>NW_016107695.1:1383901-1431861 GCF_001604975.1 Cebus imitator
CACCTCCCAGAGTCACCTCCCAGAATCACCTCCCAGAGTCACCTCCCAGAACCACCTCCAGAGTCACCTCCCAGAATCACCTCCCAGAGTCACCTCCCAGGGCCACCCTTCAGGTCCACCTCTCAGAATCACCTCCCTAGGCCCCTTCCATGGCCATCTGTCTTAGCCCTTCTGGTCCGGCTACTGAGCTTTCCTTGCCCAAGTTGACAGCATCTTAAAGCTGTCTTGTTTTCTGCCTGTATTTGTTTACTATCAGTTTTTTCTGTTTAAAGCCTTGGCAGCCCCTCCTGGAAGATATCTCAGCCATTCTAATTGCGGTGAAATCGGCACTAAAATGCTGTAAAAGCCCCCCTGCTGTGTGGTCCTGTTTTCCTTCCCTCTCTCCATTCCTTCCCAGCGATGTTTCTTCTTGCCTGTGAACTATGCAGACACAGAAAGGGCTGGGGAACCCTCTCTCCTCTTTGCCTCCCTTTGCCGCCATGGACAGCACGCCTCACCCATCAGCTCTGTGGGGTCACAGGACAGGCTCTATTCCAGAGCCGCAGACACCCAATGAGGGTCAAGGGTCAAGGAGCAAAGGGCGCGTCCCCCCCTCCAGGCTTCATGACTCAGTGTGCCTCAGTAGAAGCCAGACTATCTCTCAACACCTTCTAGTAGGTTAAACAAAGATCAATCTCACAGGCTAAGATTATGTCAGACAAACAATAATACTTTTCTTATATAAATAACAAGCGAGTTCCAGAAATGCTGCTCTGTCATCAGCCACACCTGGCCTCATTTCCAGCACTGCTCCAGTTGGAGCCACCAAATTTTCAAATGAAGAAAAGCTTTATTGACTGTTTTCACTCTGAGAAAGAAGGGTGGTTCTTCATGCTCCTCAAAGAATGTCTAATAATATGCACATTTAGAAACACACTTCAAATAGCATATCCTAAGCAATAAAGCATATTTGAAAGTATGGGAGGACCCAAGCGCCCACTTGACAATTCCTCATGCTCTCTTCCCGCCATCTCCCTCTCCCCCTCCATCTCCCACCCCCCCTCCATCTCCCACCATCTCCCCCTCCATCTCCCTCTCCCTCTCCCCCTCCATCTCCCTCCCCTCTCCATCTCCCTCTCCCCCTCCATCTCCCTCTCCCCCTCCCTCTCCCCCTCCCACACCATCTCCTTCTCCCCCTCCCACTCCATCTCCTTCTCCCCCTTCAATTAGTTGAAGATTCTCCTTGTGAAGAAAACAATAACAGCATCTACAAACTATGTAGTATCACTGTCCCTGAAAACCCAGGGCCTTAGCATGAACAGAGTAACTAACATCTGCTGATTCCTTCCACTTACACACTAAGGAAAGAGAGTCCTTGTTTCCAGCCAGTGTGGGCCACACACATCCCCGATGTGAACTGCACACCCACGCATCTGTTAAAAGAAAAACTTTAGCAGGATTAAGTTTAACAGGGTTTAATTGAGCAATCAGGCAGTCTCCTGAACCAGAACAGACTCAGAGAGACTCCAGCACAGCCACGCGGTGGAACAATATTTAGGACAGAAAAAGGACACGCGCAGAAGACAGAAGTGAGGCGCAGAAACAGCCGGACTGGTTACACCTCGGCATTTGTGGTATTTGCACACGGTGTGAGCAGTTGGCCACCTTTGATTGGCCAAAACTCATTGATTGGTGCAAGAGTAGGCTACAGTCTGTTTACACCTCTACGTGTTACAGTTCTCAATGTACAGAGGACCTGTAGGTTGAATTTAAAATATGTAGGGAGGCAGCTTTAGGCTATACTCGATTTAAGAGATTGCAAAGTTTCCCAAGTGCTCAGCTCTCAAACGTGGCAGTTCCGCCAGCTGCTCAAAGGCGTCTCTTCCACCTCTGCATGCATAACGCCGTGCGCTAACCAGCCGACAGCACGGGCCAGAACCTGGCTGCACCAGTCACGTGGCGTTTGTTAGCTAGGAGGCCAAACGCACTTAAGAGCAATAAGAATCATTAAACGTTCCGATGTGTTTCTGACAGGAGCATCCGTGGGAGGACAGACGCAGCGGAGGCCAGGAGCGAGGGGACTGGCAGGAGGAGGCACCAGAGCATGGGGTGCCCACACCGACCAAGGGCCGCCCCTGCTGGTCACCGGCTGGGCCCGCTGTGGTGTCCACACCGACCAAGGGCCGCCCCTGCTGGTCACCGGCTGGCCCCACTGCGGTGCCCACACCTACCAAGGGCCGCCCCTGCTGGTCACCGGCTGGCCCCACTGCGGTGCCCACACCTCCCGAGGGCCACCCCTGCTGGTCACCGGCTGGGCCTGCTGCCGTGCTCACAGGCTTGATCTTCTCAGGTTTCTGGAAGAGGATGTTTTTGCACATTTATCTCACAGGTGAGGAACGTGCAGCCTGGGGCACTTCCAACGTTGGGGAGAAATTTGTTACCGTTGAAGCCTGAATTTGAAACATGGTCTCCCTGAGTCCAGCCTGCAGGAGAGAAGGGAGCAACTAAAACAGAGGCAGAAAGCAGGTGGCAAGGTGCAGGGCACAGAAGCAAAGGGAGGGGCTTGGTGCGCCCGGCAGCTTCTACAGACAGCGCGTCACCGCGGGCTGGCCGGGCGCTGGACGTGAGGTGTGTAGACTTCGAGCTGCTTGTCATTTGCTGCAAGTGCTGCAGGGGAGTCTCCCCGTCATTCTCATCAGGAAAGGGGATGCCTTTTGCGGCCTTTTTGGGAGGATTCTCTGCAGCTGCCTCTTTCTGGAGCCCTGGGTCAGGCTGAAGATGCCCGCGTCCCCCCGCATGGACACCAGAGGGCACCCCACCTTCACGAAGGAGGCGCAGGCTCCCACAGCCAGAACAGGGCCTTTATCCTCAACAGGAAGAGTCAGGTCTACTGCGCAGCCGGCGGCTCACACTCAGCGTCAGCTTAAAGCATTTGTAGTTTCCACGTGCTCTGACACTGGGCAGCCAGGCTGTGCGGGGACTGAGTCCTTGAATGCAGGGCTCAGCTGTGACTGGCCCATGGTGACCCTGCTGTCTGTCCAAGACGCGGGGCAGGAGGTCCTTCTAGAGGCTGCTGCAGCCCGCAGACCACGGTGGCTCTGGGGGGTATGGGGTCCAGTCATACGCCCCCGCTGCCCACACACCCCACTGCCCACGCAGCCCCACTGCCACCCCAAGGCAAACGTCTCTGTTTTTGTCTCTTTGCAGACACTTGAATTTCTTATTAAAATCCAGCGTCCCAAATCAAGCACTAAAGATAGAATCTGAATGCTATCTCTGACATCAATTTTCTTTTTTTTTTGAGGTTGAGTCTCACTCTGTCACCCAGACTGGAGTACAGTGGTGCGATCTTGGCTCACTGCAACCTCCGCCTCCTGGCTTCAAGAGATTCTCCTGCTTCAGCCTCCTGAGTAGCTGGGATTACGGGCACACGCCACCACACCTGGCTAATTTTTTTTTTTTGTATTTTTAGTAGAGATGGGGTTCCACCATGCTGGCCAGGCTGGTTTTGAACTCCTGACCTCGGGTGATTAGCCCATCTTGGCCTCCCAAAGTTCTGGGATTACAGGTGACATCAGTTTCAATGGACTGAGTTGGAACATTTTCTAAAACATTGCAGGCTGTTCTCTAGGCAAGGGGAGAGGGAAGCTGCGTATTCTGAGTCGACGCCCGTTGTAATGACAGTGGTCTAACAATTGCTGTAGAAAAACTACCTGACAACAGAATGCAAAAGCCACAGAAATACTGACATCCTTTACCTGTCAAATCCACACGGAGAAATATCACCTGAGAAAAAAATCCCAGGTATGGAAAATCATTACACATAAGATACCTTCATCACAATGCCGTTTCTGATACAAGTCACTCAAAAACTCTTTGGAAGTCTTAAAGCAGGGGTAATGCAACTCTGTTGAGTACGCCGCTCAGTAGAATATGGTCCAGGCATTAAGAGCTGGGGATGCCACTGTCTACAACATAGAAAACGCCCTCTATTGCATCTGTGACTATGTAAAATACAGGCATAGAAAAACAAAGCTGGAAGACACTGAGCCAAAGTATTCGTGTATTTGTCTTCCAATAAGGGGGTTCTAGATTCTAGCTCTTTTTGGAGGGGTTTGAAAGTGTATGTGATGTGGTTAAATTTTCATTGACAATTGGGAAATAAATAAAATCTATTTGTCTTCAAAAATAGATTTTAAGTTGTATTATTATGAGAATATTGAATGTTGCTCAATAGAAAGCCAAGATCTACCGAGACAGTCTACACCACCCAGTATGCCTGAGCCAGGGTCTCCCTGGAAGTGACAGCGTGCAGGCGTACCAATACATAATGGCAGCCAAGGCGTAAGAGCCTGTGGTCCAGCTCCGCAGCCCAGGGGAGGGAGGAGCCCGCAGGGCGGGGAGGGAGGTGCCCGCAGGGTGGGCAGTGAGCAGAGGGCCCCTGGGCAAACTACTTGCCTCTGCTTTGCATCAGTTTCTCTGCCCGTAAAAGGGATGTGAAAATACACCACACCTTGCAAGCTTTTTGCAAAGATTTAAATGAAGTAATTCATGCTAAAACTCTTGTACAAAAGATGATGACAACGAAACGCTATCAATACCCATAGACACACATAGGTTTCTCATTCCACGTGACACAATACTCATTCATTCATTCACCAAAAATGGCTTGGGCTCTCCTAACACGGGAAGCATAGGTCATCGTGCTCGGCCCTGAGGGCCTGAAGACAGAAGTGATTTCTTCTCTTGAACATTTTACAAAATCCATCTGGAAAAGCCAAGAGGACCTTCACAAACTAAGTCTAATGCAGTGCTTCTCTCTTGGAGGATAGCTCTACGTGTTTGCATCAGCAGATTCAGCCTCAGAGTAACTTTGTGTCACGCCATACTGAGCTAATTTCTTGATGTTTAAATTAGTGTGACGTTTTATTACTTCCTGGATTGTTCTGTCGTCACCTTTGTTCTCTGAGAAAAGAAGTTTTTTCCATTTTGAGATTTTGCTTATGTGGTTTAAGTGGCAAATAAGAAACACAAGTGAATTTACATATTTCCAAATAGATTCAAGTTAAGGTGAAATGCTTGAGGGTCATTCCTCCTCCAGTGTGGTGAGCCCATTCTACATAATCTGCCTCCGTTTGCCTTGACTTGACAGCTCCCAGGTGTCCTAAGGGCATTTTCCCTTGTTCTTTATTCATTTTGACGTATTACAAAATTGGGTTTCATGTGCCACCTAAAATCACAGTCGTGCCATGTGGCTCTCTCGCATTGCCAAGCAGCACACACTGGGGCCCTCCTCAGGAGCCCGGTGGGTTTTGGGTTTGAATCGCACTCCGGGTTTGTCTCCAGCATAAAGATGACCTTATGGTGGAACAGGGGTTTCACAGTCAGTTGGAAAAATCCTACCAAGAAAATGGTTCTCTCCATTCTGAGAGCCTTGTTATCCTGTGTTTAAGTGTGTTGTCCTCTTCTGAAACCTCACAGTTGCCCGTAAGAATCCACACAAAAAGCCTCCGTGAGTGCGTGTTTGATCGCCAGTCCCATCCGTGGTGAGTAGAGGCGTGTGCTTCTACCTTAGAACGCTTTGCTCTCTGTGTACCCAGCGACAGACACAGAAAAGCAAGGAGCACGTTTCTGTCCTTTATTATGGCAGATTAAAAGCATTCAGCTAACATTTGCTAGCCTTTGACTTTTGGACAGCAGTTTCAACGGGATGTGAGGTGACATCTCACAGTGGTTTTGATGTGCAGCTCCGATAGTCAATGATGTTGAACACTTCCTCCTATACCTGTTTGACATTTGTATGCCTTCTTGGGAGAAAATGGATGTATTTTGCCCGTGTTTTAATGGGGTTGTTTTTCTACTTTCAAGTTGTATGAGTTCTCCATACATTTTGGATATTAACCTTTGATATGGTTTGGCTCTGTATCTCCATCCAAATCTCCTGTCAAATTGTAATCCCCAGTGTTGGAGGTGATTAGATCATGGGGGCAAAGTTCTCATGAATGGGTCGTATCACCCCTTAGTGCTGTTCTGGTGACGGTGAGTGAGTGAGTTATCATGAGCTCTGGTTGTTTAAAAGTGTGTGACACCTCCTCCGCCACCTCATCCTCCTGCTCCAGACATGCTATGTGCTGCCTCCCTGCTGGCCTTCCGCCATGACTGTAAGTTTCCTGAGGTCTCCCCAGAAGCTGAGCAGATGCCAGCGCCATGCTTCCTGTACAACCTGCAGAACCGTGAGCCAATTAAACAATTAAATTTTCTTTATAAATTACCCAGTCTCAGGTGTTTGTTTATAGCAGTGGGAGAATAGACTCATACAGCCCTTTATTAGGCATATGGTTTCCCAATCCATGAGCTGCCATTTTATTTTGTCAATTATTTCTCTTGCTTTGCAAAAGCTTTTTAGTTTGATGTAGTCCCATTCATTCATTCATTCATTCATTTATTGCTTTTGTAGCCTAAGCTTTTGATGTGACATCCAAGAATCTCTGCCAAGGCCAGTTAAAGAGCTTTTAGCATCTATTTTCTTCTTGGAGTTTTATGGTTTCAGGTTTTACGTCAATGTCTTTAATCCATTTTGAGTTGTTTTTTGTGTTTGGTGTAAGGTAAGGGTCCAATTTCATTCTTTTTTACATGGAAATCTTTTTCCTAGTACTGTTTGTTGAAGAGACTGACTTTTCTCCATTGTGTCCTCTTGGTGCTCTTGTCAGAAATTAGTGGACCATCCGTGTTTGGATTTATTCCTGGGCTCTCTATTCTGTTTTATTGTATATGAGCCTGTTTTTATCAAAGTACTGTTCTGTTTTGATTATTATAGCTTTGCAATATAATTTTAAATTAGGAAGTGTGATGCCTCCAACTTTGTTTTTCTTTCTCATTCTTCTTTTGGCTATTTGGAGTCTCTTATGTTCCATATACATGGTAGAAATATATTTTTATTTCTGTAAAGAATGGCACTAGGATTTTGATAGGGGTTGAATTGAATCTGTCCATTGCGTTGGGCAGTGAGGACATTTTTGCAATATTAATTGTTTCAAGCCATCAACACAAGATCCTTCCATTTATTTTATGTCTTTAAATTTCTTCCTTTGGCCTCTGATGCCAGAGTCAGCTTCAGACGGGGTGTTCTGGCCTCTGGGATTGCGTCCTTCTCTGCAGCCCTGAAGGCTGGCGGCATGGACAGGAGCCTGAGAAGGATTCGCCCCAGCCCCCTGTGCCTCCTCCACACGCTGGTGTTTCCTGTGTGCACAGGCGCCCATGCATCCAGCTCTAATGCGCTTAGTGATACCACGGCCTCCACTCCATGCTTAGTGGAGCGGCCTCCATCCTCCCACTCCAGCCTCGCTCTGGGGGCTGAGCCTGGGCAGCAGGGTCCTCCGTGCCCACACCCCTTTCTCTCCCAAGGGGAGCTCTGGCTCCTCATGCTCACAGCTTACCCCGACTGCCCCCCCAGCTGCCCTGCCAGCCAGAGGGGCTGTACTCACTCCCCACCAAGGCCCAGCACAGACCTTCAGGGAAGGGCTGAGGTCATCACCCCAGTGGTCAGCACCCACTGTGTCCACGCTCAGAGCTTCCCCGCAAGCATGGAGACTCAGCCCAGGCTTCTTCCTCCTGTAGGGCATCAGGGTCCTGAGGGTTCCTGCAGTCCCACCCCCAGTGGAGGTGGTGCAGCCCAGAATGTTCCATGGAGACGAGGCGTCACCTGCGCTGGCAACTGACTCGCTGGACATCTGCTTAGGAAGCTGCATCACTGGCACAGGCCCCTCCTCGCCAAGGTTTTCACAGCCCAGACCATCCATGCAGGGACCGCTCCACAGTTGCCTGTTACCCATCTCCAGCCGGGACGGGACACTCCGTAAACATTTCCTCCCTCCCCATCTTGCCAGCAGGTTCATACCACATTCCTCTCCCGGAAGGCTGGGAATAAATTCTGCTTTAAAAGACACCTAGGAGGCCAGGCATGGTGGCTCATGCCTGTTATCCCAGCACTTTGGGAAGCCGAGGCAACCAATCACCAGAGGTCAGAGGTCAGGAGTTCGAGACCAGCCTGGCCAACATGGCAAAATTCCATCTCTATTAAAAATACAAAAATAAGTCAAGCTTGGTGGCACGAGCCTGTAATCCCAGCTACTAGGGATGCTGAAGCAGGAGAATCGCTTGAACCCTGACGAGATGGTTGTAGTGAGCTGAGATCCCACCACTGCACTCCAGCCTGGGCAACAGAACAAGACTCCATCTCACAAAACAAAAGACACCTAGGAAAGGGGGTTTCCCACAGTCGCAGAGGAAACTTACTTTGCTGCTGTTTGCAATCGGCCTCTAGGCTTCTCCGCAGCCATCCCACCTGCTCGTCGGAGACCTGCCATCTCTTCTCACAGCAGGTCAAAGCAGGCTCTCAGCGAACCTTGGCAGATACTCCCATTTGGCTTTGCAAACTCGGCAATCTTGTGTTCTGAGTGCCGGGAGATCCTGCCTCCTCTGGCTGCAGTTTCTGTCACAGGTTCCTTCTCTGTTTTCACTTGTATTTGTATGTACCTGAGATAATTTACTCTAAGTGCTAGTCTGGTGTCCCGTATACAGGGAAAATTCAAATGATGACTGCGGTTATTATTTCTCATTCCATCTAGATTTCACCCCTGTCAAGGGAAAAGCACCACCCTTTGCTATCATAGCCTGACCCTAATATTGCTCATAATAACTGATATTTAGAGTGCTGGCAACAGGGAAGGCTGTTCTGAGAACTACATGCCTGTGAGTCACTTTCTCCCCACAGCCACTCCATGATGGTCAGCATCCTTTGGAGACCCAGTATACAGATTTGGAAACTGAGGCACTGGGGGCGTTGCATCCCACGCCCAGTGTCAGAGCTGGGCTTACAGATATAGAAACTAAGGCACTGGGGGCCTCACCCCCACACCCAGGCAGTATCAGAGCTGGGCTTACAGTCAGTGACAGCAGCTTAACCGCTGTTTATCACCTTGGGCTGTTCATGGTACCTATTTTGGGCTCCGCCATTTTGGTTCTTAAAGTAATGTCTTCAGGTTCCTGAAGGCAGAAGAGGAAGATGGCCATTATTTAAATAGAACTCTTCTTTCCCTGAAGGACCAGACCTTTACCTGACTGTATGCAGCTTCCTGGAAATGTACATTTTCCCACAACTGGCAGGCGTGGTGCTAAATTGGTGGGGCCAGGACTTGCCGTGCATGGAAGCGCACAAATCTCTGCTGTTGCTTGTTACTCCACGGACCTCAATCAACAGCTTCACTCCCAGATTAACGCAACAACGGAAACACCCTCTGGAGAGCAGCTGCCAGGGCTGTAACTGTGTGTGACTGAGAAAACAGCACTGTCTTTGTTAGAAAGCCTCTGGGTGCGTGCACCACACTCGAGACCAACGCTCACGAATAACACTGGGTGCATGCACCACACTCGAGACCAACACTCACGAATAACACTGGCAGTTTGCTTCCCCAGGCCAGCCTGAGAAGCTAACCTGCAGCTCCCCACCTCCAGTTCTCAGACACCTGTCAACGACACCCAGAGTTAGCATGTGGCCCAAGAGCATCAGGTTCCTGTTAACACTTTCCACAGGCAAACAAAGGTCCCTCCTCATGCCCCAGGGTCCCTGGTGTTCTCCAGGGTGCACTGCACACAGGACCAGGTGTGTGGCCTTGACAAGAACCAGGTCTCCAACTGTGGGGCTCTGCAGGGCTGGGTTCTTTGCGCCAGCACATTAGGTCCCCGCAGAGCCGCAGACAGACCAACCAGCCAGCCGTGGAGAGGCTGGCTATACCATGTGGGGAAGGATGGGGAGGGCTGGCACAAGCGACTTCATAATTGCCCCACAGTTCTCTCACAGGCAGCCAGGGCCAAGACAAGCACAAGGGAGACTCTCCCCATGGTGGCCGGAGACCGCGCGGGACACCTGGCGAGCACGTCCAAGTCGAGCTCAGAGTCCGCACAGGGTCCTCACGCCTCCACAGACGGCTCCCTGCGCCCTTCCCGGTGTCCACTCAGCTTCCTGTTTTCTGCACAGCGCTTCCCCTTCAGTGTGATAAGAAGGTTGAAAAGGGGTCGAAGCAAGGGGAGTCGCCACGCCGCGCCATCCGGCTTGGGTCTTGCTCTGCTGTCGTTTCTATCCAGCGTCTGTGGTGGCAAGTTGGTCCTGCCCCGCTTCCGGAGATGTTGGCAGGCACACGGCACCAGGGCCACCCGAGCCACTGGAAGCTTCCCCTCCTGCACGCTGGGGTTCACCTGCAGCGAGTTCTCAGCTGCCGGCAGTTGTGCTCCCCTTAGAAGCCTGTATCAGCGACAAACACAGCCTTCTCACCACTACCCACAGCATGGCTGAAAACACACTTTTATCCTGGAAATCCTGTCTGATTTCCTAGCGTCTGAGATTCTAACTCACACCAATTCCACCTAAAAGACATATTTCTTCTGGCAGAAGAGTAAGTTTTCCTGAGCTGTCAACACACAAAGCAATTCCCCGCTGTCCCCAGAAGGAGGACGTGAGCCCCCTGCTCCCTCCACGCAGGCTGCTTCTCCAGTAAACCCACAGAACGAGCCCGTCCAGCCCAGGTGCTGTGCCTTCCCATCAATCTTCACACCTTTCCTGGATGCATGCCCAGCAGAGAATTAGTCTCTGAAGCCTGCAGACTTCCTGACAAAGGGGAGGTCTCTGGACTCTCACCAGGGGAGCCAAGTGGGGCCCCGGTGCCGCTGGGGCATGTCTGGACTCACTGGGTCCTTGCACCAACCCATTGGACCCAGGTGTCAATTGAAATGCAAGGCTTTAAAATGTGAGAAGAAAGTAATAAAGCCACACATCAAGAATCCCCCCTTGATCAAGGGGAAAGTGGCCCAAACCACCCGCTAGACCTGACCTTCAGAAGGCTTTCTGATGGATGATGAATTACACAACTGGCGGCACCCGTGGGAGCGCTGCAATCTGATCGATCCATTCTGAAATCAATCAATCAACAGCACAGGACTCAGTGCTCACTGCAGGCTTCCACAAACGTGCTACAGCGAAGTCCAAGCCTTCCAGCGCCTGGCAGCTTAATACGGCACGTAAACATAAGTCACGGGAGCAAAAGATTCGAAAATAATCACGCAGACGTGTTCCACCCACATACCAACAGCACACCCTGACTGTTTTCTAGTGAACGTCCACCGCTCTGCCACCTACAACACCTCCACTGCCTCAGATACTCCTTCCAAATCAGAAAACAAAACAAAACAGCCAAAGTTGCTGGAGTGAAAACCTGACCTGAGTGTGAGTGTGAACCCAAACGGCCGGAGGCAGTCGGGCCTCAGGGGACTGAGGTCGGCTGGGGAAGGTAAGATCTGGAGGTGGATGGTGGTGGCGCTCACACTGCAGTGGTACTGTGCTCACTGCCACTGCACTGCACGCTTAAAAACAGGTGAGACATTGACTTTCATGTTACATACGTTTTAACAAAATAAGATGCATTGGCAGGAAACAGAGAGGATGAGAAATCACTGTTGTAATATTTTGCCAAATGAAGTGATCTTAGTCAGTTCATTCCACTGCTGCTAGAGAGAAAAAGCAACAAAATGCTATTTCTTTAATTAAGAATTTTCTTTTGGAAATTGACATGGATGCCCTGCTTGTTTCAAATATTTCCTGATGCAAGAGAAACTGACGCACAATTTACCCAGGGACACTCACCTGGGTAAAGACCACAGACTTCATCACAGCCTAAAATGCCTTCCTTCAGTGTTCTGGCTGGGCACGCTGCTGACAAAATGTTCCTCTGCCTTACTGCATTTACCGGAGCTCAGAGAACCCTCGGTTGCATAAATGGATGCTGTCAGTTTCTGGACACAGCCCTGGAAGGCTGAAGCCATCGCACCGCTTGCTTCGTGTCTCACCTGAGCGCCTGACCCCAGTGCCTGTTTGCTGAGTACATTCCCGACACGGGCCAGACACACAGAGAAGGAAACGGCAGGCTGGGAATTCAAGTGGGAAACATCCCGAAGCTGTCTGGGCTCTGTAAGGGTGAAGAATGGACAAAATTAGCCTCCAAGCCCCGCCAGCTCCCCTCCACCATGAAACCAATCATTAAGGAGGAGCTGGTGGTGGGAAGCGTCCTCCACAAAGCAGAAGAGAGGGACGAGCCTTTGCACAGATTCTAAGACATGTGACCTGAGCCCACGGAGGGAGATGAGGCCCTGGGCGGCGTCAGGGAGGGTCCCCTGGCCGGACGGGACACGGGAGAGGCCTGGGAGGAGGGCAGGTGCGTGTCCTGGCACCTCAGGGGAGGCGTTCACAGCCAAGGCCATCCGACAAGCAAAAGGGCAGCGTGGGTGAGTGTGGGCCCAGACTGGACCTCAGCAGGCCGTAAGGTTGAGAACAGGAGGGACTGGGCCAGGCGGAGCTTGCCAGGGGCCATCTGTTTTTTCTCCGTGGAGCCTTCCAGGACCACATGGATGTACCTCCTTCCCCCTGCGGCCCCGGGGACCACATTGGGCACCTGTGCTTTACCACTGGCCGCAAACAGCAAACACAGGGTGCACCGTGGGAGAGGCGTCTCTCCAGAGAATCTCGAGGGGCAGCAGAGGCATTCTGTGTGATTCCTGTGACCCAGTTCCTCGTAGACAGTGGGATCCACAGTGTGGCTGGCCTCCAGGTCCCTGGGAGGTCTGACTTCAGAGCCCAGGCTCTGAAACCACAGGACTCCCTCCTGCCACGGTTCACTGTGAAGTCTGACACCCTCAGGCCACAGACTGGCCTAATGCAGCCTCCAGTCGTAACAGGAAGACCAATGTATGTTCATAGGTTACCTAAGAGGAATAAACAGACCAGTGTTTCCGAAACACAGTGCCTTATCTGGTAAATGCCTCATAAGAGTAAAACAGAGTCCAAAAGTTAGACTGTGCACAGAATTTAGTCCTCTTTATTCCTTGCCTTTCAGGATTATCTAATTAGTTTTAAATATTTATATTTAGTTCATTTCATTTATATAAATAGGTTATACTTATTTTAACTTAATGCAGTTAAAAATAATAATCATTCTAACAAGGTTTGTCAAAACACGGGCCTAGGCATAGCTGTTGAAAGTGTGAATCACTACAACTTTCTGAGGGGCGACCTTTTCAGTGTACACAAGCAAGTCACCTTTTGTGTCTGTTTTCTAAAGACATATGAACACATTTAGCTGTAGTAGCAAGTGTGACCATTCAGGCTGGGTCGGGAGATAATGCAGACCCACGACTTAACAAAGAGAACTTGACATAAATCGTCACTAGCCGTGTGTTCAAGGACTGAAAAGAAAGAATGCCGAGGTGCTCACTGGGTGAGCTGGTGCAGGAAGAGGAAGGAGCAGGCTGGTGCTGCCACGGACTCCCTGGCAGGAAAGACACAAGCAGCCAAGAGCGGGGCCGGGTGGGGGGGGTGGCTGAGCGAGGAGTCACCCGGTGGACAGCACCACAGGGATCAAGGACTCTCATCCAAGCCTCAATTGATAAACTGTTACATGCACCAAAAAAGATTGAACATCCACTTCACCATGAGCCAAGGTAGGGGACAGAGCCAGAGGACAGCAGGCACCCAACGCTGAGCACAGAGCACAGGTTACCCGTGTGACGTGGAGTGGCTGTGTCCCCACCCAAATCTCATCTCGAATACGTGGAGTGGCTGTGTCCCCACCCAAATCTCATCTCGAATTGTAACCCCCACGTGTTGAGAGGGGCGGTGACTGGGTCCTGGGGGCAGCTTCCCCCATGCTGTTCTCGTGGTAATGAGTAAGCTCTCACGAGATCTGACGCTTTCATCAGCGTCTGGCATTTCCCTTGTCTGTCCTTCTCCCCGCTGCCGCTGTGGAAGAAGCTCCTTGCTTTCCCTTCGCCTTCCACCGTGATCGTGAGTTTCCTGAGGCCTCCACAGCCATGCGGAACTGTGGGTCAATCAAGCCTCTTTCGTTTATAAATCACCCAGTCTCGGCCGTTTCTTCATAGCAGTGTGAAAACAGGCTAATGCACTGTGTGTTGTGTAATTTCATTTTAAAATATAGGACCCCCAAAAGATAAAAATGGGCTCCAAACAGGGCTGTTAGAAATGCAACTCTGGAAGGTAAGATTTTGAAAACTGTTTCTTTTTCTTTCATTTTTTTCCAATTGTTCTGTAATAAGCATGTATTGCTTTTGTAATGGCAAGAAAACAGTACTTTTCTTTTGTAATAAATCAAGTTACAAATGTATGAGCAAACAGGCAAGTCTAGTTCACATTTAGGGTTGGGGTTGGGAATCCCGTGTGTTCATGTCACATAGCAAGGACAAACCCGGTTCCCAACACCCCTCCCGCTGCAGTTCCAGCTGACACTCCCAGAAAACACCTTACTGCGGGGGCATTGCAAGTAGAACGCTTTCCGGTGACGGTGAATATCGGTGAACACACGAACGCGCTCTTCCTCTGGAGTCCGCATGCTTGGTTTGCCGGCCCCCTGAGGTCCTGCTTTGTGTTTTATTCACCATTCTTTGAAATCTTGATGGAGTCTGTTTAAATGTCCCTCTTTCTTTTTGCTTAAGAAAATGTCAGACTCTTTTCACTTACTGCGTTTATTGTTGACCCAGTTATTTAAACTCCTCCTTTTTACATGAGGAACTTAATGAAGTTGGCATTGGTGTGTAAGTTTACCAATGTACGATTAAATTGCCTGAAATGGTCAAAATGGTCACTATTCAACCCTTTTTTTTTTTTTTGACAGTCTCGCTCTGTTGCCCAGGCTGGAGTACAATGGTGCCATCTCGGCTCACTGCAACCTCCACCTCCCTGGTTCAAGTGATTCTCCTGCCTCAGCCTCCTGAGCAGGTGGAATTACAGGTGCTTGCTACCACACCTAGTTAATGTTTGCGTTTTTATTAGAGACAGTGTTTCGCCATGTTGGCTAGGCTGGTCTTGAACTCCTGACCTCAAGTAATCCTCCCCCCTCGGCCTTTCAAAGTGCTGGGATTACAGGCACGAGACACTGCCTCCAGCCTACTCAACCTTGTTAAATTAAAAAATAATAATAAATAAACCAGCAACTTCACATGGTTCAATCCTTTATAAAATACTTGTTGGATACCAAAACACATTCTGTAAAATTAATTTGGATTTTATTTTCCATTCAACTTTTAATTGACAGATCATGCAGAATTCCATCTGGCGTGGTGTACAATGTGATGTATTGATACATGTTTACATCGTGGGATAATTAAATCAAGCTGATTAACATATTCACCACCTCACATACTTACTGTTTTTGTGGTAAGAACATTGAAAATCTACTCTTTTAGCAATTATGAAATATATAATGCATTATTATTCCTAGTTGGAATTTTACTATGTATTGGGCAGATTCTGGTTATAATGCTGGAATGGATTTAGGTTTTACATGGATAACTTTTAGATCATGTTTACCTGTAAACACTTTTACCTTTCATCTAAATTTTTGTTTTACTTTCCCCTGGTCCTCCACAAAGCATGACTCTGACATCCTTTCTTCACATCAGGAAATACTTTACACGCATTTCTGTTTACATTCTCCAATGGTTGTAATTATAAATTCTATTAAAGTGCTTTCAGAAACTTTAAAATATCTTACAAACATAATCATATGTGTGCTCAGTATAATTTAAAAAGAAAAGGAATCATATTTTCCCAATGAAACCTAAAATCTCTATTTCCTAAAATATTCTTATATAATTTTTTCTTAAATACAATTCATTAAAATAGCATTGTTATTATTTTATTGTATACTGAGTTACTACATATTTGGATATCCTCTCTTATCTCACAGTTTTAGCTAAAACTGGTTAGTAATTGTGAATCTTGTCTTTTCCCTTAGCTCCACGTTCCTTCCGGCATATGCTGGAAATTTCCTGTTATCTTCAGCATCTTCGATCTGTGTCGACAGAATGCTGAATGTGGGTGTGAAGCTTAAATGCAATACGATGTAATTGAAATGAGACAGGCTTTTTGTTTTCTTCAGTGAGAAGCATGTGACCAGCAGTAGCTAATACAATCTAAGTACTTACAAGCTGCCTAACATTGTTCTAGTTGCTTCATGTCTGAGCTCCTGTGTTTCTGCAATTTTTGTTGGAGATAACAATCGTTAGTACCCTCATTGTGCAAATAATGAAACGGATGCAGAGACAGCAAGTAAGTAGCCAAAGGTCACACCTAATCTGTGTTTAACTGGTAAAGTGGAGAAAAAAGCAAGGTTCGCCTCACCCTCATTACCAAGGATGCCGCAGTGCAAGTGTGTGTTGGGGGGTGCTGGTGCGGAAAAGGATGGCAGCCACCGTAACCAGATCCCCGCCCACATCCTGGGAAAGCAGGTGGCGAAGGGGCACAGAGGGCCACAGTTCCTTTGCCTGGACCCTCAGGACCAGCGGGCCAGTCCTACCTGAGTCTCAGCTGCACCCTCTGGCTCTTAGAAGTCTTGGGCTGCATCAAAAAAAAAATGCAAGTTCATATACCTTCTGAAATGGCTACAACCAAACAGACAACACCCAGAGCTGGCGGATGTGGACGGACAGGGGCTCCCGTGCTGCTGGCCACATATGCAATGCACAGCCACCAGGAAACAGGAAGCGTCTGTCTACCCTATGAACCAGCCCCTCCACCCCAAGGTATTCACCCACTTCCAAGACAAATGGAAACACAGTCCACAAAACGTCGCTTACAAAAAGAATCAGGGAAGTTCATTTGTAACAGTGACACACCAGAAATAACACAACTGCCCATCGGCTGGTCAGGAGACAAAAGAGGTTGCAAAATCACCATCTAAAGGAGGGAATAATGATTCCTGTAAGCTGGACAAATGTCAAAGATCACACTAAGCCAAAGAAGCCAAAAACGAAGGGACTCACGCTGTATGATTCCTTCCATACAAGGTTCTGGAACAGGCAGAGCTAACTTAGGGTGCTAGAAATCCCAATAGCAAATGCTTGGGGACCTGGCCAGAGAAAATGCATGAGTTATAGAAATGCTTTTCCCTGACCCCATCCATGTGTGAGTCACACGTGTGTGTACAACAGTCAGAGCTCATTAGTTACACATGTGTGTACAACAGTCAGCTGATTAGTGAGTCACACGGGTGTGTACAACAGTCAAAGCTCATTAGACAGTATCCTTATGATTTGCTCATTTCACTGTGTGCTTAAAGAAAGAAACAAACGGATCACAAATATGCAGAATTTATGATCCAGCAATTCCACTTCCGGGTATAGCCAACCAAAAGAAATGCACAAGTGTCAGAGCCGCACTCTTTGCAACAGCCAAAAGAAGAAACAGCTGGATCCTGTGTTAGTAGCAGAGTGGATAAACTGTCGCTATATCCACAGGAATATAGTACTATCCATTCTGCTACTAAGCTGTAACCACATCCCTTGGAAGCTGCATTTTCTTTTCGTGCAGCCCAAGACCTCTAAGAGCCAGAGGGTACAGCCGAGACTCAGGTAGGACTGGCCTGCTGGTCCTGAGGGTCCAGGCAAAGGGACTGTGGCCCTCTGTGTCCCTTGGATATGGTTACAGTTTACCCATTCTGCTACTACATGCAGTGGTAAAAACGAACCGATTGTTGCTACATGCATACGTAATATTGAACCAAAGAAGCCAGACGCAAAAGACACGTGGTGCCATTTATACAAAACTCACCAAGGGGCCAGCTAACCTGCGAAGTCACGTGGTGGGACATGTCAGGAGGTGGTGGGGGCAGTGACAGGCAGGAATGCACCAGGAAGATGTGAGTGACAAGCATGTGCCTACCTGCTAACAGGTGTCTCCATGTGTCAGAATTCTGCCTGCAGCCTGCTAGCAGGTTCTGGAAAGACGCCGACTCCCTTCCCCTCCCTCCTGTTATTCTCGGAACTGAGGTCTCCTGGACAGAGCCTGGCGAATGGTAATAGGCAGGTGGGTTGGGTCCGTGTGCGACACCAGCCTACTGTTTTCTGCCTGTTTGCCTGTTTTGTTTGTGCTTGTGAGTTCTCTGTCAAGACTGTACCTTGGACATTTGAGGACTCACTGCTGGGGGAAATGAAGGCGTGAAAACTCTCTGAGTCTTCCTTTGTTATCAGGTCAAGAACTAAATTACAGGGAGATCCTGAGAAAATCAATGTCATCCATGCCCATTTGAATAGTTCGCCATATAGGGTTAGTAAAACCAAAACAAACAAAGGAAAGTAAGACCCACAAGTCCTCTTTTGAAGTCTTTCGTTTTATATTTTTTTTTCCAGGTAATTTGCAGATTGCAGTCTCACCCTTTGAAAGCAGCTGGGTGCTTCTATATATTCTTTTCACTGAAGGGAGCCGTGTGCACGTCTGCAGAGCACTCTGAGCCTTATGTCTACATGTACGGTCTTGGCTTTATTCTTTACCTTTGCCCTAAGAGATATGTATTACTTGGAGCAGTTACATAGCAATTATTATCAATTTTGTTGTGTAATTGTAGACAGGTCCCCTAACGTCTAAATTGCTTATTTCCTCAGTCAATCAGCAGGGTTTGAATGCAGAAGCCACATAAGGCCACAGGACAGTTACAGACAGTGAGGAACAGTGAGCATCCCTCTCCCATTCACTGGGAGCCGCCTGCGCCAGCACCCCCCACCTCAGGACCCCAGCGAGGATGTGCACCTAACAACGGTGGGGTTAGAACTAAAGGGTGAGTGACTACACACCATCAATGTTCCCGAATCCCTTAGTTCAGAGGTAGAGAGCGTTCACGTAACTGCTTCTTTTAATTATATGGTCTAAAGCATGCATGAGAAGAATCAGCAAACTCCCATCCTAGGCGACACGGTGTGGGTCTGTGCCCCTGCCCAAATCTCATGTTCAGCTGTCACCCCCGTGTTGGAGGTGGGGCCTGGCGGGAGGAGGTGGATCACAGGGTTGGATCCTCCATGAATGCCTTACCGCCATCCCCTCCTGCTGTTCTGGTGAGGGCGTTCTCAGGAGATCCGGCTGTTTAAGGTGTGTGGCACCTGCTACCTCCCTCTGGGTCCTGCTCGGGCTTGGCCTTCCGCCATGAATGAACGCTCCGCAAAGCCTCCCTAGAAGCAGATGCCCCATGCTTCCTGCATAGCCTGTGGATTAAACCTCTTCTTTTCCTCTTAAACTAAACCTCTTTTCCTTACAAATTACCCAGCCTCAGGCACTCCTTCATAGCAAAGCGAGACTGGACTAATACACCAGGTACAGGCCAACAGCTATAACAAATATTCATTTAATTTAATCCAACACAAAATTATTTAACAGTTACACCTATACAATTGTATAACTTTCCCAAAAATTTCTTATTTCTCAAAGATTAAAGTGTACCCTCACTTTGCAGTCATTACTGAGTGTCTGTTAGTGGTATTGCAGTTTATATCAAATGAAGGTGGTGGAAACACCTGTGTGCTACTTCCGGGACTGGCTGCCCCCTGCGGGGTGTTTGTGCGTCTGGGAGTGAACGCATGTTCTGTGCCGCTCCCGGAGCTGCTGGGGCCACTGGAAGGCACTGCCCTCCCCGGCCTAAGTGTCAACACTCATTTTTATTTCCATGAACTTCAATAAGCTCCTTGCTAAAATGCATCCTTCACATGTAAAGAAATTGTATCTCCTGTAATTTAATTTCCTCTCAATCACTTAGGGTCCTCACGCTGAACAAGATTTTGCTACTAATTTTTATTGCTGGTGACCTCACATACTACCAAGATTGTCCCCTCGCCTTGAGTGGCCACAAATTTTTTCTATTTCATGTTATTTTTGACGACCTTTCCTGTAACTTTAATACAGAGCTCTTAAATACCAATAATAAATATCTCAAGTAAATTTTTGGCAAACATTTGAACAGATAATTCCAGAAAAGGTGTACAAATATATAACACGCATTAAAAAAGTTCAATAATCCATGAGAGTGACCCTTCCTTTCTTGAGGGAAGCTTCTTTGAAGTTTGGTGGAACTTCTTGAGCAAATGCCCCATCTTTCTGCTGCTCTCTAGAGACAAGATAATGGCAGGTATGACTCCCACATCTTTCAATCTGCAGGTTATACTGAAATATAGGTATGTAAAATTCATCAGTCACCCGTAAACATGAAGCTACATTAGAAAACTCATACAAAAGAAATGGTGTAAATATGACTTCAGACTTAGTAAATCATCCTTTTAGTTTTGCAAAACAAAATAAAACATCACTGTGTTTAAAATCCGTATTATATCCAACGTGGGGCACATCAGACAACTGAAACGTCACCAGCCACAAGCAGCCCGTGAAGAAGCGGGTTCGCTGGGCCTCCTGCTGGCAGAGGTGCACGGCGCTTCCATCTCTGAGTGCATTTTCACAGCTTGTACCATTCACAGGTCACCGTCTCAAGGTGGAGCTCTCATTCCCCTTGGTAAGCAGGTGGTTGGAATCATCTGGAGCTGTGAGTTACACAACCCGATGGCGCTGCGCTCTCTGGAGCTGTGAATTACACAACTCGATGGCGCTGCGCTCTCTGGAGCTGTGAATTACACAACCCGATGGCGCTGCGCTCTCCCTACAGGGAGGCGACTCCCATTGTTCTCAATGGCAGAACTGCCACAACAGAGCTCCATGCCTGGGAACCAAACAGAGACACAGCCAGTGAAATTAACTGCCACCGCCTGAGCTGTAGACACGCAGATGTCCTACCAAGAAGTCTACAGGGCGGGGAAATGACGAGCTTCCAATAACATTTCACAAGATTCTTCTACAGATAAAGGAAAAGCATCTGCTGACCGGCGATCGTAGGCAGTACCTAACAGCCTCATCCCAGCTGGCCTTTAGCAGTAATATCATTATGAACGTCACACAGCTGCTTCGGCATGCAGAGAAGTCGCGTGTATTTGCCACAACTTTAATAAAACTAAACAAGCCACTGCAGTCTTTACCCAGTTTTAGATGAGGAATGCCTACAACCTTCCCCACTTTAAAATTTCCCTGGACGACTCACCAATGCGAGGCCTGAAGACAAAATGAAGTTGGTGGCTTTATTTTGTACTTCAAGGAGAGTCGCTAATTTGTAAAGTTTTGATTTAATGACACAGATAATTCTTATAGAAAAGTGAAAATACAGTAAGAAAGCAATTTACCTCTAATCGCTTTACCCATATAACTACTATTAACATTGTAATTGTATAATGTTTCACATCTTTATATGCACAAAATACACACACACACATGCACACACCACACACACACACACACACACACCCACACACACACACCCACATTTTTAATGGAGTCAGTGTTTTCTAATCTGTTTTTTTTTTTGTCCTAACAAAATATTATGAACAATTTTCCGTGTCAGCAATATCCCTGTAGTTTAGTGAGTAGCACCTGAGATTCCGGAGTGAGTGAGCAGCGTGAGGATGGAGGAGACGGGCCGGCAGCAAGGCTGCAGGATCAAGGCCGGTCCAGGCACGCAAGCATCGTGCAATGGTGATGGCCGGTCCCAGCCGCAGGTACGGGGGGTCCATTCAGTCAGCGGCACAGTGCCAGAATCATCAACCGCTCTGGAAAGATTCTGGACTCCCACATCACACCCCAGACAAAAATAAATTCTGGGTGAATGAGAGACATATATTTAATACTATAACACTTGTAATATCAGATTAAAATTTATCAAAGTATTGCCTTCATGTTGAAATGGGAGAAAACTTTACGATAGGGCAGGAGTCATGAGAGACATTTAAAAAAGGAAAAAAATAATAACTGCTGATACATCAAGGTTACCACAAAGCTGTGGAAAAAGATAGATTGGAGGAAAATCTGTGTAACCCACATGGCAGGTAGTAACCTGAATATACGAAAAGATTGCACAAATTAATAAGATTTTTAAAAATATAAAAAGATACATGTACACAATTGCCAGTGAAAAACACAGAACTTGCTGCTGTATACTTGGAAAGGTGCCCAAGCTCACCGCCAGTCACGGTGCCGCATGCTGAGTAAATACTGAGGTGCCATTTATTTACCACTCACATCGAGGGGAAAGAAAGTTGAAAAGCAATGCCATTGGTGTCAGCAACACACTGGGTGTGGTGTTAGCCCTATCACACGTGGCTTGTTATGGTAACAGCATTTTGAGAAATAATTGCACAACAGTGAAATAAAACTACGCATGCCCACTGACATCAGAAATCCCATCTTGGATAATGCAGCCTATGGCAATGAAACCCACACACTAAGGGTTGCGTGTGAGCTTCGTAGGGCTGCTACACACACTGGGAAAAAACCAACTGAACGCTCTTCAGTAGAAAAATGACTGAAGTACATCCACGTAAGAGAACACTTTATTCAGTGTTTATTATTTTTTATTAAAATGTTTTCTTTTTATTTACTGCACAAATAAATTGATCAACAAGAAAGCAAATTGACCCAATGGAGAAAGTGACCCACAGTGAACTTACAAATAAATGTTTCGATTCTCTTATGCCTCGAAGTAGACCCTGCTGACAGGCATGCATGCTTTACCTGTACTTACAGTCATAATGCAGTTACAATTTTACGTGAACTTTTTTCTTCCTGGCACCTGGCATCTTATAAACATTTCTTCATTGCTATTTAGTATTCCAAATTATAAACGTAACAGTTATGCGATATGTAATAATTGACTAAATTGTGTACTTTTGGACCCTGTAATGATCATAAAAGCAAAGGCGGGGCGAAGGCCTGCTCCTCTGAGCCGCACTTGCTGTCCCCTCTGTGGAGTTTAAGCGGGGCATGAGAAGGGATGCATGCCTGGTTATGTGAGCCTTGAAGAGAGAGTCAAAGGTAGAGAGACAGGAAAGCAGACCTCACACAACACGGGTAATTTAGAAAATACAAACAGAAAATCAGTATTCAGAGAGAGATTCAAGAAGTGATTGCATCCACAAAATAAAAATTGTAAAATACGAACATGACCCAGAGGCTAACAAAGACCCATTAAAAGTTAAAAATATGATCAATAAAATAACAGAAGTGCTGGAAGCCAAAACTGAACAAAATATTCAAAAACAAAAAGATAATAAGATAGGAAATATGACAAAAATAAAATCAGAAAGGCTTGATCAGTGAGAATTAACGTGTTGCAATGAGGAGACAGAAGACAGAAATGAAAAGAGAAATTATCAAAGAAATATAGAAGAGTTTTTCTACAGTCAGAGAACAAAGTTCCCTTCTTGTTGACATTTACCAAACGCTGAATGTGATGATTAATTTTATATGTCAACCCGATTCCTGCTGAGCCACAGGCATTTGGTCAATGCTATTCCGGATGTTTCTGTGAGGGCGTCTGCAGATAAGATTAACATTGACATCGGTGGACTCTGAGTAAAGCTAATTGTCCTCCCTGTTGTGGGAGGTCCTCGTCCAATCGGCTGAAGTCGTGAAGAGGGGAAATCTGACCTCTCTTGAGCAAGAGGGAGTCTATATCGTTGTAGGGAGAGAAAGACCAAGCTCTGATAAAAGGGGCAAGGATTCCAAATTTACGGTAAGTAAACGGCAGGACTGATGAAACGGGAGGTGGGGTGAGGGAGTGGGAAAGCCGGTAAAACTGTGACACTGCCCACCATCTGGGGTGAGCCCGGCTTTGTACAAATCAGTGTGAAGGCCCTCAGTCCTTCTTGCGGAGGCCTCAGAAATGTTCTCTGAGCCCAAATTCTTTCTCAGAGGCACCTGTGATAGCGAATGTCATCATGTGTGTGAGAAAGTACAAAAACTCCAGCATCCTACAATTGACATAAATTTATGTGACAAAAGGAGAAAGGGTGATTGAGACAAATAAACCGAGTCTAACTTTCCAGACCTGTTCTTTTTGCCTGTGACCTTCTGGACAGGGACAATGGCAGAGTAAAGGACTACGTGATCACTGGAATTCCTGACAGAGCTCACATTCTAGGACTCAAACTGAGATGGCATCCGTGCCCTTCCTCCGGAGGCTACGCTGGCAGAGCTGTTGCAACCTCCGCCCCAGGCAGCTCTGCACGGGACGCAGTTCACACAGGTTGTGGCCCCACGCTCTCCTCCAAGTCAACGCTGTGAACACAATCTAAGCTACAGAGGACCCAATGTTTGCCCAGTAACAAGCTCCTGAAACCACTGGTGAGGGCTGAGCTATTCCCATGCGGGAGACAGAAGCTGGTGAGCCAAAAACTCATTTTAAGAAATTAGAGGAAATAATCCAGTGAAGCGCACCCACAGAAAACAGGCAGAAGGAAGTTGAGAAGGAAAACAGCACGCATGGATGCCTCAGAAGCAGACGCCCACAGAGACGACCGCCGAAGCCAACAGTTGTTTCTTTGAGAAACTGATAAAACTGTGAAACCATCACCAAAATGTAGAGACAGCACAAATAACCAGTGGCAGAAGAAAATGTGAGGAGGCAGCATGCAGATTATAAGACACCTGAAGATGCCAGCTCAGGTCACGATGCCAGCGTGGGGCATGATGCCAGCACACTTGAAAACACGGACAAAAGGAACGAAAACCTACGGAATAATACACGGGCAACAAACTGACACAGGAAAACATAGAAAGTCTGAATGATTAAAAAAACATTTAAAAGTTCGTATTCAAAATTAAAATTTTTACACACAAAAATCCCAGGTAGAGATGGCTTCATTAACAAATTCTGCCAAATATTTAAGAATAAAACGGCATGGGCTTTACACACACCCTCGCATGGACTTTCCAACGTGGGAATGCTTTCACTCCATGGGGTCAGCATACCATTGATTCCGCAAACTTGGAAAGGAATGGACAAGAAAGGAGAGTGGTGAGCTAATCTCCTCGTGAGTGCAGACGCAAAGCTTTAAAACCAAACACGAGCCAACTACATGTAGCAATACACAAGCAGGGAAATAGGTATAACCAGGTTGATGTATTCCAGAAATACAGGGCTGGCTTTACATTTGCAAATCAACTAACTTAATTTATGAAATAAATAGGGAAAAAATATTATAATCACCTCACTATCTTAGAAAATACCTTGGATAAAATTCAACATCCATTCTAGGAACAGATGATCATCTTCTTCATCTCATAAAGGGAAGGGTATCTTCAAAGCACACTCACCATCCTCCTGGTGATGAAATGCTGTCCCACTGTCCTTGGAAGTGACACACGGATGAGGAAGCTTGACAGTATCATCTTTCAACATTCTCCTTGGGGTGCTAGACACTAAAATACGGCAAGAAAAATGAATAGAAGATTTAAGGGTCAGAAATAAAGACACAAAACTGCCGTTAATCTCATGATATAAGTGTGTATGGAAAAAAATCCCAAAGAATCTCTAGATAAATGATTCAAATGAATAAATGAGTTTCGCAAAGGCGTTAGATTCTTTATTGATATTTTTATCTATCATCAGCCAAATAAAAATAATTTTAAAGGTAACTTGCAGCAGCATTAGGGAAGCAGGAGCCCAGGAGAGGCAATGTAACGCCATTTTAAAACAAACTCAGGTCCTGCCCCACGGTCCTGAGATGTTTACAGCCAAGAAAGCAGCTCAGTCATGCCTGCAAGGACAAACTCCCACCACAACAGGAAGTCCAGCTGTCCCAATACCTGCAGCAACATATGCCTTCAAGATAATGATAGTCATGCTCCAATGTACTTGGCACACTAAAATGTCAAGAATAGTTTTCTGTAAATCAACAGAGTAGTTTTGCCACGCTGTCAGCCTACACACATATAGTCACAGCTTAGTATAGACTTTACATAGCAAGACCCCATATAAGAAAAACTTAAGACAAAGAGGTGCATTTCCTACATGCCCTCTGAGGACATCAGACTCAGACTCTGCAATGGAGTCGTTTCTAAGACACTTGCTTCTTCTCCTGCACTCTGCGGCTTGCCTTGAATTCCTTCCTGCATGGGACCCAAGAGCTGTCTCTTGGGGTCTGAATCAAGACTGCTTTTCTGGTAACAATAGCATCAAAAAAAAAGTAGGGACAAATCTAATGAGAACTCTAGAAGACCACCACATTTTCACAATGTTCTACACAGAAAATTATAAAATAAGAAACATTACAAGAAACCTTTATATAAATGTATACCATGGAACACTACGCAGCCATGAAAAAGAACTAGGTCATGTTCTTTGCAACAACATGGATAGGGCTGGAGGCCGTTATCCTAAGTTAACTAATACAGGAACAGAAAACCAAACACCACATGTTCTCACTTATAAGTGGGAGCTATGCATGCACTACACACTCACATAAAGAAGAGAACAGGCCCCAAGGCCTATCTGAGAGGAGAGGGTGGGAGAAGCGTGAGGAAGGAAAAACTACATATCCAGTCCTGTGCTTATGACCTGGAACCTGGGTGACAAAATAATCTGTACACCAAATCCCTGTGGCATGCAATGCACCTATACAACAAATCTGCCCATGCAGGTTTGTAAAAAAAGAAAACTTTTATAAATAAAGAGGCACTATTCCTTGTCCATGGATTAGTAATAGAATGTTCAAGATTGTAAAGATGTAATTTCCCCTGATGGACTACAGAGTCAACGCAGTCCTATCAAAATACAGTAGACATCTGCTATTTATTTACTTGCTGATTCTAAACTTACGTAATGTTGCAAAGCACCAAAGATATTGAAGACACTCTTGAAAAATATGGTGGGAGAGCTTGCACTATAAAATATCATCACTTCTTTTAACGACAAAGCAATATACAAGTGCGAGAATAGACAGATGCACTCGCCACACGGAGACGAAGACCCAGAACAGACCTGAATACACGCAGACATTTCACTCAGGACAAAGGTGGCGGCACCGTGCCAGAGTTCAGAAAGGACATGATTTTTTCAACCAATATCTCATTGGAATATGTGTTTGAAGCCAGTACATTGTGACACCTGCCCCCCAATACGACACATGGAAAGCCATTCTGGGTGGATGATAGACCTAGACAAGAAAGGCAAAATGGCAAGGCTTCTAGAAGATAGCATTAAATGACGTCGTCAGTAACTTGGGTGAGCAAACATTTCTTCAAAAGGGCACAAGGATATTACTGATAAATAAGACTATGTAAAAATGAAGACCTTCTGTTTACCAAGGACATTATTCAGAGAGCCCACATACAGGGGGCAGACGTAACTGATAACAGGCTTACCTCCAGCCTCTCGCCCTGTCACTGTCTTCATCTCTATCTCTAGAAGGCATCTAAGACAAACCCACAGCTGACGTCAGGCTGAACAGGAAAGACGGAATGTTTTCTCTTGCTCTTTCTGTTCAACATCGTGCTAGATGTTGTAGTCAGAACACTTAGGTAGGTAAAAGAAGTAAAAGGTATCCATCCCAGAGAGGAAGCAGTAAAACTATCTCTATTTGCAGATGACATGAGCTTCTATATAGAAAGTACAGAGAAATTCACTTAAAAACTAATAAACTTAAGAACTAAGGAACACTTAAGAACTAATAATCAAGTTTACTAATAAACTAATAAACTTAAGAAATATTAGAAAATATATATGCACCCAATACAGGAGCACCCAGATACATAAGGCAAGTTCTTAATGACTTACAAAGAGACAGACTCCCAAACAATAATAGTGGGAGACTTTAACACCTCATCATCAATATTAGATAGATCAGCGAGACAGAAAATTAACAAGGATATCCAGGACGTGAACTCAGACCTGAACCAAGCAAGCCTAATAGACATTTACAGAACTCTCCACCCCAAATCCACAGAATATACGTTCTTCTCAGCACCACATCACGCCTACTCTAAAACTGACCACATAATTGGAAGTAACTCACTCCTCAGCAAATGCAAAAGAATGGAAATCATAACAAACAGTCTCTGTGACCACAGTGCAATCAAGTTAGAACTCAGAATTCAGAAACTAACTCAGAACCGCACAGCTTCATGGAAACTAAACAACTTGCTCTTGAATGTTGACTGGATAAACAATGAAATGAAGGCAGAAATAAAGATGTTCTTCGAAACTAACAAGAACGAAGACACAACATACCAGAATCTCTGGGACACATTTAAAGCAGCCTCTAGAGGGAAATACATAGCAATAAATGCCCACATGAGAAGCAAGGAGAGATCTAAAATTGACACCCTATTGTCAAAATTGAAAGAGCTAGAGGAGCAAGATCAGAAAAGCTCAAAACCTAGCAGAAGACAAGAAATAACTAAGATCAGAGCAGAACTGAAGGAGATACAGACACAAAAAAACCCTTCAAAAAAATCAATAAATCCAGGAGCTGGTTTTTCAAAAAGATCAACAAAATAGACAGACCACTAGCCAGATTAATTAAAAAAAAAGAGAGAATAACCAAATAGATGCAATAAAAAACAATAAAGGGGATATCACCACAGATTCCACAGAAATTCAAACCATCATCAGAGATTATTACAAAGAACTCTATGCACATAAACTAGTAAACCTGGAAGAAATGGATAAATTCCTGGACACTTGCATCCTCCCAAGCCTAAACCAGGAAGAAGTCGAAACCCTGAATAGACCAATGACAAGTTGAGGCAGCAATTAAGAGGTTACCACCCAAAAAAAGCCCAGGCCCTGACGGGTTCACAGCCGAATTCTGCCAGACATACAAAGAGGAGCTGGTACCATTCCTTCTGAAACTATTCCAAACAATCCACAAAGAGGGAATCCTTCCCAAATCATTTTATGAGACCAACATCATCCTGATACCAAAACCCGGCAGAGACTCAGCAAGAAAAGAAAACTTCAGGCCAATATCCACGATGAACATAGATGCAAAAATCTTCAATAAAATACTGACAAGCCGATTGCAACGGCACATCAAAAAGCTTATCCACCATGATCAAGTAGGATTCATCCTGGGGATGCAAGGCTGGTTCAGCATATGCAGGTCTATAAACGTAATTCACCACATAAACAGAACCAAAGACAAAAACCACATGATTATCTCAATTGATGCACAGAAGGCCTTTGACAAAATTTAACAGCGCTTTGTGCTAAAAACCCGCAATAAACTTGGTATTGATGGAATGTATTTCAAAACAATAAAAGCTATTTACGACAAACCAACAGCAAATATCATACTGAATCAGCAAAAACTGGAAGCATTCCCCTTGAAATCTGACACTAGACAAGGATGCCCTCTCTCACCACTGCTATTCAATATAGTACTGGAAGTTCTAGCCAGAGCAATCAGTCAAGAAAAAGAAATAAAGGGTATTCAAATAGGAAAGGAGGAAGTCAAATTGTCTCTATTTGCAGACGACATACTTGTATATCTAGAAGACCCCATCGTCTCAGCCCCAAATCTCCTGAAATCGATAAGCAACTTCAGCAGTCTCAGGATACAAAATCAATGTGCAAAAATCACATGCATTCCTATACACCAATAACAGACTTAAAGAGTGCCAAATCAAGAACGAACTGCCATTCACAATTGTCACAAACAGAATAAAATACCTAGGAATACAACTAACAAGGAACGTAAAGGACCTCTTCAAGGAGAACTACAAGCCACCGCTCAACAAAATAAGAGTGGACACAAACAGATGGAGAAACATTCCATGTTCATGGTTAGGAAGAATCAATATCGTGAAAATGGCCATACTGCCCAAAGTAATTTACAGATTCAACACACAAAAAAAATTAGAAAACTAATAAACAAGTTTAGCAAAGTTATAGGAATCGATATACAAGAGTCTTGTTTCTTTTTTCCTTTTTGAGACGGGGTCTCACTGTTGTCCAGGCTGGAGTTCCGTGGTGCAAACACAGCGTATTGCAGCCTTGACTTCCCGACTTCAATGAATCCTCTGACCTCATCCTCCCTCCTGAGTAGCTGGAACTACAGGTGCATGCCACCACACCCTGGCTATTTTTTGTATTTTTGGCAAAGGCAGAGTTTCTGCATGTTGTCCAGGCTGCTCTGGAATGCCAGAGCTCAAGTGATCCATCTGCCTCAGCCTCCCAAGGTGCTGAGATTACAGATGTGTGTCACTGCACCTGGCCTTGCAATCAATATATAATTTTTATACCCAAACAATGAATGTTCTGAAAATAAAATTAGAAAACAATTCCATGTACAATTGTGTCAAAAATAATGAAATACTTAGAAATAAATTTAACAAGCACAAAATTTCTATGCTGAAAACTACAAAGCACTGTTGAAAGAAATTAATGCAGACCTAAATAAATGTAAAGATATCCCATGTTTATGGTTCAAAAGATCAACCTTAAGGTAGCAATACCTGCAATAGGTAAACAAATTTAGTTGCAATTCCCATCCAAATCCCAGATGGCTTATTTGCTGTAATTGACAAGCTGATCCTAAAATTCATATGGAAATCAAAACACACTGGCCAGGTGCAGTGGCTCACACCTGTAATCCCAGCACTTTGGGAGGCCATGGTGGGCAGATCATCTGAGGTCAGGAGTTAGGGATCAGCCTGGCCAACATGGTGAAACTGTGTCTCTACTAAAAATACAAAAACTAGCCAGGCATAATGGCATGCGCCTGTAATCCCAGCTATTCAGGAGGCTGAGGCAGAAGAATTGCTTGAACCTGGGAGGCAGAGGAAGCAGTGGGCCAAAATTGCAGTACTGTACTCCAGCCTGGGTGACAGAGCAAGGATCTGTCTCAAAAAAGAGAGAGAGAGAGAGAGAAAGAGAGAGAGAGAATCAAAAGACACAGATCAACCAAAACAATCTTGGAAAAGAAAAAAAAAAAAATGGAGGATTCACAGTTCCTGACTTCAAAACTATTACAAAGCTACAATGATTGAAACAGTGTGGTACTGGCATAAGAACAGGCATATATTCCAGTGCAACAGAACTAACAGAACTGAGAAACCAGAAATGGATTTCTGGATCAATTGATTTTCAACAAGGGTCCCAAGACAATTCAATATGGAAAGAATTGTCTTTTCAACAAATGGTACTGGGATAGCTGGGTACCTACATGTAAAGGAATGAAATTGGGTCACTGCTGCACACCATATACAGAAATTAAAATAGATCAAAGACTTAAATGTAAGTGCTGAGACTACAACAAAATCTTAGAAATCATAGGGGTAAGCTTTAGCTTTGGAGTAGAGGATGGTACGTTAGGACACGCAAAGCACAAGCAACAACAACAGAGCAGATAAATTGGTCTTCAACAAATCACAAACATTTTTTGCTGCACAGGACACTATCAAGAACATGAAAAACAACTCACGACATGGAAAAATTATTTGCCAATCATGTATTTCATTAGGGAAGTGCAAATCATGTCTGATAAAGGAATTGTATAAAGAATACTCACACTTCAATAATGAAAAGACAACCTAAGTTTAAAATGGCCAAGGATCTGAATAGATAGCTCTCCAAAGGAAGTATACAACAAGCAGGTGAAAAGATGCTCAATGTCCTTAGCCATCAGGGAAACACAAATCAAAACCACAGGGAGATGCCACTTCACATCTGCTGGACTAAAGACGGCAGTCGGCGTGCACACAGAGAACGTGGAACCCTCGTAACCCGCCGGCGGGTGGGATTCCACTTGGGAAGCGGTCTGACAGTCCCTGGCAAGGTTAAGCAAAGCAGTCACCTATGATCCAGCCACTCCACTCTTAGGTGCAATGGAAACATATTGCCACACAAAAACTCATGCAGGAGTGTCCTTGCAGCGTTATTTGCAATCGCTGAAACATGGAAAAACTCATGTCATCAACAGATGAGTGGATAAGCGAAATTTGGCACGGCCACGCCGTGGAGTATTACTTAGCCACACAAAGGAATACAGTTCCGAAGCAGTCTGCAGCACACGTGCACCTTGAAAAAGCTCACCGAAAGGAGCCCCCACAGAGACCACCTGGCGTGTGACCCCATTTCCATGAACTTCCAGAACCCGCGGGGTGGTGGTTCCATGTGTGGGGTGCGGGGGAGGGAATGGGGGTGGCTACCGATGAGAACAGGCTTTTTTTTTGGGGGGGCGACAGTGAACACAACTTCATGGACATACTAAAAACCATGACGCTGTGCACCTTAAATAAGGTGTTTCATGGTCTGTGAACTGTACTGTATCTTAAGCTACTACTTTAAAAACAACGTAAAAAGCGAGCTGACCACCCTGGCCAACATGGTGGAACCCCACCTCTACTAAAAATACAGAAAATTAGCCGGGCGTGGTGGGCACCTGTAGTCCCAGCTACTCGGGAGGCTGAGGCAGGAGAACGGCTTGAACCAGGAGGTGGAGGGAGGAGAATGACTTGAACCCGGGAGAAGGAGGTTGCAGGGAACCCAGACCGCGCCACTGACTCCAGCCTGGGCGACAGTGTGACCCGGTCTCAAAAAAAAACAAAGCAAACCGCAGCTGTCCGCTGGGAACGCGGGTGATAGGTTTTCCGAATCTCTAACGTGTTTGTGACGGTGACACGGTCCCTGCAATGTGACACGTTCCCAGTCGCGGATGCTCATACAAACGGCAAAGCCCGAACGAGCCCTTTCCCCGCCTTTGTTCCCCCGCGCGTCTGGGCCCCGCTCCCGGCTCCTCCTCCGCTGAAGTCGCGGGCGCGCTCCCTCCCAGCAGCGGGCCCCGGGGTCTGGGCGCGCCGGTCCCGCCTGCAGCCGGCCAGGGGCCCCGGGGGGCGGCGGGGCGGGACCTCGGGCGCGTGCAGACCCCGCCCCGCGCAGGCTGTGGATTCCAGCCCACCTGGCGACCCGCAGCCCGGGCGGAGGACGAGGCGCCGGAGGAGCCGCCGCAGCACTGCTCGGGATCCGGCGCGGCTAGTGGGGTTCGGGGCCGCGACCCTGCCCGGGACATGTGGGCGCCGGGCGGAACCCCGGGGCCCGCGGGCTGGGACCGCCGCAGGTTGGGCGCGAGGCTGCGCGCGGCGCTGGCGGGGCTGCTGGAGCTGCAGGGGCTGCGGGCCGCGCAGCAGGAGCGGGTGAGGGACGCCCTGGCCGCGCAGCCCCCGCCCGCGCCCGCCGCCCCCTGCGGCCCCCACGGCCACGAGCAGCAGCTGGAGGCGGCGCTGGCCGCGGTGCAGGAGCAGCTGGTGAGGACCGGGCGCCGGGGGCGGAGGGGGTCGAGGGTCACCGGGGCCGGGGCCGCGGTCGGGGTCCGAGGTCGGGACCGGTGCCGGCAGCTACGGTGTGTTAGCAGAAGGAGGGCTGCCATGGGTGCAGGCGGCGTCCTCTGGATTTGCCTTGGTCTCCGAGGAGGAGGACACGGGGGGCCCCGTGCAGGTGCCTAGCCCTGAAGCGCACAGGCGGGGACCCTGAAACCGGCCCGGGGTGCAGCTCGCACCGCGCCCTGCGTGGATGTGCACCCACCCACGCCAGCATCCCGAAGCCCGCAGATTTTGGGGAGACACCTGTGCGTTTGTGACAGCGCTGTTCTGACCTGCGGGTACTGACCGCTGTCCCCGGAGGAGGTGGGCTCCGGACCCTGGCTTTACCTCCATAGGTACCAGGCCCACCTGCCGTTTTGGGTTGGGGGCAACAGTGTCCGTGTGGCAAAGCGCACCCCGACTTGTCCTCGGGAATGTGCTGACATTTGTCACAGGTCGCGTCACTGTGATCGGGTACTGGGGGAGAGCTTGTAACTAACAAAGGCCTCTTCAACTTTAAGATGTGACCTGACCTGCGGGGAGAGGTGAGTCCTCTGATCCAGAGCAGAAACTGATTTCCTGGCCCTCCCGGCACTGCCTGGGGCTCTATCCCCTCCTCTCACACAATGGACTTTGTAAAACCTGCGGCAACAACTCAAAAGAGTGCTGGAAGTAGTTGCCATATTTTCTTAAAGAAAAACTAAAAAGGTTGGAGAAAGATTTCTGTTTACGTGAGTTACCTCTGTTACACTCAGTGGAATTTCTTTTACGTTAGAAGTTTAAGCTTGTCTTGTTAAAAGTTACTGCCTTTACAAAGTGGCCCAGGTGAAGCCGAGGCATCACGGTCAGCCCAGCTCACTCAGCCAGGCTGATGATGTAGCAAACCCTTCTGGATGAAAGAATCGGGAAGCCCAGTGTCTGGGATGCCTCCCAGGATCCCTGTTATCACCTCACCTTGCAGAAGACGAGGTGGCAGACTGTGCGGGATTAAGCCGCCGTCAGCTCTGCAGCTTCTGCCTCCTGAGAGGGAAGGAGCTGGTGTGCAGACTTTGTTCACTCGCCTAGTGACCAAATCCTGGCTGTCTGTTTAGGTCATTTGTGTGTTTGCACCCAGGCACTGTCTCAGCTTCTGCATGACCTCAGCTCAGCACACGGCAGCCACGGACGTGTTACACTCGTGTTACGGGGAGGGAGGTGCTGCTGAGAGGCTGGCCTCAACCCTGCCGTCAAGGGGTGAGAGTGCAGTTGATGATTAACTTGGCTTAAGAAATATATAAATCAAACTTGCAAGTGCTCAGCCTCTAATTACAAGTAGCCTTTTGGAAGAGAAGATCAAACAGGGTTTTGTTTAATTTTTTTTTTTTTTTTTAATATGGGGACCAGAAGGAACACGCAGACTTTGTCTTGAAACTTTGTTCTTGGGATGGATTTTGTGATCAAAAGAGAAGAATGATTGAATGTGTGTGGCATCAGCACAGGGCTTAACACTTCTACACTTTTCTTACCTGGGAAAAACCTTAGGAGTGATAGCAGTTCTGTAGTGTTGAATACAATGAAAAGCCTTGCTTGCTAAACAGCTGCACACTCCAGCAACCCCTGGCTAACTCAGGGCCCCTCCGCCCACCCTGGTGCTCACCTGGCCACTGGTCATCATTCAGGTGTGAAGGCCGGAAGAACATTTATCAGGCCCTGAGCAGCTTTAGCCGACAGGAATTCTCAGGTGCGAATGATTGCTAGCATTTCCAGGGATTTGAACTGCCGGGAAAACAGCAGCACTGCTCACCTGAAGGCTTATCACAAGCGCTGCACCTTTTTAATTGCTGTGTCACAGAAGAGAGTGGAGGAGGAGGTGCTTAGGAGGATTTTCTTGAATAAATAAATGAGTGGCTTTTATTGCTGCAACAAAAGGAAAAATAATTTCAGAATATGGGGCCTCCCTGTTTTGGGTTTCTAAGTGGATGAAACTCCCTGTACCCTCCATGGCCCCCTTTGTTGCTGCGTGACCAGTCTGTAGAGGGTTGGCTCTGCGTCCTCATTTATGGTTTGCAAGGAAACTTGTCATTCCCGACAAGTGCCGACCATGCCCATATTCATGAGGGTTAAGTTCCCCAACAAGCCCTAGTTGGAAAGACTTCACCCACTCCCTGCGACCCAGAGCCCACGAGTAGACTGAAAACCCCATCCTTCACCAGTGGATGTTGTCTCCATAGTGGGGAGACACAGAAGCCTCCGGACTCTGCAGTGAAATATTATCCTGAAGAATTTCCCTGTCTTGGCGTTGCTGGTCGTGACTTGTTCTGAAAGTGGTAGCTTGCAACAATTCCTTTTCCCTGGCAGCTTCCAGCATCCCGTGCTTCAGGAGCAAGCTGTGCGTCTGCTTCAGCAGCATCAACTTGATGCTGGCGTTTCCCTTGGGGCAGCCATGCTTGCTTTGTGAACACACAGGGGAACCAAGGGAGGCAGGGCTGAGAACTTGCAGGGGGCCACTCCTTAGGGCCAGGCAGCCCCAGAAACCTGCAAGGCCTCGGTGGCGCTGCTAGCCATGAGTCTACCTGGGACCCCTTTGCTGTTGATTGATGGGCCTCTTTTAAACTTAGGTACTAGCATTTACTGCTCTACAGATGGAGGTGTTAGCCTTGGGATTCAGGCATGGAATGTTTCCTCTGTGCATTCTAGCTCTCAGGGACAGAATGGAATTGTGGATACCATCTCCATATCCTGAACTCTGAGGCTTCCGTGTTTAGCCTCTGCATGTGCCGTAAAGGTGCTCCAGTGGCTGGACTGTTGACTTGCCCACGGAACAGGCACGGCACATGGGAATCAGCTCATTCTCCGGCGGTGCATGAAGAATGCATTTCAAAGGGATTCACCTGTTTTTTTAATGGCACCCCCTGAAATAGAAGTCCTCAAACTTTTTGTTGTCATAAGGAACTTTTGTGGTCCCTGGGAAGCTTGTTAAAATGCAGGTTCCCAGGCTTACCCGGTGGAGCCTCAGGAAATGAGTGGGGCCCAGGGTCTGCAGGTGTGCCCAGCTGTCCCACTGCCTGGGGAGGCTTGCTGTGAACGCCTTTATAACTGGCCCTCCTGCCCCTTCCCCAGGCCCAGGGGTTTTGGCTCAAGTGCCCCCAGAGCTCACCTTGAGCAAGGCCGCCTAGAGTTAGCCCGAAGACTGGCAGAGGGCTCCCTGGAGTTAGCCTGAATGCCCGCAGAGGGAAGTGGGGCGCTGAGGCCACCCAGGGCTCGCTTGCGGCTGTGGAGCGGGTTGGGCCGACTGTGGACACATGTGGAGACCGCGCTTTGGGGCTGGCCTTGCAGTGGACTGTCCTCCTTCCTGGCCACGTATCTTTTGTGACTATGAGCACAATGTCTGGCCCTAAGAAAGAGTGAATGAAAAGCACAGTCATACAAACCCCAGGTCAGGGCCAGCGGTCGGGATTGGAGACAGTGGCCAGGGTTAGGGCCAGCGATTGGGGTTAGGGACAGTGGTCGGGTTTAGGGACAGCAATCAGGGTTAGGGACAGTGGCCAGGGTTAGGGCCAGCGATTGGGGTTAGGGAGAGTGGTCGGGTTTAGGGACAGCAATCGGGGTTAGGGACAGTGGCCAGGGTTAAGGCCAGCGATTGGGGTTAGGGACAGCAGTCGGGGTTAGGGACAGCAGTCGGGGTTAGGGACAGCATTTGGGTTTAGGGACAGCAATCGGGGTTAGGGACAGTGGCCAGGGTTAGGGCCAGCGATTGGGGTTAGGGACAGTGGTCGGATTTAGGGACAGCAGTCGGAGTTAGGGACAGTGGCCAGGGTTAAGGCCAGCGATTGGGGTTAGGGACAGTGGTCGGGTTTAGGGACAGCAACTGGGGTTAGGGACAGTGGCCAGGGTTAGGGCCAGCGATTGGGGTTAGGGACAGTGGCCAGGGTTAGGGCCAGCGATTGGGGTTAGGGACAGTGGTCGGGTTTAGGGCCAGCGATTGGGGTTAGGGACAGTGGTCGGGTTTAGGGACGGTGATTGGGGTTAGGGACAGTGGTCAGGGTTACAAACGCGGCATAAATCCTGAATGGGGTGGAGTCCTGCAGACGCAGACGGGACCTGAGGATGTAATATATAACCTGTGAATGCCTGAGAGCTCTGTGCGTCCTGCAGCCCCCTGGACCATTAATCAGAAATCAGCAACTGAAGGCCAGGCTGGCCAAACATTAATCGCAAAGCAATTAACCCGCACAGACACTGGGGAGGGGAGGGGCTGGAGGAGGAGGACAGAGCTGGCCGTGTGCAAGGCCCCCTCTTTCAGGAGAAGGGGAGTGTGATTTAGAAGAGGAGAGGGAAGATGGATCCTTTTAAGCATTGATGTGTGGCCTCACAAAGAAACTGAATTTTCTGTGGGTACCTTGGGTTTCGTTTTACGACAGGCCAGGGAAAATCCTGAGCTGTAAGAACTCCCCGTCCCTCAGTTTGGATCCAAGCTTCCTCTTTGCATGGCTGGAGTGTGAGAGCCCTCATGTGTGCTGCGCAGGCTTGGTGCCGTTCACCTGGAGAGTGGTTTACCTGTGTCAGAACGTGCAGGGAGAGAAGCCCGTGTGTTTACATGAGGCTGGGTGGGCCTGGAAGCATACAATTTTGATGAAATTCAGGGTTTTTTTTTGCCGTGTTCACATTCACAGATAATATTATGGCTTCCAATTTTGTCACTGTGCAAGCTTTGGAGGTTTTGGGAGGCCCCAGAGTTGGGTCCTGGTGGAGGGAGCTGCTGCCGGCACAGAAGCGGTGTGCTGGGTCCAGCCAGGCCTCCACCGTCCGCTCACCCGTGCTGATCGCAGGCGCTTGTGTTTGCAAAAGCCGAGAAGTCATTCTCTCATCAGACCAGGAAACCATCGCTCCCTGCCTCTCTTGTAATGACTTCTTACATTGTGGAAATGACCACAGTCATTCCCTAAGGCCCAGCTTGTGGGGTTCAGAGGAATTCTTCATTTCCTGTGTAAAATTTGAAATATAATTAATCATTTTCCTAAGAGGACCAACCACACATTACATTCATTAATTATTTGCCTAAACCGTAATTGTTAGTCAAACCAAGAAATGTTTTAGAATTAAAAGAAAGACACACGCACATACACACACATGTGTCCATGCTCATAATCAGCCCTTAAGAGTTGAGGAAGCTGAGGCCCATAGAAGGCACAGACTCTCAGGGCAGGGCTGTGATGGAAACTTGTAAATACCCAGCCCCTTGGCCAGGCTCATGCCTGTAATCCCAGCACCTTGGAGGCCAAAGACGGTGGATCCCTTAAAAGCAAGACTTGGAGACCAGCCTGGGCAACATGACAAGACCCCATCTCCACAGAAAATACAAAAATTAGTGGGACATGGTGGCTCATGCCTGTAGTCCAGAGACTCGGGAGGCTGAGGTGGGAGGATCACCTGGGCCTGAGGAGGTCGAGGCTGCAGTGAGCCGTGATTGCACCACTGCGCTCCAGCCTGGGCAACAGAGCAAGACCCCGTGTCAAAAACAAAACAAAACCAAAGATCCTGAAGGCCGATTTTCGAGCTGTCATTATTTATTCCAGGTAAAGCTGACATTTTCCATGTTTGGTTGAGAACCTTCTCTCCTGATAGCTCTACCAAAGCCTGTCACAGTTCAAAATGTGACTTCTTCTATCAGGGAGGGAGAAGGGGCTGAACAGTGAAGGGGAGTGTTTCTGCCTTTCCACTGGACTTTCTCACCTTCTGGAAATGTCGAAAAGTTTGTGCCTCCCAGGACCAGGGACCCAGAGGCGGCCGAGTGAAGGACGCCGCCTGCCCAGGCAGGCATGTGGAGAGCCTGAGCACAGCAGAGCACTCTCCTAGGCAGGCTGAAGGCACAGTGAAGTGGAGGGCGGAGGTGGCTCCTGCCTGCCAGGAGGAGGTGCTGTTATCAATCCCGATTTCACTCTCATATGCTGTAGTGTTCTGTATTCTTACAAGGAAATGTGTAATTTGAAAAGCTCTGACAAACAAAGCAGTCTGAGCTGGAGAGAAACCCACGTGTGTGTGTGGGAGTCGGGGAATGGGTGTCAGGGAACAGTGGGGCAAGGAAATGGCTTCAGAATGAACAGGGCCGGCGCCAGATGGAGAAGAGGTGTTCCACGTGGACCTCGGGAGTTTGAATTGCGCTCACAATGCGTCTTCAGTTTTGGTTTCTGTAGGTACAGTCGTTCCCTTCCTCTTCTTTCCGTCCTCAGTCCCGGCTGAGACAGCAGGACATTGGCCTGAAGACCCACCTGGACCAGCTGGACCTGCAGATCAGCAAGCTGCAGCTGGATCTGGGCACAACCTCAGGAGAGGCCCTGGACAGCGACAGCAGGCCCAGCTCAGGTACCCGGGCGCCCTGACCTCCCGGACACAGGGCAGCCCCAGGAGGGCAGAGGTGAAGCCTGCACCACCAGCCCTTCTCAGGCTGAACTCTCCAGTGTCCGGCAGGGAGGGTGCTGCTTCGTCAGGCCCATCTGAAAGTTAGGAGGCAACTGAAGCCTGAGAAAGCATATCCGACTGAAGAACACTAAAATGAAATACTGTTATGTCAAGGGGTTTTAGGAAAAAGGGCATAAATATGAATTGGTTACCTCACTCTTATTTTTGTAATTTGCAAAGATCACATGGTGGTCTAAGTGACGTTGCGGGACTCAGGAGGCCTGGGGCGGAAGCACCTCCCCAGACTGGTCTCCTCCTCACCTTAACTTGGCAGCACCAGGGGGGAGAGCCATGCAGGTGCCAGAGGCCTGTCCTCAAAGGGCTGAACTCCTAAGAGGCTACCCCTTAAGCAGGCATCAGCCACCCAGTGCTAAAGGGACCACTTGCCAGGAAGAGGGAGGGCCAGTGCTGGAGGGCGCGGGCAGCGAGGGCTCTGACCAGCCCACTAACAGCTCCTGGGAAGAATCCTGCACGTTCTCACCGGAGCCACACTCTCCCAGGCCAGCTGTATGGACGATGGCCCACAGCCTCCGGTAGCCTCAGCTCAGGGGTTGCCCCGGGCCCTCCTGTGCCATGACAAGCTCCAGAGGAGAGGAGGCCCTGGGCTCTTCTGGAGGGGGTCACTGACCTGCCGTGTCTGCTCTGTCTAGGCTTTTACGAGCTGAGTGACGGTGGCTCCTGCTCGCTGTCGACGTCTTGTGCCTCTGTCTGCAGTGATCGAATCTCCCCCTCGCTGGGCAGTTTGCTGCCTATGGCCCAGGCCCCCAAGGCCAGGCCCAGCATGTGGGACTGGAGGCCCCGGTCGGTTGATGAGACTGCTGTGCCGGCGTGGAGACCCCAGGCTACCAAGGAGGGCGGCAAGCTGCCAGGCAGCCTGGGGGAGGCAGGCCAGCCGTCGGGCACGTTCTGGCCCAGGCCGGTGTCTACAGGTAAGAAACTGCCAGGGAAGGTAGGGGTCTCATCTCAGGCCCGGGGGTCCGGAGTGCAGCCCCCAGCTGCTGAGGGCAGAGCTGGGACCCCACACGAGCGTGCTCTGCGGCTCTAATGGCCGCTGGAAGCCTCCGTGGGCCATGCGGTTGTTTGGAGGCAGGAATCCAACGCGCCAGATGCGTCACCACCAGCTCTTCTAGCCCAGGGCACTTTGCCCCGTATTCAAAACAGGCATCAGCAAGTTTAAAAACATCCTGTAAAAACCCTGGTTCCACTGGTGTGTGGAGTGAGAGTCGGGTTGAAAGCGCTGGTGGGGAGAGAACTGGGCTCACACCTGGATCCCACCTACTGGCCCAGGAGGGGCTGCAGTTGTCTTCAGACTGTCTCCAAAGGCATAGATGTCACTTTGGGCCTCATTTTGTTTCTAATACAAGGCCTGGTTTAATAGTAACCAGTTGGTCTTCAGTTACTGTGAAGCCCCATGGTTCCCTCCAGGGCATCTGCAGGGACTGGCTTCATGCTCTGGCCTCCCTCCCTGGCCTCCATCCTGGCCTCCATCCTTGGCCTCCATCGGGGCTCCATCCCATGGCTGGGGGGCCTCTTCTCTCTGGGCAGCCTCCAAAACTTCAGGGAAACGAGGGTGCTGAACTGGAGATTCTCACTCCCCATGCACTCTTCCTCAAGGGGAAGGGTCGGAACAGGCGGAGGGAGTTGTGGTGCAGACGCAAATGGGGCCTGCAATCTCTATGTGGAGGGGGGGCCCAGTGGCTGAGGAATCACTGTCTCCCAGAGGGCCCAGGAGCTCCTTGAAGCAGCAGTGAGCAGCGTTTCCTTCCTGTTGCCACGCACGAAATGAAATCAACAGCACCTCCACATTCAGGTGTTCATTTTTCTTGCTACCAGGTGATCTCGACAGAGCCCTGCCGGCAGACACAGGGCTCCAGAAAGCCGGCCCCGACCCTGAGCTCCTTGGGCTCCTCTGCCAGGGGGCAGACATCCCGCTACACGTGCTGGACCCCAAGTATCGGCAGGACCTGGTGTCGAAGGGAGGCAGGGAGGTGTACCCGTACCCCAGCCCCCTGCACGCAGTGGCTCTGCAGAGCCCCCTGTTTGCCCTGACAAAGGAAACCCTGCAGGGCAGTGGCCCATCGTCCCCCAGGAAGGCCCCCCTGGGCCCTGCAGCTGTGAGCACTGTCCAGACTGGGCTGGCCCTCGAGGCTGGCCCGGCCAGAGCCAGAGCCTATATCGACAGGCTGCTGTGTCTGTGGGGCCGGGAGACCCCAGCAAAGGGTAGCTGGGGAGAGCAGGGACCTCGGAGGTGTGCAGTATCCCCATCCCCACAGAAGCAGGGTGGCTGGAATACAGATGGTGGAGGCCAACTTAAGAAGCTGGTCTTTGCCCCAGGGAGGGAGGATGAGGGAGGGCCAGCTCAGAGGAGGGATGCCAGCAGGGGTGGCCCTCAGCAGCAGGGACCCGTGCCCCTTGAGAGTCCTCAGCACCCTGGCAGCCTTCCAGAGGAGAGGCCCCAGCCCTGGAACCATTGCGTCCTCAGAGAGACCATGGCGGGGCCGTCTCCCAGCTCGCAGGCCCAGCGCACACCCCCACCTCAGGACTGTGGACGAGACGACATGCTGCCACCCAGGAGGCTGGACGAGAGCCCCCTGCCATCCTCTGGGCACTCTGCCCACCTGCCCTTTGCTGCCAGCAAGCCTTCACCACCATGGCTGAAAACGGGTCCCCCCAAGAGCAAGGCTGAAAAGATGAAGAGAAGGCCCACGGACAAAGTGCTGAGGTTCGCAGGGCAGCCATCACTTCGGCCGGAGAGGCTTGAGGGTGCCCAGGCCGCCACCAAGCTATCCCTGGAGTGGGACCCTGCCCACTGGCCCCCAGGGAGGGGCGCGCTCCAGAGGAGGCTGGCCCTGGCCTGGGAGGTGCCTGGGCGCTCCTGTTCCGAGTCTACTCTCTACCCCATGCCCATCCTCGTCCCCCTGGCGGTGGCCCCGCAGGAGAGCCAGCGGACCTCAGCCCATGCCCTGTTCCCCTTGGAGGCGACACTGCTCACCTCGGCGGCCAGGAGGAAGCATGGCCGCTGGCAGTCCACTGTGGACATCTCGGTGCGGGCCCACCTGGCTGGTTACCCAGAGTCTAACCTGGGGCCCCCCAGACCCACGGCCAGGAGGGTGGGTGGCCCACAGGCCCGGGGCCGGCCCACACTGGTCCGCCAGGATGCCCACACCAGGAGTGACTCAGAGCCCTCCAATCACTCGGCCGAGTGTGACCCGCGGTTCCCCTCGGTCATCCCGGAGACCAGTGAGGGGGAGGCCAGTGAGCACACCACCAGCCGATTCGCAGACCACGAGTCTGGCAGCAGCGACGGGGAGGGCGGCGGCCGGAGCAGGGACTGCGGCATGGCACTGGGCCACGCAGCGGCCGGGCACAGGGAGCTGGCCTGGCCCCAGGCGGCCCCGGTCAGCTCAAGGCCACTCCTGTCCCCCGTGCCCAAGCTGTGCCGTATCAAGGCCTCCAAGGCCCTGAAGAAGAAGATCCGCAGGTTCCAGCCGACGGCCCTGAAGGTCATGACCATGGTGTGAGCCGCAGCAGCTGTCGGAGAAGCTGGTGCACACAGAGGCTTTTTCCATGTGGTGACCTGTGGTTGGCTGTTCCAGTGGTGCCTATCTCCCGAGGTCACCACGGAACAGGAGGCCTCTCAGATGGGCTCTGCCTGTGGAGTGCAGCCTTGCGCCCTGCCCCGGCGAAGACCCGGCCGGAGCTCTGGCTTCAGATGCCAGCAGCCTCCCCGGCTGACCCAGCGTCTCATCTCAGCATCTCCCCAGACGCTATTTGTTCCTGACAGTGCCTGTTCCTGCCTCGTCATCCTCCCGAGGCTTTGCCTGCCCTCCCTCCACGCCACTGGGGACGCGGTTTCCAATCTTTCAGCCATTCCTCCCCAAAAGCATCTTAAAGAGACAGTTGTGGGACTCTGTGCTGGAAATTGAATTTTTTTTTTTCTAGTTTCACAGTTTTATTCACAACTTTCATTAGTAAACCAAATTACTGTACAGTTACCAGGACTAAGTCAAAGGGCTTTATATTGCAATATTAGATAAATGCAGTATTCCAAGAGTTTACAATTTTTAAATACATTGCTCAACATGGCTGCTAGAATAAACTTTTTTACCACTATACATCTTTACCTTTAAAAAATTATATTAACTAATCTGACTTTTGGGGGACAATTTTGAATTAGGTGATCATGAGGTATAATAAAAAAAGTGACGCCAACATCCAGTTTTGATTCCAGTTAAAAATTCAGACTAAAGATATCACAATCTGCTAGCTTTGAATCCTTTCAATTCCTGTACAAAGAATGATTCAAGAACTTCTGCACCCTGGTAAAATGGGGACTCACTGGGAAATTGAATTTGAGCTTAAACTCCATGTTAGCTGTCAACATGCATAAACACCCAGATCATGCCATGATCCCCTCAAATAAAAGGAACTTTGTTTTCCTGTTTTAGCGTCCTCCTCCTCCCTGTTTCCTTGTGTGGCACACGGTGGGGACCTGGAGCCCTCAGGCCTGCCCATCTTGGGGGCACGCTCCAGCTTCGGGCAGGGAAGGCACCTTATAAATGAGCCGAGACTAAGCTCTGGTTTCAGTATAAAAAGTGAGGCATAAAAGTGTTATGGGGGAAAAAAAAACACCTTTTTTTTGGTGTTTACTTTTCCAAAGAGAGTTTTCCTCAACTTTTCAAGAAGAAAGGTAGCAGTGTTTTCAGGTAAGCTGCCTGGTGACGGCTGTAACATTTTCAGTTCAGAAAGCAGCCTTCTCCTGAGTGATTAAAAGAATTTTACATGAAGGTGGACAAGGCCTTTGAAGTCCCCGTGGACGTCCTGGTCTCTCAGGGCTGGTGCAGCTGGTCAGGATCTTTGGAAGGAAGCCAATAAGAAAACCAGTGGAAGACAGGAGTGGACTTTGTTTTTTTTTTGATGGAGTCTCGCTCTGTTGCCAGGCTGGAGTGCAGTGGCGCAATCTTAGCTCACTGCCCTCTCCACCTCCCAGGTTCAAGTGATTCTCCTGCCTCAGCCTCCCAAGTAGCTGGGACTACAGGTGCATGTCACCACGCCCAGCTAATTTTTGTATTTTTAGTAGAGACCGGGTTTCACCATCTTGGCCAGGATGGTCTCAATCTCCTGACCTCATGATCTGCCCGTTTTGGCCTCCCAGAGTGCTGGGATTACAGGTTTGAGCCACCGTGCTCGGCCAAGTGGATTGTGAAGGAGGTGTTAAATGTTCCTAACAAGGAGCTGGTTTAGATGCTTATAAAGAACTTAACATTTAGAACAAAGTGGAGGTGACGGGAGGGTGCTGCCGGCGTTCCTGACAGCGAAGACGGCGGATGCAGGCTCTGTTCTTGTGCAAACCGTGAGAAAATGCGGGCATTTCACAGAAGCCAGGGCAGACTGACATTCAGACACCATTGACCTGGTCTGTGTGCAGTTCCACACATGGGCCACAGCTGTAAACCAGCGTGTTCACACCACGGCCCTCAATCACATCACATGGCCCCGCTGTAAACCAGCATTTCACACACCCCACGGCCCTCAATCACGTTGCACAGCCCCGCTGTAAACCAGCGTGTTCACACCACGGCCCTCAATCATGTCACACGGCCCCGCTGTAAACCCATAGTTCACACACCCCACCACCCTCAATCACGTCACACGGCCCCGCTGTAAACCAGCGTGTTCACACCATGGCCCTCAATCATGTCACACAGTCCCACTGTGAACCTGCATTTCACACACCCCACGGCCCTCAATCACGTCACACAGCCCTGCTGTAAACCGGCGTGTTCACACCATGGCCTGAATCACGTCACACAGGCCCTGCCACTGTCTTCAAGGGTGCTTGGCCAGTGAACGGCGTGTGCAGGCTGTGTTCTTTCATGCACAGTTACCAAACACACCGAGCTGGCTGCATGGCTGCCTGTGCCATCCAGGCTGGGAGGTGCAGCTAGGAAGGGGCTCCTCCCTCCTCTCCTGGGCATGGAGGCTCCTTAAGGCCGACTCATTCCTCACTCCCGCTGCAAACCTTCCCTCACATACCCGTGGGCTCCTGAATCTCCCTACACAAAATCATAGTTGGCATTTTTCCCAGTGCAGTAGCTATCCAAATTATTTTTACCTCAATTGAGTTAAATGCTGCTGCAGCTTTTATGGCCCGAAGTAGAAAATGCAATCACGTCAGAAGGTGCCCTAGAAATGGTAAAGAATAATAAAAGCAGTCCTGGCTGAAAACAGGTTATGTATAGCAAGAGCAGCGGCATGAATGGTCCCGAAAATGTGGCTAAGAGGATGGGACCACGGTTCAACATTCCTGACACCCCTGGGGATGGCGCTGCATCTGGGGCCCAGCCCGAGCACAGTCTCAGCTCTCCGAGCCTGGCTGTGATCCTGCGCTGCTGACTCAGGCCCAGGACCGGATACATAGACCGGCTAATCAGTAACCCCAGGACAGCAGGGCTCCTGCCTGCCACGGGGGAGGTGGACAGCAACGGACCTCTGTAAAAGCTCAGAGGGAAGCAGGGGTGAGCCCAGGGCAGTGAAGGGCTGAGGTGGGGGCTGAGAAGAGGCAGGCAAGAGGCAGGCGGAGGGAGGGAGGAAGAGAGAGAGATGTCGAGGAGCAATCCAGGGAGGAGAGCGGGCCTGGAGCTGGGAGCGAGGCTGGACAGTCACCAGGTGTGGGCTGCGGCCCATCCCATAGCTCTCAGTTGCAGCTGGGACAGGGGACCAGCCACCGCAGACTTTGAAGAGTGAAATAATCAAAGGCCACCGGGTGAGGACAAGCAAAGGCAGGGAGAGACGCTCACCACAGGGAAGCCTCACAGTGAGCACACAGAGCCCCAGGTGCGCCCTGCTGGAGGCCAGGCCCTGGGGACCCCCGAGCTGTAATGAGAGGCGGGCGTCCTGGGGGCATAGCTGCATCCTCTAGCTGGTTCTGAATTTGAAGAGGGACAAAATTTAGGAAGCTGTCAGGACGGGTCAGGTGGTGGCTCTCTGAGACTGATGACCACAGAAGTTACTGTTGAGCCCCCTGCACTGAGTGAAGATGCCAATCTGGCTTCCTGCAAGCCGGATGAGGCCTCTGCCTCCTGAGCTGTGTGCTGTCGATAAGCATCTGGCTTCCCCGGCAGGGGTGGGTCAGAGTTCTGTTTTTATACCTGATCCAGGCTTTGACACTGTGTGTTCAGTCCTCAGAAGCAGAGGCGTGGGGGAGAATGTAATTATATTGGTGTTTTAGAAAGACCCATTCTCCGGGAGGCTGAAGTTCCAGAGAAGGGGCCCGACCCAGGGCCTGGCCACAGGGACTCCGGGAGGAAGCGGGGAGGCCCATGCAGGTGCTGCCGGCGCAGACACAGAGCTCAGGGCTGCTTGGCCTCGGAGGCCCTGGCCGCTGACAGCCGTTGCAGGCGACAGCAACACAGGAAAGTCTTCAAGAAAACCGAGACGTTTCCACGTTTCTTCATCCCCAGGAGGAAATGGGAGGGCTCACTGAAGTCAGAATCTCTTTATAGAAATAATGCTCTAGTCAGTCTTTTAACATCTATTTTTGAATTTTCAATTGCACTTTATTTCTACGTTTCCTTCGGCTGCAGTCTCCCTACCAAGCGCAGAGCGCACAGCAGGACAGAACAGCGGACCCTTGGCTGTGGTGCGCCCCACTAAAGCATCCTTCTCCTGAAGACTCACTCTCCTCCATCGCCTTCCCGCACCCAGCTTGAGGACTTATTCTGGAATTTCAAATGTTTGTTCCTGCCATGGATTTTCCATCCTGGGTGACAGCACGTGTCTGGTTCCGGGACAGTGAAGCAGGCACAGGCCTCTCTATGTCAGTGCTGGAGAGACAACGTTTCCTTCCTCCTGACCCAGATCCCTCCTGGAGGGACGCTCCCTGGGCTGACTGCGAGGACACAGCCAGTTCCCCTCGTGTTGCCCGGCCCAGCCCCAGCCGCCACACCTGTCCCCATGCTGGTCTGCAGCAGCAGTGAGGGGGACCCCGTGGTGTGAGGGCTGCGCTGGCCACCACTCAGGAAAAGGCAAGACATCCTCTGCAGTCCCTGAAGGCCCTCAGTGTCTCCAGCGCATCTGCCTTAGGACAGCTCCTCACAGGGGACTCTGAGGTCTGCCTGGAAGATGCTCTCCCAGCCCGCCGGGTCCTGCAGACAAAGCGTGTGGTGTCCCCTGGCCCCAGAATGAGTCTCTGTGACCCTGAGCGTGCCTGTACAAACAGTCACACGGGCCCTCCTTCACGGTGCCTGGTGTGCCTCGCTGCTTTTCGCTTTCTTACCTGGCCTCTGCTGTCAATCCTGAGGTGGGCTGCTGCTCTCAGGACCTTCTGCAATGACAGGTTCGTGTTGGGTGTAGAAAGAAGCTATTGTAGACCTGTCTGGTGATGGAGGCTTCAGCGAGGCATGTGGCCCAGGAGCACATGGTGGCAGCATGCGGGAGGAGCTGGGCAGTGGGTGGGAGCTGGCATGGGGAGCATGGTGGCAGC
>NW_016107695.1:1432021-1442168 GCF_001604975.1 Cebus imitator
CAGTGGGTGGGAGCTGGCATGGGGAGCATGGTGGCAGCATGTGGGAGGAGCTGGGCAGTGGGTGGGAGCTGGCATGGGGAGCATGGTGGCAGCATCCTGAAGGAGCCGGGCAGTGGGTGGGAGCTGGCATGGGGAGCATGGTGGTGGCATGTGGGAGGAGCTGGGCAGTGGGTGGGAGCTGGCGTGTGGGGACTAGGTTGGCTAGGAATTTGCGCATAGAAATCTGTGCTTGGCGTGAGCAGCCTGTGTGGTCCGCCGGCTCTAAACCACGCCTCTTTTTGTCCAGACCTGGCCAGGATCTGTGAGTCCTCGGAAGACATTTTACCTTGCTCAGAGTCACAAAAATCAAACAATGACAAATACAGTTTCTGGAGTAGAATACCATTTACATTTTACTTATATTCACTTATCACTGTCAAATATCCTTTTTATTTTGCCAAATTTCAAACTGTTAGAAACAGTGGAGGTTTTGAAACCCAGAGTCAGGCAGATCCTCAGAGTTTGTCTTTACCTGCAACTGTGAGCACAGAACTCACGTATGTCAGTCCCAGAAAGATCATAGGCGCACAGAGCTGACACCAAACACCTGGAAGGAATGCGCCTTCTTCACGTACTGGAGTGGCCAAAACAAATCATGCCTGAGCTGGAGAGGCCTGCAGCAGCCACTGGCTGAGGGAGATGAGATCCTATTTAACAGGAAGATTTTTTTTCCATATAAATTTCCACATATAATTTAGGAAAAATAGTAATTTATTAAAGGACTCTCAGGGACTTATAGTTGAAAAATGTCAACTGTTTAGTAACTCTGAGATTTATAGCACAGTTGTCAGTGGCTGACATTTACTATCCACCATTTATTTTTAACAAGTATATATGATTAATAATTTACAAAGTACTTCCACAAAAATATTCTTCTGGTGCCCGTGACAATCGCATGAGAGAGACTGTGGGTATTTATTTTATATCTATACTATATTTTAAAGCTAAAAGAGCTAAAGGCAAAATGAATAGTTGGCTTGCTCAGGGCACCCACCCAGCCAGCAATTAACCTCAGGCCTCTGATTTCCAAAACCTCTTGCCTAAGGTCCCAGCTCGCAGCCAGAGAGTAAGCCTCTGGGCAGGTCATGGCCTGTGTATGTATTCATGCTAACCTCCACAGGGGTGCCAGGAGAGGGTGATACATCAGCCCTAAAGAAAGTTGAAGCCCAAATATGTGGACTTTGTCTGTTTCTATTGGTTCATTGCCTTTTTCTTATTTAAAAACATATTTAAAATTCTGAAGTATTTAAAACATAAAGTAATGCAAATACCACACACCCATTCTGCATGCCTTACCAAATGGATCTGAGGCCAGTCAGAATGCTGCTCCGTTTCCTTCAAATATTTAATTTTCAAACAGGAAGTGACGTGTAAGAACTGCAGCTGAAGCCTCTCACTCCATCACAGACGCAGCCACGGTTCTGAAGTCAGGACGGATCTCCTAAGTTTTCCTGTATTTACCAACATGCATGTACGTGTGACACCACCAAGTATCCGTTTACATTTTCATGTCTTGAATAAACGCCATCATTTTTCCAATGTGTGTATCCACTCAGGATTACATCAGGATATGTCACAATTACCAGGAGAATATTTACCGAGCTCTCTGATAAGCCAGACTTGGCGCCATTCACTCACACACGTCCTCCCACAGATTTGTGAGGAGTAATCACTCACCAGCGGTGGGACACGGACCCACCAGGGCTGTGCCCATGCCTCCACGAGTTCATGTCTGCCCCAGGCTGCCCCTCGGCTGGGCCATTCCCCCACAGACCAGGCCAAAGTTCATCTGTCCGTTCTTCTAATGATGGGCTCTTAGGTTGCGGTCTCACACAGAGCTGCAGCAAACATCCATCGCTCTCTCTGCGCACGAAAGCAAGACTCTCTCTAGATTCACCATGTCTCTCCAAGGTGGCTGTATGTGTTTCCTCTATCACAAGCTACCACAGACTTGGGGCTTAAAACACAGCAAATGCACCTTCCCACCGTTCAGGAGGTCGGAAGTCCACAGTCAGCAGGTGTTGGCAGCGCTGACTGCTGGAGATTCCAGGGAAGAAGCTGTTTCCTTGCCTTTTGCAGCTCCTAGAAGCCAGTGGCTCTGGGCCTCCTCTTCCACCGCGAAAGCTGGGAATATCAGAGTCCTTCTCAAGCTGCGCCTCTATTACTTCCTCCTTCCTCTCATGGGGCTCCTGTGACGATCACATTGGGTCCACCAGAAAATCAGGGATAGCTCCCCGCTCTCAGGTCAGCTGACAGCCACCTAATTCCCTCTGCAAACCTCATACCCCTTTGCCACATCACCTAACATAGTCACAAGTTCTGGGGATTAGGACACGGACATCTCTGGGGGACCATTGTTCTTCTGACCACAGAGATCACACCAGCTTTTTCCACCTCCCTGCCGTGACCAGACTCCCAGCTTCCTCATTTCCAAGACATGGTGCTGTCAGGCCTTTGTAAGGGTGCCGGATATAAGATACCAGGTGGTGTTCCATTGTGGTTTGAATGTGCATTTCTGTTTATAATGAGGTTGAACAATTTTCATATTTTTATTGGCCTTTGAATTTCCCTTGTGAATTTCCTCTGCGTATCCTTTCTCCCCCATTTTTCTCATTTTTCTCATTGATGTGTAGGAGTCCTTATAATATGGATACTAGTTTTTGGTCAGTGATAGGTTACAGGTGTCACAAGTATTATCTCCCCTTCCAAGGCTTGTCTTTTAAATTGTTGACAGTGTTTTGGCTGAATGCAGGATTTTGTGTCAATGTCATCAGATTTGTGGATCTTTCCATTTATGACTTGTGGGTTTTTTAAAGCGTGTGTGTAGAGCCCCTATGCAGTCTGCTGTTACACAGCTATTCCTTATTGTTTTTAGCAGCTGAGCGTCTTTGCCTTTCTCCTGGAGGTGCCCATGATACTTCCCCTCGCTGGGAGGAGAGCTTTGCTGCTGATTCCGGGGCTTGTCTCCCATGGCCGTCTTCTTGCCGCTGTGGATGGATCCGCTCTGGCCCGGTGGCCTGTGCTGGCTGCAGCTCTCAGAGGTCTCCTCCTGGGGACACAGCTCTTCTCTTTCACGGTTTATTTCTTCATCCTGCAGTGCCACATAAGTCAATTTTGCAGCTTTTGAATAAGGCATGATAACTACTCTCAGCCGAATATCACAGCTTTCCTTCTTCCGATGCTGTCCTGGCCACGTGTGCTCTTTACAGTTGTGTGAGCCTCACAGGACCATCTTTTCAAGTGAAAAGCCTCTGCTGGGTCTCAATGGACTTGCGTTTACATTTATAGGTTAACTTGGGGATTCCTACCATCTTCATGATAACAAGTCTCCATGTCAGTTTACCCAGGTCTATTCTATGCACCTCAGTAAACTTTTAAATTTTTTTCTTAAAATTGTGCCCATATTTTCTTACATGTATCTCTCTATACCTTTTTTGTATAATAAAGTTGGAATTTTAAGTTATGTGCATGCCCCGTGTGTGTGTTGCTGTGTTTATTTTGTATCCAGCAGCCTTATTAAACCCTCTCATTAGTTTTAGGGATTTGTCTGTGGGTTCCCTTGGACTTTCAGTGCTGGTAATCAAACCAGGCAGAGTGTCTGTTTGAACCCAGTAAATGACACTCTTCATTCCTACCCAGGTTCTGAAGCAAAAGCAAAGTGAAAATTCGAGCAGCCAAAGGTTACACCATCAGTTCTACTTGAGAAAGCACTGGTATTACAGCCACAGAAAAGTGGGCTTCCCAACAGTAATCCCTGAATCCACAGATCTGCCCACACGACCCTCGGAAGATCCCACTGGGATGGGGCCTCGTCACTCCTCTGCCCCCGTCACTCAGCAGAACGGTTCGGGTGCTCCCAGCAGCAGCAGAGGAGCAAAGAGCAGGGCTGCTGCCTGCACCCCGCGTGTGCTCGGGACTCAGAGCCAAAGGGAGGAGGCCGAGCCCCTTGCTCCATAAGCAGGACCCGGTGCTGTGAAAGGTGCCTGAGTAGAAAGCACCTTCATTTCGTTCCGTGGTTTCTCTCACAGAGAAACTTGTCAGGATATACATTTGCTATTTAATGTCCTTCAAAGTGTAGGAAATTAAAATGTTAAATTATGGGCAGGAACGTTGCTTTCTGCATGTTGCCCCCTAGTTTTAGAAGCTCTAACTTGTCTGCAGAGTCGCTGGGGCAGCACGGCATGTTCCGCAGATCTCCCGTGCGCTTGGACTTTCCTCTTTCCAGAGCCCTGCAAGGCTCCAGGTGAGCCCCACGTGCAGGCTTGCCCACAGGCTGCACTGCCAGCTCGCTGACAGGCAGGGAAGGGCCCTGCGACCCTCCAGGTGAGCCCCACGTGCAGGCTTGCCCGCAGGCTGCACTGTCAGCTTGATGACAGGCAGGGAAGGGCTAAGACGGGAGGGAGAAGCGCCCGTCCTCTTACCCTTCCCTCAGTGTCCTCACACCCAGCCCAAGTGAAACTGCGAGCATTTGAGCATTGGGGACAGAGGTGATGGGCTACTGCCATTCACGTTTCCAGGATGGCGTTGCCTTCTTTCTGCGTTAGATGCAGGTTCTGATTTAAGAGGAAAGTGTGGCCTCTGAGGCTGTCAGCTCCTGTTCGCTCAGTGGTAAATGCTACACGCTCACTGTGTGCATGCTTCGGGCCTGGCTGGGCTGCTGCCATCGTGGATCTGAGCTCACGGGCCTCATGGGTGCCCTGTGGGGACGGGGAGGCAGGAAGCAGTAGCGGACATGCGTGATGGATGGACCTCCTCTGCTCACAAGCAATCTCTGTCGTCCCTGGGGACGTCACTTATAGGACACAAAGTCAAAGACAAAATAAGAATTCCAAGACAGCAATGACAGAGCACTACACCAACCTCAGGCTGCATCGACTGACCGGCCACAGGCTGGACGTTGGGTCCTGACCACAGGTCCAGCTTCTTCTCCCAGCATCATCGCCTGCTCTGCACCCCGAGTCACGGCGCCTTCCCCATAGTGAGCCGTGGAAGCTGCAGAGAGGTGTCCAGAAAGGAGTGGTGGTCAGTGGAATTTCCTTTATGTGGAAAGTGGAAGTGAGGGAGGAGTAGGTGCAGGAGAGAATGGTTTCTCCCGAACAAATATTGACTGGAAATTCCAATCCTACTTTCTGTGGTTTTCTAGTATGACTGCACATGCTGGGGCCAGCAGCACCTGGGAAACAAGAGCAGATGACTGGGTGTTAGGGATCATTCCTTCTGGTTTTTACTTTTTAAGAGCCCCTTCTAATGTTTCATAATTTTTGTGATTTTGGGTAAATAACTATTATCATAAGTTTTAAAAAAAACCTCTTTAGGTTAGGAAAAGTTCTAATTTACATGCATGTATATCATTTCGAAATGGTGTGAAAATGTAATTTTTTAGAGATCAGTTATATTTTTCATGTGCTATGTTAATAAGATGAATCCCATTAATAAGATGTCCAATGCTAAACCAGTCACGCATTCACGGGTTGGACCATGTTTGGTTACGCTGTTTTTGTTTGTACTTTCAAATGATACTTAAGCACAATTGGAAGAACAGGAGCTCCAAGGCGTCCGTCACAGCCCCAGCAGGCTCAGCCAATGGCCCATCTTCTCATTTACCAAACCCACGTGGCCACCCCCACCTCAGATGGCTTTTTTTTGCAAAGTCCAGACACTCAGTTATTTACAATGTGTCTTTTTGGGACACTGCTGGAATTAGGCTGTGAATTATTTTTTAGGAGTGTATCTTGTGTTCATAGTTGAAATTGGCCTATGTAATTTCTTTCATAAAATACTCACATGTGGTTTTCATCTTAAAGCTAAAGCAGCCCATAGAAGGAGCTGTGATGGTTTTCCTCTTCTTATATTTCAATAAATGGTATGTAAAAGACAGGAATCATGTCCACTCAAAGCTTGCGGACCTGATTGTCTAACCACCTGGGCCTTGGAGGGTTTTTGTGAATTTTTGAGCATTTACTCTCTTAAGTGCTTAAGTCTCCCAGCTTTCTGTCTATATTTTTAAGTCGGCTTGGAAATGTATGCCTTACTGGGAAACTTTCATTTCATCTAAATTTCTGAGTTTAGCGATGGAAAGTTGGGCAGGGATTGTCTTAAGATTTGAAGCCACCACCATGGATGTGGCTGTGCGGTTTCATCTGTAGCATGGTCTTTCTTCTGCTTTCCCCGTTTTCTACCTCTGATCAGTCTTGCGCAGGGTATATCAGTATTATTCCTTCCACAAAAGGAACTGTTTTTGTCTTTTTTTCTAACTCTATTTATTTATTTATTTATTTATTTATTGAGATGGAGTTTTGCTCCCAGGCTGGAGTACAGTGACACAGTCTCAGCTCACTGCAACCTCCTCTTCCCAGGTTAAAGTGATTCTCCTGCCTCAGCATCCTGAGTAGCTGGAATTACAGGCACCCGCCACCACATCAGGCTAACTGTATTCTTAGTAGAGACGGGGTTTCACAATGTTGGCCAGGCTGGTCTCGAACTCCTGACTTCAGGTGATCCACCCGTTCCGGCCTCCCAAAGTGCTGGGATTACAGGTGTGAGCCACCGTGCCTGGCCCTAACTTTATTTTTTTAGTTGATCTTGCCAGTGGTGTGTTCATATTGCCCATTTTTCCAAAGAACCAGGTCTTATTTGCACTGGTGTCTCCATTTTTCCTTCATATTCTATTTCATTAATTTCTGCTCTTGCTTTCGTTATCTCCTTTTTGTTTTCTTTGGAGTTATTTTGTGTTTCCAAATTGTTTGCTCAGCTAATGGGTTGTCAGTCTTAGTACCATATTAGCTAGCTTCTACAACTTTAGTGTACAGTGTTTTTGTTGACATTAATTAGTAAATGTTTTCTTTCTTTTTCTTTTTTTTTTTTTTTGCTTTCATTATTCTTTCTAATTGGGCCATAAATTATTTAAAAGGTCTTTGTAAACTTCCAAACCAAAGGGGGTTGGTGAATTGTCTTTTTCTTATTATTTTCTAATTTCTTGTGAGGTCAAACACTCTAGACTAGATCTGATGCTTCTTGTAGTTTTGTGGTTCTTGTGTTTGCTGAGACTTCCCTTGTGACCTCCCGGGGTAAGTTTTCGGGGATTCTCTCTGTGTGCTTGCTGCTGGCAGGGTTTCAACTGCATTTCTGAAAAAGTGAAACCTTCACTTCCTCTGTGTGTGTAAGGGTCTATTGCCTGCCTGCAGGTATGATGAAATATCTTGCTGTGCCTCTAGATGTGTGCATTTTTCTTTGAATGTTCTCCCTTTTTGCTTTATCCAGTTGAATAGTGTCTTGTTAGGTCTGTACTTTAGAAGTGCTTTATTTTTTTTGTCAGGTGGCTCTTTTCATCATTGCACGTTGGCGGCTTATGTCCCTAACGATGCTTCTTTCTTTAAATTTGGTCCAGCTGGTCGCGTCGTTATGACTCCCTCTCTCTGGCCTTTGTGTTTTCCTGTCAGCTCTGCTCATATACTTGACATTCAGCCTGTCCATGATTCTTCGTTTTAAGTGTGTCTCTCTCTCACACTTCGATGGCTAGATTCACTTACAATCATTGGATTTATTTAAATTTATTTCTAATAACTATTTTATGTTTGCTCATTATCATAATTTTTCTTTGTTTTGCCCACAAGTTTGATTGTAATTTCCTTAACTGTTTTTATCCTCTCTACTAGTTGGATAAGCATATATTCTATTTCTTTTGTTTCTGGAGTTGTTTTACATATTTTGACACGCATACTTGTCTTAAGAAAGTTTAAATTTATAGCAATTTCTTTCATGCAATGCAGAAAGAAATACCATAGAATGCTGTCAACACACAGACTCCTTGTTCAGCCTCCTGTGCTAGTATTCACTGTGCTTTAGTTCCATCATGCCCAGTTGCCTTCATGGATGGCATTGCTCTTGAGTGATCGCTCTGTCTTCCCTGGATGAGGCCTCCATGGATGGGATCGCTGTTGGAGCATCGCTCAGTCTTCCCTGAATCAGCTCTCTATGGATGGGATTGCTGTCGGAATGATCACTCAGTCTTCCCTGCATTAGGCCTCCATGGATGGGATCGCTGTTGGAGTGATCACTCAGTCTTCCCTGGATCAGGCCTCGGTGGACGGGATCGCTGTTGGAGTGATCTCTCAGTCTTCCCTGGATCAAGCCTCCATGGATGGGATTGCTGTTGGAGGATCACTCAGTCTTCCCTGGATCAGGCCTCAGTGGACGGGATTGCTGTTGGAGTGATTGCTCTGTCTTCCCTAGAGTCAGCCCTCCGTGGATGACATCACTGTTGGAGTGACCGCTCCACTTTCCCTGGATCCATTCTCCATGGAGGGCATCACTGTTGAAGTGGTTGTTCAGTCTTCCCTGGAATCAGCTCTCTAATCAGTGTTTGCTGATGTACCAGATAGTCAAAAACAAGAACATAGGAAGTGAAAATTTGATCAAGATAAACAAGCATGTTATAACTAAAATCAAGAAGAAAATAATGGGAAACAAAAACTTAGAATCAAATTATCCGATCTATCTATCTACCTACCTAGCTAGCTATTATCTGTCTGTCTATCTACTATCTACCTATCCTATCATCTATCTGTCTACCTACCTTCCTGTCTAGCTATTATCTATCTATCTATCTATCTATTTATCTATCAGCTTTGGATAGAAAGGGGAGAACTTCAGTGCTTCACTTGAGACCCTTTTTGGGGTTTAACAGCACCAATCCCCTCAGTTCAAAGGTCAACATCAGAGAGTTGCCAGATTCAGAAACCCACTGCTGTGTAGGGGCTATTTGTGTTTAATGCAAACACAGAGGGGCAGCCAGGCATCCGCAGAGCTGTGATGGGGTCACAGTGGCCAGGGAGGAGTGACAGTGAGGGGTGAAGGCAGGCGTCTGCAGAGCTGTGATGGGGTCACAGTGGCCGGGGAGGAGTGACAGTTGTGCTCCCAGTCCAGCCAGCAGACTCCCTCCTGTCCCTAAGGAATCAGGGCCACAGCTGTGGAGGGTTTCTAAGATCCTTCCTTCCAGATGAGCATTCCCCACCCCAACCCACGTCACATCATCTCTTGGTGCTGTGCGTGCTGAGAAGTCTCCCTGGGCCAGGCATGTGGTAAGGCCAGAAGTTTCAGACATTGGTTCATGCTCGAGGTCAGAGTGGTGTCACCAGGTCAGGCTATGGGCACAGGGTGATCCTCTCTCCTTGGCTGATGAAATAGGGCCAGAGATAATGCAGGCATGAGTTTCTGCCTTCAAGAAAAAATGTCCCTGAGTGGGTGGTTAAGGAAGAAAAGCCAGGGAGAGGAGCAGGCCACCAGGTCCCCGGAGGGACTGAGCCGCTCAGGACAGAGGCTGTCTGTGTGGGGCTGCATCCAGTCCTGGTCATTCTCAGGGCCTCCCACACTTACCCCCACCCTCCATGCCACAGGGAACACCTTGAATGGCCCAGTCCGTGCGGATGGCCAAGACGTCAGAGTCCTCTGGGTGTAAGGAGGGGACAGGCAGGTCCATGCAGGCAGGGAGGCCATGGCCGCCTCCACACAGATGCTCTGCCCATTCCACGGGTCACCTCCTAAGTGCCACGTGGGGATACTGGGTCCCGCCGTGAGGACAGCAGAGGCTGGTGTCCCCTGGGATGGCCGCTGTGTGGTCAGAGGTGAGTCTTCCCGGGCCGCAGGGACTGAGGCCACAGACAGGGTGTAACCACAGTTGCTGGCTGGGCAGCCAAGACCCGGGTGCCGGCAGCACGGGGTGCTCCTGGGGCCTTTCTCCGTGGCTTGTGGGTGCTGACGTATTCCCTAGTTCTGTCCACGGAGAGGGCATAGAACCACCACCCCAGTAAAAGCAAGCCACCCCGCATCCAAACCTCGGTCCCCTAAAGCACTCTCCAGCAAAAGGAGGAACAGCTGGTTCCAGGGGAGAGGCAGAAAGACACACGACGGCCTTAAAACGTTTCGCCCCCTCCCTCCAGAACAGCCAGTAAGGACAGTGGGCTTGGCCACACAACAATGAAATAAGTTCCCTTAATGCCACTGAGTTCTGAACTTAAAAAGAGCCGAAGCCAGATTGTAGTGGTGTGGTGTGTATGTGTGTACTGTGTGTATGCGGTGTGTGTGGTGTGGTGTGTATGTGTGTGCCGTG
>NW_016107695.1:1443522-1448060 GCF_001604975.1 Cebus imitator
GGTGTGTGTGGTGTGGTGTGTATGTGTGTGCTGTGTGTATACAGTATGTGTGGTGTGGTGTGAGGTGAGCCAAGATAGCGCCATTGCACTCCGCCTGGGCAATGAAGCAAGACTCAGTCTCAAAAACAAGAGCCAAACTGCCGATCTAGTTGTGTAGACTGCAGTAGTTACAGTTCTCCAGAGAAACAGAGACAGCAGGTTGTGAGTGTGTGAGTGTGTGGGGGAGGGTGTACAGAGAGTTGGTAAGGAATCAGCTCACGTGGCTGTGGAGGCTGGCAGGTCCACATTCTTATTTATTTTATTTTACTTATTTACTTATTTTGAGACAGGGCCTCACTCTGTTACCCAGGCTGGAGTGCAGTGGCTCACTGGAGCCTCCACCTCCCAGGTTCAAGTGACTCTTGTGCCTCAGCCTCCGAAGCGGCTGTGATACAGCCTCCCAAAGTGCTGGGACTACAGGTGTGAGCTTCCGCACCTGGCCGCATTCTGCGGGGTGGACTGCGAGGATGGAGACCCACGCAGTGTCGATGTGTCTCATACGGAAAGGGTGTTTGGAGGCAGAATGCCTCATTCCTCCCTCCTTAATCGGGGACCCCAGTCCTTTTATTAAGGCTATCAACTGATTGGATGAGGCCCACCCACATTATAAGGAAAACTGCTTTTCCAAGTCTGCAGACTTAAATATTAATCTCATCTAACTATACCTCCCCAGAAACATCTTGAATAACATTTGACCAAATATCTAGGCACCATGGCCTAGCTAATTTGATACATAAAATTAACCTTCGCATATGTTTTACCGTAATAAAAAGAATGGAATCCATTTCCCTGATATTTTTGAATGCTAGTCATCCTAATAAAACTTCTGGTCTGCTCAAGGCAGCCAAATTAAACCAGCTATTCAGAGGTAAGCAGCAGCTGGTATGGACTAATTCATACTAAGATGTAAATGACTTTCTGTTCCAGTCCCGGTGATTTTTCTCCCCCACACCCCTGTGGCGGCTGCCTAGCTGAGTTTTATACATCTGGGCCTTACTCTGACATCTTTGAATTTTCTCTTCCCAAGGACATTCTCATTTTTAAAAGAGAAGCCCCTTTACCCCGCAAATAATATTATCCTATGAAAATTTTAGCATAAAATACATTGGGGGTAGGAAGTTATCCAGCACTCCCCACGGACAGTTCAGGGCCAGCCACTCAGTCCACTGCACAGAAGGGTGAGCCTGGCCACCGTGTCCCTGAGAAGGGACGGGGCTTCCTCTCACCCTCATAAACACGTACTGGGAATTCCCAGGCACTGGGCAGGCTAGCTACCCCTCAGACGGGGATGAGCTGTCCTCCCTCTCTTTGGAGAGTATTTGTCCCTGGGCAGGAGAGTTTGTCTGTGTTGAAAGGGTCATCCTAGCTGCTGGATACAGAAACTCCGTATCTCCGGGGATTCCAGGAGCTTCCCACACACCGTGTGTCAGGGTCACCTATGAATATTCAATACCTCACAAAACTCCCAATGTTGAAACGCACACCTTCAAAACACATGGCTTAGTAGAAAGTGCCTTTCCGGGGCCATGTTACTGCTTACCATAAATATGTATAGGGTGGCAGAAAGAAGGTGATTTGTTTAAAACAAAAACAACTGAAATATCCCACTGCTGATAACGGAAACAGAAGACTGAGATCTTAACACGGCGAGTCCTTCAAATGTCACCGACAAGCTTTGTTCCTTAGAGAGCTTTCACCGGCCTCTTCTCCGGTGAATTCAAACGTGTGCACAATGGCGCTGAGGTCTGACTTACGTGTCATCGCAAGGGGTGCTTGGAGGACATCTGCTTAAGAAGTCGGTGATTCTGCAGTTTACTGAAGACTTCAGCAAGTTTCATTTGGTCCAGATGGCACAGGGACCATCATCCCCACCCCACGCGCACCTCTGTTTATTAGCTTCTGTTTTTGTTTTAACAGGTGAAGGAATTAGGGCTTGGAAGGATGACATTTTTTCTGGGACTGGGGAGCCAGTCCCAGGGGCACTCACCTGCTGGCACCTGGTCCCGGCCGCCTCCAAGCTCTTGGAACGAAAAGACTCCTGATGACAAACTCCTGAACCCATTTATGTTCTGCCCAGCGTGCTCCTTTTGGAAAGGGTGGAAGTGCAATTGCTATTTTCATTTATTTGATTCAGTGCAACACACACGCTGAATGCCAGTGACAGGCTAGCCCAGGCATGGCGATAATTCCTATGATCACGTTAAACGAGGCCGAATTGCCTCTGAATTGCTTCCTTATATCCACGGGGTCCAGCTTCCGGAGATGCATGGAAGCACATTCAGGAAGGTCATGGTCCCATATCTGCATGGCCAGTGTGGGCACCGTGGCAGTGAATGGATGTGCCTATGATGCTACAGGCAGGCAGTTCTGGAAGCTGACTTGGTGGCCGTCCCCTTAGTGACCTGTCCTGGAGGAGAGGCTTTGTCCCTGCCCCTGAGAGGAGTTTGCAGAACTGAGTAACCTGGTTACACCCACTGTCTGAAGAGCCCTGGTCTGCCCAGGTATTCCTGCTCTGCTAAGCGGCTTGTTCAGTCACCACGAGACAGCGCAGCTCTGCTCAGACTGACCTTGTGAGGTGTGGCCGAAGGTCTTAGGCTGGGGCTGATCCTGCAGCCCACCCTTCCTGCCTCAGCCCAGGAGTAACGGGGGCAGGAACGAGACGCATGTGAGCATGAACTTCTCCACACCTGCAGGCTCTCACCTGGGGCTTAGCCCAAAACCACTAAGGTGTCATTCTACTAGGCACAGGAGTGGGACCGACCGCAGCTTCAGGCACTGGCTCTGCGTGGCCAAAGGCAGGTGCACAGCTGAAGACCTTCAAGAGGTGGCAGAGCCCCGGGCTTCCCCCTTCTTGGAGCAGTCCCGCACGGTCAGGCCACATCTCCTTGGGTTCGCCTGGATTCCTGTATTTGCTTGACCCTGATCAAACCGCTGTTTTCTCAAAGACCCTCTCTCTCCATTCAGCCAATTCCAGAACAGGGTCATGGGTCGCCAACGTGATGGTCTTTGAGCTGTGAGCGCTCTAGGCTGTGCCTACCCTCCGCATCCTGCCGGTACCTGATGCAGGTGAAGTACCGAAGCCACAGCTCACCTTCCTTCCCCCCGCCCCCCGCACCAGCCACATCTCACAGGCCCTGCCTCTGTGCCGCTGGGCAAGACAGGACGGGGAGCTGGCACAGCGGGTTCCCACCGCCCATGCTCCAGGGGACGTGCTAATCCCTCTGACACCTTCCTTCTGCTTAACGAGGCTGTAAACTACTTACATCTGGGCGTGTGTGCGTTTCTTTCCCTGCCCTCGTCCTTTACCACAGCAGAGTGGCTCCCATAGGCCTCCCTTCACGCTGTTTGTCCAGGGGGAAGCACGTCTTCCACGGGCAGGAAGCATTTTTCCACACACAGCCATGCTGTCTTCGAAAGGCTTCCTGCAAAGATGGTTTAGAGACCCTGATGTTTCCAGCAAGAAGGAAAACGTCACCTGGAGAGATTTCACTGCAGGGAATTAGAAACGCAGATTGAGGACCTGGCTGCTGACTCAGAGTCACACCGAGACGCTGGACTCCTGGGACCACGGCCTTCTGCTGCTGTATCCACTGTGCTACGTGCAGGGCAGCGAGGACAGAGACGTTCCAAGGCAGGGCTGCTGTCTCCTTCATGCAGGCCTGCAGGTGTATCTTCAGCGACGCATTTCCAAACCCCAAACCAAGCACCAGGCCATAGCTGACAGACGTGAGTAGCCAAGGGCCTGGCAAGCGTCTGTAGGTTCCTCTGTCCACACATGCTAAGTGCACCTCTGCCTGTACCTGCAGAGCCTGGAGGAGCCCTCACCGTGGCCTGGTGGGAGCCCCCACGCCCAGGGCCTCGTGGGCCTGTCCATCCTTCAGAACATGTGTGTGTTCCCAGCTTTGCATCCTGGGTGGCTGCAGAGGATGCAACCTGGGGCTCCAAGCAAGACACTCATTGCCCGCAGCTCTGGAGCTAGAAGTTCAGAACTTTCTTTCTCTCATCTTCTGGGGTACATTACACTGAAACTTTATGTCCCCCCAGATTACTGTGTTGAAATCCTCCCCACAGGGTGACAGCATTAGGAGGGGGCTTTCGGGAGATGCTGAGTTGGTGAGGGTGGGGCCTCGAGAGATGAGTCCCCTAACATAATGCCTATGGGAGGCCCAGAGGGCTCCCTCGCCCCTTCCACCACGTGCCGGCACAGCAGACAGACGACATCTGGAAGCAGCGCTCACCAGCCACTGACTCTGCCCGCCTTGGACTGCCAGCCTCCAGAACCCTGAGTATGCTGCTGATCGGCCATGGAGCCTATTCTCAGGGCCACCCGAGTACACGGAGGCATGGTGGCTGCTGTCCCTCAGCACATGGAGGCATGGTGGCTGCTGGCTATCCCTGAGCACATGGAGGCATGGTGGCCGCTGTCCCTGAGCACACGGAGGCATGGTGGCCGCTGTCCCTGAGCACACGGAGGCATGGTGGCCGCTGTCCCTCAGCAC
>NW_016107695.1:1448363-1455303 GCF_001604975.1 Cebus imitator
CGCTGTCCCTGAGCACGCGGGGGCATGGTGGCCGCTGTCCCTGAGCACGCGGGGGCATGGTGGCCGCTGTCCCTGAGCACATGAGGCATGGTGGCCGCTGCCCCTGAGCACGCGGAGGCATGGTGGCCGCTGTCCCTGAGCACGCGGAGGCATGGTGGCCGCTGTCCCTGAGCACGCGGAGGCATGGTGGCCGCTGGCTATCCCTGGCATTTCTGGCTTCTATGGAGACATGCCCTGTAGTCTCCGCCCCCATCAGGACCTGGCTGTCCTCCCTGTGTGTCCCACGGTGCTCCCCGCTTGGGTCTGTCTTCTTATTACCAGGACACTCTCATATTGCACTAAGGGCCATCTACCCCACTGTGACCTCATCTTAACTTACATCTTTTTTTTTAGATGGAGTCCTGGTCTGTTGCCCAGGCTGTAGTGCAGTGGCATGATCTTGGCTCACCGAAACCTTCACCTCCCAGGTTCAAGTGATTCTCCTGCCTCAGCCTCTTGAGTAGCTGAGATTACAGGTGCCTGCCACCATGCCCAGCTAATTTTTGTATTTTTAGTAGTGACCGGGTTTCACCATGTTGGCCAGGCTGATCTCGAACTCCTGACCTAGGTGATCTACCTGCCTCAGCCTCCAGAAGTGCTGGGATTACAGGCGTGAACCACCATGCCTGGCCTTAACTTACATCTTGATTGTAATTGCAATGACCCTATCTACAAATAAGATCAGAGGTGCCAGGGGCTAGGACTTCAGCATATGGAGGGTATAGAGGACGGTTCATTCCACGCACCAGGCCTGGCTTTCTGACCCCCTGGGCTGGCTGGACACACCCGCAGTCCTGGCCACCTCTGCCCTCCTCACCCCCGATGTCTCACTGTCCTTGGATGGCCCTCCCGCCCGGACCACGAACACCTGTCTATAAGAGTGTAGACATCAGAAGGAGTTCTATGTAGGGCACTGAAGGATGGGCCTTGTTTGTAGGGGAATTCCAGCAAAGACACGTTCTGGAACTTTCTGAGCACTTAGGATTTACAGGCAAATGAGAGTCTCGTCATGTTTTCATGTAGAGAACAAAATCAGCGCTAAGAAATTCTTGATCTTAGATGCACACATCCCTGCTGCAGGTGATGGAGGGGTTCCCGTAGAATGTGCTCTGTGCTCCGTGCAGGTGAACTCATGCCTGGGCAGAGTGACATCCACATCCGGCCACAGCACACGCTGACCCACAAAACTCTCAACCGAGCCTCATGAACTGACATCCAGAGAAGAGAACACCACACAGTCCCGGATTCTGTTAGCAGAAGAAAAATAAAGTGCAAAGTTGAGGTCAACATATTAAGTTGGAAAGTAGATTAGAAAACAGATTTTATTGAGCCAAATGTGTGATGTATTCAGAAGAACGTTCGCGGCAGTGACGCTGGGAAGTGGTGAGATGACTGATGTCCCACTGTTTCACATTTCTCTATGCAGGGAGGTGGTTCTCAGAGAGATTCATGTGCTTTTCCTTTTCAAACTCCCCCTAGGACCGCTGCAACCTCGCCTGAGGCATTCCTTCACACTTCCCAAATAGGATTTTAAAACTTACAGAGAAACAACAATATTGAAAGTCAGGCTTTGCTAAGGAAGAAAAGTGACTTCTAAATCTGAGAAGGGCTAGAGGAATGGGAGCCAGGACTCAGGCGCTCAGCGGGGGATGCTTAGGGAGCTCTTGCTGCTGAGAGAAGACCTTGGAACAGCTGGCGTTTGGCTGACCAGGCTTTGCAGCGGCAGAGCATCATTTCCCGTGAGACCACCTTCCCTCCCCACCCGTAGATGACGGAGAGGCATGCAGTGGGTACACACAGAGAAGGTGGGGAGGAACGGCCTCAGGGCTGGACCTGCGGGGCTGGACGCGACCACCTGCAGCCAGTTGACCCTGCACTGACCCTCCCTGACACCTGTGCTCCTGGTTCAGAAATGAGAGCACGGGTCGTGTTCACGTGGCTTGAAGAAGGACCTCGGGGATGCGGCATGGTGCCTGCCGCTCCGAAAACGGGGCGCTGCTGTAGTGAGGCTTGGTCTCCGTGTGAAGCCCCTGGGAGTTTCCAGCTCTGAATCTAGACTTGCTCTGCCTGATTCTCACTGTACAGCAAATAATGAAATGCTTTCTGCCTGGTTCACCCTTTGGAAGAAACACGTTTCCCAGCATGGAGTCAGTGATGTTGACGAGGTTTTCAGGAACACCATGGTGGCTGTCCCTATCAAAAGACAACGCGACGCTCGTGATCTCAGCGCCAGGCCTCTGTGCGTCTTGTGCTGAGCTTGGTGTCGCCTCCGTGCCACTGTCAACGGCAGCATCCATTGGCAGCCAACCAGGCATCGGTTCCGCTCTTACGGTTAGTGCTGGAATCTTTGAAGCTGTGGAAGATGCCTCCAAGAGCTTCTCTGAAAGGTCCAGTTGTGTTCAGTTGCATTCACGGAGAAAAGGTCTGTCTAGATGCAGTGCCTGGAAAGTGGCGGCACCAGGTTCCCGCTTCTTAATGAATTCCAAATGAATTAATTCACATTTTTGTCAGCATGAGGCCCTGAGCGTGAAGGATGATGCACGTTCAGTCCCAGCTCCAGCACCCACAGGAGCATGTCCTTCCCATCCCCTGACTTCTGTGAGAGGGACGTGGGCAGGACAGGCTGGGCCGGGGCCAAGGACTCTGGTAGGATGGGAGTGACACTGGGCACTGGTGGAGTCTCCGCATTCTGGGGCTACCCCGCGGCTGGATTGGGCCTCACTCTCTGTGACACACCCCACCGCAAGTGCCCAGCCTGGGGGGAGAGGAGGAGAAAGCCCAGGGACCCTCCGACCTCACCCGAGCCCTGGTGCCGCTTTTCACCTTTGCCCTGCACAAGGGAGCTCGGCTCTCAAGCTCCCTTCTCCGCAGCCATAGACTAAGGGGCCAGGTATGACCGATGGGACTGGGGCCAGGGTGACCAGCCTGGGACCTGCGGGGTGTGGAAACTCCACCCATTGCAAACCTCGGTGTGTGTACAGCGTGCAGCTCAGCCTCCAAGGCTCATTCAGCACCCTGAGTCAATGATTGCAGACCCTGCTCAGCATAGGGGGTGGGAGGGCAGGCGGAGAGCTTGCACAACAGCGGCAGATGATGAGCTCCTGGGCGGGAGGCTGCCCCCTGGGGAGGGCCCTGTCCTCGCAGGCGGACCCCGGGGGGCTCACGGCACTGTCCTCTCTCTCCTGAAGGCTGAGGAGACACCACGGGGCTGCTGAGCTGCTCCTGACACCACCTGTTTTGTCTCTCATGGGTGGCACCTGCTTTTGAGGTGGCAGAGGAGATTCGCCATCATGCAAATGTGACTTTCCTGACAAGGGATGCTTCCTGCCTTTTGCAGATGTTTTCTGGTCCCTGGGAAAGCCAGGAAAGGAATTCCACTTCAGCATTTCTGGGTTCCACTAACGAACACTCGAGGTGTGGATGTTTCTAATGCTGCTCTGTGGCGGGTTAGCCAAAACCTGTCCGCTCATGCGAGGAGGCCCCGCGGTGCTGGGGAGCCTCCCTCTCGTTCTGTTTCCAGCCCTCACCAGCCCTTACTCCCTGCCGTGAGCTCCGAAGCAGACACTCACCATTCTCTTCCTTCCCGTTCTCTCTGGGGAGTACACGGAGGGTGTGGTCTGGACGGGCAGTGCCACTTGTGGACTGTGGGAACTCACAGCGGACCTGGGCTTGCTAATTAGATGCTCCTCACCAGGACATGAGCAAGTGCCAAGAGACGTGAACCCACGCCAGTGTTCCTGGGGACTGGAGAGGCCCCGGCAGGACAGGGCCACGCGGTGGGTGACTCACCCTGTAGTAGATAAACCATGGTCGCTCTGTCCCCCTTCTGGGCTAGCAGACACTAAATAAATAAAACAGACAAGGACATCTGGTCACAATAAGTGTTACTGGGATTTAAAATGAGGTGGGCTGACAACAAGTGACCAGACACTGGTCCCTCCTGCTGGATTGGGGTGTGGGGTTCCCCACTCCTGCTGGATTCTCAGTGCAGCTAGGAGCAGCACCCCCGGAGCTGCCATCCACCACCTGCGCAGCCTCCATCCTGAACGGCCTCGTATCACTGGGTGTGGCAAGACGGTGCTAGGGGTTTGGTTTTATTCTAAGTGTGTCGAGCAGTCAATGGATAATTTTGAGGAGAGAGAGACATCATCTAATTTAATTTTGCCCTTCAGATCCTCCTATCTGCTGTGTAGAGGATATATTACCACTGAGAAGAGTGGAATCAGGGAAGGCAGGAGGCAGCAGAGGCTAGGGCCATGGTCCAGGTGGCAGAAGATGGAGACGTGGGCCAGACGGAAAGGAGCAAGGATGAGAGAGCCGGATGCATGTGCATATGATGTCATAGAATAAGGTGGCGCATGCAATGCGGAGGGACGTGGGACATGTGCTTATGATGTGGAATGAACATGGCCCGTGGGCATCGATGTGAAAAGGCATGGTGCATGTGATGGGGATGAACGTGGCCAGTGCGATGTCGTAGAATAGCATGGCTCACATGGTGTAGAAGAGCATGGCTCACGTGATGTGGAACAGCGTGGTTCACGTGGTGTAAAACAGCATGGCTCATGTGATGCAGAACAGCAAGGCTATGTAGTGTGGAACAGCATGGTTCTTGTGGTGTAGAACAGCGTGGCCCACGTGGCATGGGAACAGCATGGCACACGTGGTGTGGAACAGCGTGGCCCATGTGATGTAGAATACCATGTATATTTTGCATTGACTGTAAGTCTATCCATTGGAAATGCTCTGTAGGAAGTTTGGATTCTTAATTTGAAGCTCCTTGGAGTATGAAGCACTAGAGATAAAGTTTGGACAGAACTGGTTGAGGTCACCTGGGGGATGCCGTAGAGAGGGGACAGGGGCCCAGGACTGAGCCCTGAATCACTCCACTGTCTGTGGGTTTCAGTGGAAATGGCGCTAATGAGTGTGAGGAGCCGACAGTGAAGGGGAAGGAACCCAGACACTGTGCTGTCAGAGGCCAGGGAAGGGTGCTGCTGTCAGGAAGGGCGTGGCAGCTGGTGAGATGCTGCTGGAATGCAGCCCAACCAAGGCAACCCAGGGATTCATGCGGAAGAATGCCCGCTGGCCTGGGCTGGGGAAGCCGGACCCTGCTAACTCTCCTAAGAGCTGCTGCTGCTCAGGGCTGGGGGAAGGGATCACCGTGGGGCGTGTGGCTTGGAGTCCAGCTAGCATCCTGTTTCTGCATGTGCTGGCTCCCAGGGCCAGCACGTGGCAGTGGCCGTCATCATCCAGCCCTAGAAGAAACCCTGAGGAGAAGACAGGCCAGGCCGTGGTGCAAGGTCTTTGCTTTGTGGAAGCTGAGCATCGGCAGAGCTGTGCCTGACACGGCCTCACCTCACCCAGCGAGGAAGAGAGGAGGAGCTCCCCTCCCGTGGCCCTGTGTGCTGAGACCTGTGGGGTCGGAGCATCAGTGGAAAGTGAGGAGGGGAAGGTGCGGGTCTGAGGGCAGAGGAGGGCTGTGCGGCTGTCACCCTGGGAAGGAGGAGATGCTGGCCGTGCCACCGTCGTCCCGGGGAGGAGAAGACGCTGGCGGTGCCGCTGTCTCTGCAGCTGCATGGCCAGCACCCGGAGGGCCAGGCTTGCTCCTCTTTGAGGAGTGGAGACTTATAAAGAGAAAGAAATATCTCCAATGGCAACCAGCCATATTTCAGCCAAAATTACGAGATATTAGAGGTCTAAAGTATAAAATGGAAGACAGTAAAATGTGCATGGATGGCCTATGTCATGCACAGGCTGACAGCCACAGCCTCGCGTGCCCTGGAGCCCTGCTCGCCGCTGGGACACTGCAAAGCCAATCCATGGAGGGGCAGAGGACCCAAGGCAGATGTGGGTGATCTCCAGGAAGTAACAGAGATGCCAGTACACGCATCATTGAGCACAGACGGCTGCTTCCCAAGGCTCCAGAACACGCCAACCTTGAGTCCTCCTCATGGTTTTCAAAGCAAACTTAATAATCATCTTAAAAACTTGGGTGGGATATATGGGGGTGGAATTCAGCAGCAACTCTTTTGTTCAAAAGCAGAGAAAAAATAGAGTGAATAATTCAAATACAGCAGGAACCCAATTTTCCACTGGAATTATTTTTCATCCCTTCAGCGAGGATTAATCCTGATTACATAATCTTTCAGAATGAGGATTCAGTCTATTGTGATAAAGAAGGCTTTGTAATCACTCTGAGCATTCTGTCACCGGACACGGGAGAGGCGGCCCTTGCCTCGGTCCATCTCCCCAGCTCACATCCCGCCCATTCACGTCTCCCTCCTCCTGTCCCCTCCGCCCGGGCCTCTCTGACCTAGAGGAAAATGTCCCGCGTTTCCTTCCTGTGGTGTGACTCTCAGGCCTCACAGAGAACAGGACGGGGTCCCAGGCTCTATGGAGGAACCTGGGGCCTGTAGGGACCCCTGGGGACAGTCAGGCACACCAGAGACTTTGGGGGACCCTGTGGGCTGTAGGGATCCCAGGGACTATAGGGGACCACCAGGCTGTAGGGAACCCCAGGAACTATAGGGGGCCCAGGACTACAGGGGACCCCCAGACTGAAGGGACGTTGCAGACTGGAGCCGCCAGAAGGGGCCCCTTCTCCCCGGGACCTGACTGTCACACAGAGTTGCTCCTTCCAGGCTGGAGAGCATGGCAGGGCCAGGTCCTGGTGGGCTGCAGGCAGCACCTCTGGAGTCCGAAGCCCTGCGTTTAAATCCACAGCCTCCCTCTGCCTGTCGGGCAAAGGATGTTAGCCTCTCCGCCCCCAGCTGCTTCTCTCTAAAACAGGATGTTCACCCTGTCTGCAAAACAGGGCTTGGAGGGGAGCAGATGAAGCAGGGGTGGGAGGCAGGGTTCCCGGCATGCGGGATGATGCCAGCGGGGTGGGAGGCAGGGTTCC
>NW_016107695.1:1456558-1458442 GCF_001604975.1 Cebus imitator
GGATGATGCCAGCGGGGTGGGAGGCAGGGTTCCTTGTATGGAGGATGATGCCAGCAGGGTGGGAGGCAGGGTTCCTGGCATGTAGGATGCCCTTGGGAAGCAGTTGTAGGACCAGGAGGCCCAGCTGCTGATTCTGGTGCAAGCTTCCAGTGCCCTTGTTTCTCTGCACACAAAGTGACGGATCTGGAGGCGTGGATCCATGAGGTCCGCCCCACCGTGGGAGCTCCCTAAGCTGTGCAGCTCAGGCCCAGGGCATGTTCTCAAAGAGAAACTGCAGCTGAAGCCACACGACCCTGCAGAAAGAAAGAGAAAGAAGAAAGAAAGGGAAGAAGGAAGGAAGGAACGAAGAAAGGAAGGAAGGAAGGGGAGGAAGATTAGAAAGAAAGAAATTTTATTAATGAAATTGCAATTACCATCCAATCTCGCAGTGCCTGCCTCCCTGCAAACCGTCTGCGGCCTTGGCCTTGGCCTTTCCTGTTCCGGCTGCACTTCTTCTGCCTGCTCCTCAGGGTGCAGGGATGTGGGAAGCCAAGATTCCTGCTTTCCCATGGTCTCTGAGGTGCAAATGCAGCCCTGCCCCTACAGGCCTCAGGCCGGAGAGGCCACCCCACTGCCATTGCAGGGATGGGAGGGGTGTGTGTCCCCGGGAGGGGCATTTGCAAAGGGCAGCTTCAGCTTCAGACACCAGAACCTAACTTTTAAGCCCCTGCTTTTAGACCTGTCCAATTCCGACCCTTGCCGAGATTAAGATTTCTCAAGTTAAATAATTAAACAGGACTGTGTTTGGCCAGTCCTGTGAGTTAAACATTAAACCAGGCTGGAGAAAAGCAATCCACATGAGACATTCTTCCCCGGCAGGACTGGCCTCAGCAGTACCATGTCCTGTGGGCGCTGCAGACACATTTCCAGAAGGCAGAGACCCTGGTGGCTGTCCCGTCCATCCAGATTGTGGGGACGGGACGGGAACAAGGTGTTCCTCGCACTGACTTGGGGACAGCACCCAGGCGCTCTGAGGATGGCCACCTTGTGTCCCGGTCCTCTTGTCCTGGGGAAAGGCGTGGCATGGCTGGGTCCTGCTTTTCTGCCAGGATGTGGGGCTCCTTCATGCAACCTTGGGCGTTGTGTATGACAGGGGGGATGTCTCTGGGCTTGGGTAAGCATGCCCCGTGGGGTATCTGTGCAGCATTTTTAAGAGACTAGTGACGGCTCAGGTGGGGGCTGGGGAGCTGTGTTCTGTAGAGGGGAACCCTGCCTACCACCTGCACCCAGTGACCGTAACTGAGGAGCTCCCATGGTGCTGGCTAAGATGGAGCAGATAGAACAGAGTGTGGACAGAATGCAGTGTAGACAGAATGCTGTGTGGACAGAATGGAGGCTGGATGGAATGCACTGTGGACGGAATGGAGGCTGGACGGAATGCAGTGTGGACGGAATGCAGTGTGGACGGAATGCTGTGTGGACGGAATGCAGTGTGGATGGAATGCAGTGTGGATGGAATGCAGTGTGGACGGAATGCTGTGTGGACAGAATGGAGGCTGGATGGAATGCACTGTGGACGGAATGCAGTGTGGATNGAATGCAGTGTGGATGGAATGCAGTGTGGACGGAATGCTGTGTGGACAGAATGGAGGCTGGATGGAATGCACTGTGGACGGAATGCAGTGTGGATGGAATGCAGTGTGGATGGAATGCTGTGTGGACGGAATGGAGGCTGGACAGAATGCAGTGTGGATGGAATGCAGTGTGGGCGGAATGCACTGTGGACAGAATGGAGGCTGGACGGAATGCAGTGTGGACGGAATGGAGGCTGGACGGAATGCAGTGTGGACAGAATGCAGTGTGGACAGAATGCAGTGTGGATGGAATGCAGTGTGGACGGAATGC
>NW_016107695.1:1458688-1476668 GCF_001604975.1 Cebus imitator
AGTGTGGACGGAATGGAGGCTGGACGGAATGCAGTGTGGACGGAATGCAGTGTGGACGGAATGGAGGCTGGACGGAATGCAGTGTGGACGGAATGGAGGCTGGACAGAATGGCATGGCTCCCTTGGCAGGCCGGGTTTCTCCTCTCAGAGGCTCTCAGAGGCACTGGGACAGTTGAAACACAATGCCAACGTGAGCCTCCCCTGGCAGTCTGGTGGCCCCCTGCTCTTCCCAGGGTGATCACCTCTGCTGAGTCCTGCGTCCCACCCACACTCCCAACCAGGGCTGGGGCCTGGGGACACAGCCAGCATGGAGAGCGACGCGGGTCGGGGCCCTACATGCCCGGCCTGGTTCCCCTCATTCCGACGCATCATAAAAGAAAACTCTTGTCTGTGCTTGTGGATGGGAGAAGCAAAAGCAGTCACCACCATCCCCAGGAACATGAGCATGAAATGCACGGCCATCGCCGCCATCCCCATGAAGCACAAACTTGACCGTGAGCCACAGGCAAGCTCTTGGTGGGAACTGTCCTTCTCCCAGAACCCGGGGGTCCCCAAGGCCCAGCCTCGCTCCTCCGGCATTAGCCCATGTGTGGCTGTGGGGGTGGGGCCTCACACAGGCCCAGGCTCCACCCTCTGTGGGCTGCAGAAATCTTTAAAGAAGCCATCCCTGTGTAGGACTCCCTCACACAAAGGACCGCGGCATTGTCTCAGTAGATTGGTGGAAGAGGAGAACTGGAGAAGATGCCTTGCACATCTCACCACAGTTCATCACTTACAGGGAAGTCCCTGAAGAAGAAAAGGCGTCACCACAGGAATGTCAAACTGTTATTATATAAATAAGAGATTTAATGGAAAGATCGCCCTCCTCTTAAGCCACTGCACAGACTTGCTAATTTGACAGACAGGCCAAGCGCGAAGCTTCCGGGACGCTTCGCAGGCAGCCACAGCCCTCGCGGAAATGGAACACGAATCTTCTCGCACGTCTTCTGTTCAGATGTGCCCTCTGTCACTTGAATCTCCCGGGCAGCACTGTAAGACGAACTTCTGTCCTCTTGTCGCAAAAGGAGGGTTTCATACATCACTTTTCTTTTTAAAAACGTTACTATAAACATGAGATATGGTCATGAAGAAAACAGCATTTACTGTGCTCGTCTGTTCCCAAACTCATCTGTGTCTTTGCTCCAGCAGCCAAGCAGGGAAATTGCCCCAGGACAGGGGACAAGCTGCCCAGTCAGAGAGCTGCACCCTCGGAAGTATGTCTGTCATCTGCCTCAGCAGGGCGCACGGAGGCAAATAAGCTGGTTCCTGTCGCTTTTAAACTGAGAGGCCAATGAAAATTTCTCCAGAATGACCAAGAGTTGCAGGAGACAATTGGCTGGACTTTCAGTGGAAGGTTTTCCAGCCTCTAAAAGAAAGCAGAGAATAGTTCTGAGCTTGTAGGATAGCACCTTTGCAGGGCTACTCTCCATAAAACCGCATCACATCACCCGCGTTCGCCCCACTTCCCGTCAATGAGGGACGCCCCCCAGCAGGAGTGTTGCTCCCACAGGCAGAGAGCCTGGCACGGCTCTCGGAGCCGTCTCTCAGGGATTTCCTCTGGGCTCTACCTGTGGTTGTGTGTTTTGTTTTAGGGACAAGGCATTTAACTTTGTTAAAGATGCTTGGGAGGGACACGCACAGGCTGGGGTTGGAGCGTGAAGTAAGAAAGCAGGAGAAAACGTCATGTCTGTGAAGTCCAGCGTTTATTCCGTTCAGTAAATAGTAAAGTGAGAGACCCTGCTCTGTCTCCTACAGCCAGCACGGAAGCCTCCGCTGAGAGGCATCAGTATCAACAGACATCAATGTCATGTCAGTATTAACAGACGTCAATGTCATGTCAGTATCAACAGACGTCAATGTCGTGTCAGTGAACCTGCTGAGTCACCTCCCTTTCCTGGCTTTGCCTTCAGCCCACCCGGGCCAGCTCAGGCCTGCCTGAATCTGCCACACCCCTGGGGAGTGGGGTCACCACCTCTGGGGCTGTGCCTGTGTCTCTTCTGTGTGGCCACTGTGCATGTCTAGACGCCGTGGGGTTCTGAGTGCTGGCGCTGGGCTCTGCTGGGCCTGGGAATGAGATTTCTCCCAGGCCAGACAGGACCCCGCTCGGTGACAGACAGTTCTGAACGTTGTTTAGCTGGATGACACGACAGCATTGCCACATTGTGTGGATGTGCGCGGATTCTCTCTCACTTCTGGCCTCCCGGGGCGCGGTGCCTGGAGGGAGGGAGGATCCCTGAGCAAGACCCCGTCCTCTGGGTCCCTGCAGCTTGGCTCCCTCTGCCTGCGCAGGAAGGGTATGGACGCCTAGGTGGATTTCAGAGGGAGTGAGGACTCCAGTGTGTCTGCTACCCTGTGTGCACACCGGTCCTCCAGCACCTGAGTTTCACCTGCCTTGCCTGGCTGCTCGGTCAGGCCAAGCAGAGCACAGGCCCGCTAGGTGGAAGGATGGGGAAGGTGAGGAGGGCAGATGTTGGCAAAGCATCCTGCACCCTCCCAGAGGGTGGGCAGTGCCACCTCCCTTCACAAAGTGCAGAGGAAACGTTGGCTTTCTACACAGGAAAACCCGTCTCGATGGAGACAGGTGGCTCCCCATCCCCTCGCCCCGGAATCAAGGACAAGCGCCGCACAGCTGCCTGAAGAGAGCAGCCTCAGATCCCAGAGCAGTCCCCTGGGGCATGTGCACTGGTTGCCTGGAATCTGGATAGAGGGGTTTGGTTTCTCCTGTGGGGCTGTTGGGAAGAACCCCCACGTGGGCAGCCGTGATGCCGGCTTGCACTCTGCTCTCTGGTGGGATTCCCATGTACACCTTGCTAGGCCGGGCTGGTTTGTGGGGCTGAGTCATCGAAGTTGATGGGGGCTGTGGGGCACCCACTCGAGGGAGCCAGGGAGGCAGGAGGCGCCTCCATTGCTGAGATGGGGCCTCCAACAACAGGGCAGCACCCCCACCTGGGGCAACTAGAAACTACTTAGGAGGCAGTGAGCTCGGGGTCACTTGCTGGGCCCCCATAGTGGCCATGCCCTGCAACCACGCGTGTGTGTGAGACAACGTGGGGTATAATGTGTGTGGTGTGGGTGTTATGTGTATCTGTGGTGTGTATGTGTGGTGTGTACTCTGTGTGTGTGTGTGTGTGTGTGTGTGTGGTGTTGTGTGCATGCTGTGTGTCCAGTAGGTTTGTTCTATGTATTCTGTGTGTGTATGATGTGAGTTATGCTTGTGTGTGTGTGTGTGTGTGTGTGTGTGTGGTATATATGCTGTGTAGGGGGTATGTACTGTGTGTGTGGTGTGCATATTATGTGTATCTACAGTGTGGAGTATATGGCATGTGTAGTATGTGTGGCGTAGCTTATATGTTCTGTGAGGGGAGTATGTCATGTGTATTCTGTGTGTGGAGTGATGTATATGGTGTGTGTGGGGCTGTGTGTGTGTGGTGTGGTGTATATGATGTATGTGAAGAGTTTCACATGTGTGGAGTTGTGTATTATGTTTGTGGTATGTATATATGTTGTGAATGTGGTGTATGGTGTGTGTGTGATATGGTGTGTATGGTGTGTGATGTGTGTATATTGTGTGTGGGGTGTGGTGTATTATGTATATATGGTGGTGTGTGTGTGTGGTGTGTGTATATGGTGTGTGATATATTATGTGTATATGGTGTGTGTGTGGTGTGTGTATATGGTATGAGTGGTGTGGTGTATTACATATATATGGTGTGTGTATGTATGGTGTGTATGTTTGTGGTGTGAGTATATGGAGTGTGGAGTGTGGTACATTATGTGTATATGTTGTGTGTGTGTGATGTGTGTGTTTATGGTGTGTGGGGTGTGGTATATTATGTGTATATGGTGTGTATGTGTGTATTATGTATATATGGTATATGTGGTATGATGTGTGTGGTGTGTGTATATGGTGTGTGGGGTGTGGTGTATTATGTGTGTAGGGTGTGTGTGTATAGTGTGTATGTGTGTAGCGTGTGTATATGGTGTGTGGGGTGTGGTATATTATGTATATATATATATATAGTGTGTGTGTGTGGTGTGTGTACATGGCATGTGATATGTGTCTATGGTGTTTGTGTGGTGTGGTGTTTGTGGTCTGTGTGATGTGGTGTATTATGTATATATGATGTGTATGTATGGTGTGTACATGTGTGGTGTGTGTATATGGTGTGTGGAGTTTTAGTGTATTATGTATATATGGTGTGTGTGATGTGTGTATATGGTGTGTTGGGTGTGGTATATTATGTATATATGGTGTGTGTGTTTGTGGTGTGGTGTGTATGTGTGTGGTGTGGTGTATTATGTGTATGTGTGTGTATGTGTGTGGTATATTATGTGTATATGGTGTGTGTGCGTGTGGTGTGTGCATGGTGTGCGTGATGTGCATGGTGTGTGCACATGGTGTGTGCGTGTGATCCTGTGGTGTGGTGTGTATGTGTGTAGTATGTGTATATAGTGTATGTCTGTGCGTGTGGTATGGTGTGTGTGTGGGGTGGGGCGTGTGTGTGGTGTGTGTGATGTGTGTGGTATGTACGTGTGATCCTGTGGTGTGCTGAGCAGAGCCGTCAGTCCCAGGGCGCGGTGACATGTTTTCTCCAAGTCCCGGAGGGCAGGTCCTGTGACTGCCCCAGCAAAGCTGCCCACAGAGCCTGCCGTGGCCCCCAGCACAGTCCCTCCCTTCTTCCGTGAAGGCTGCTCTTGTGTCTAAAGAACTCCAGGCGGAAATCCCTGGAGACAGCCACTGGAAATGCAAGTATTCTCCACGGAAGTGGATCTGTTTTTCAGAGCAGAGGGAATTTCTAGTTGCCTTGTGAGATCCCCCATGGAGAGATGGACAGGGAGGGGCGATGGGAACCCTCAAATTCCCCCCAAATTCCTCTGCTCCTGGAGCCAACACAAGCAGGCACCAGGCGACGGCAGCCCTCGGCTCTGCTCACGGTGCCCGGAGCGGCCTGGAGACGGCAGTGTGGCTTTCTGCGAGTTATTTCTATTGTAGGAATTATCACCCGTTTCCTGACACACTTGCTTTTCTGCTGGGCGTGCGTGGGCTCTGCCAGTCACCGATTCTTGCCTACTAAGGTTCCCGGTGGCATCAGTGAGTGCCTGGCCCCGGCCAGTCATTGAGGCGCTGACATCTAAGAACCTGAGTGGCTTCACCTTCCATGTGGGTTGAAACTGAAGATTCTAAAACAACGGCTCCGAGGGTCTGGTCTTGAGCAGGTTGCCAGCAGAACGCGATGGCGTGCCCCATCAGTTCTGACAGTCATTCCAGGCTCCAGCTGGCCTCTCGGGGAAACAGAGCAGCTTTATGTGGGTTCCAGTTTCACCTCCAGACAATGGAAATGGGGAGCTGCTCCCCACGCCCAGAATTTAGAGTGGGGTCCAAAAGCCTGTCTCTCATGATGGTTTCCGGGAAACACAGCAGGGTGTTGACGCTTTTCCAAGTAGAAAGACGCCTAAGTTCTCCTTTCCCTGCGTGCTCCCTGACACTGTGAGCTCCCGGGTGCTCTGCGGGGCCCGTGTTCTCTCCAAGCGTCCCCAGCATTAGGACTGAGCATCAGTTCCCTGGAACCTAAGCAAAGCCGGGCCGCCTTTGGCCCATCTCAGCACAGCTCGTCCTCAGAAGCAGCATGGATCTGCCACTGCTGCCGGTGATTTAAATCTCACTCAAGTCTCTTAAAGAAACGCTGCAGAATGCCTGCCTCCCTAGCACATTACCTGCCTTGGGGTCCACCCCTCTGCTTCTCTTCTGTCTCAGCTCACATGGCAGCAGCTCCTCAATCCCAGATCCTTCAGCCACAGGTCCCCAGGGGCTCCCCAGGTCTCAAATCCTGCACCCTCACCTCCCAGGTGCCTCCCACGCAGTCTGTGCTGGCCCCTCCGTGTTTTCTCATGTCCATGGATTTAGACTTCCGGGGACTTCTGCAGTCCCACTCTCTCCCCAGAACCCTGATGGATGCCACAGATGGCCCTGGACAGGCCCACACAGACCCCGGCTTAAAAGGGGGGAGAGTCAGGACTGTGGAGTCACGTGTCTGCTGACGCTCACATGCTAAGGCACAAAACAGATGGCCTGAGGAGCTGGCCCCTGAGCTCTGAAATAAGAGAACGAGGGACAGATGGGGCAATTCATTAGGACCATGTTTTTCCTAGGGAGGGAAAATAGGACCCAAGGAGCAAGAATCACAGTCACATGTGCTGCCACAGGCTGGCGGCGCTCCCTCAGGAGGCACAGCGAGGGTACAGCGTGGACACTGCGCAGGCTTCTCAGGACCACAGCTTGCTGTGCGCAGCCTGCCAGGAAGAGTGGAGGCAGGGAGGCTGGACGGAGCGCCTCGCGGTGTCCCTGCATCTGGGTCACAGCGGCTGTGCGGGCCCTTCCTACTCCACTGTTCGCCATAATCAGCTCCGGGCTTCCACTTTCCTACCCCAAATCAGCTATTCCTCATGTCCCCTAACCCTCATGTCCCGCTAACCCATCACTCTGAAGAATTTGGCCACGTGATTGAAAACTCTCTCCTCCTCAAGGGCTTCCTGAGAGCCCAGCGCATCCTGGGGACCCTCACCCAGAGCCTCCTGGGGACCCTCACCCAGGGCCTCCTGGGAGACTCGGCTCTCCCTTCTGGCACCACAGTCACCAGAGGGGCTCAGGTCCCTCTCACCCTCCTGGGGCTGGGGTCCCTCTCGACCCCCTGGGGTGGGGTCCCTCTCGCCCCCCTGGGGCTGGGGTCCCTCTCACCCTCCTGGGTGCTGTCTTTGGGGCTGGGGTCTCTGTCACCATCCACGTGACTGGGTTCTCTCTCACCATACTCAGGGCTGGGGTCTCCCTCACTGTCCTTGAAACCTTCTGCATCAGTTCCACCCCTCCCCCTCCCCATCTCTCTTCCTCTGTCCCCTGCAAACTCCTTGAAAATTGTGTCATTTTCACAGGCCAGTGTCCCTCCTCCCATTCACTCTGGGTTTTGCCTTTGTTGAATGAGTTTTAACCAATAAGCTATGCACAAACATAGTGACTCCACCAGGAGACCAGTAACCCAGCAGCCTGTCATCCCACAGAAGACGTGCTTGGGGCCCACGGGTCCTTCTGGAGGGACACCCTCTCCACCCCCATCCGGGCTGCTGCCCTCAACTTCCCATTCATCTTCCTGTTGCTCTCGTCCAGCCCAAGGCCTGACCTTCTAGGACTGGGTCCCCGGGACACTCCCTTCGGCCACGTATGGTTCTGCTGATCAGTGTTTCCCACACTTGTAAGTTTGGCCTTTTGATGGACATCCTGGCGGATGTAAAGTCGTGTCTCATTTGCTTTTAATTTGCGTTTCCCTAATGACTGAAGATGCTGAGCTCCTTTCCACACACTGGCAGCCTCTCTCGCCGTGTCTGCTCAAGTTCTCCGTGGAGTTTTTCTTTTGGTTCGTCTTCTCACCAGTTTGTGGAAAATATTTTTATATTCTTGATGTGCAGGTATTTATCAAATGTGTGGATCGCAGTTACTTTCACCACATGGGGCTTCCTTCTGCCTCTCCTAATGGTGTATGTTGATGAACAAAAGTTATTCATTTTTCATAAAGTTCCATTTTTCAAACTTATTTATGATTAGTGCTTTCTTTGCTCCATTTAAAAAACCTTTGCAGAATACTTTCACACTGCTGGTGGGAAGTAAATTAGTTCAACTGTGTGGAAGACAGTGTAGCAATTCTTCAGAGACCTAGAATCAGAAATACCGTTTGACCTTGCAATCCCATTACTAGGTATACGCCCAAAGGAATATAAATCATTCTATTATAAAGATACTTGCAAATATATGTTCATTGTAACACTATTCACAATAGCAAAGACATGGAATCAATTAAGATGCCCATCAATGATAGACCGGATAAAGAAAATGTGGTACATACACATCATGGAATACTATGCAGCCATAAAAAGGAACAAGATCATGTCCTTTGCAAGGATGTGTATGGAGCTGGAAGCCATCATCCTCAGCAAACTAACGCAGGAGCAGAACCAAACACTGCATGTTCTCACTTACAAGTAGGAGCTGATCAATGAGAACACAGGGACACAGGGAGGGGAACATCACACACTGGAGCCTGTCGGGGACAGAGGGGGAGAGCATCAGGAAAAATGGCCAATGCACCCTGGGCTGAATATCTAGGTGAAGGGTTGAGGGTGCAGCAAACCACCACGGCACACATTTACCTATGTAACAAGCCTGCACACTCTGCACATGTACCCTGGAACTTAAAATAAAATAAAAAAAACTTTTAAACATCTTTGCCTGACCATCTTCTTGAAGACAGGCCCGTGTTTTCCTCCTGATTCTTTAGTGTTTTACCTTCCACATTTACATCTTCGATCTACCTGAAATCAACTTTTGGAATGGTGGTTTGAGGCAGGAAGTCAATATTTATTTTTCCCCTAAAAATACGCAATTAATCCAGCCATAGTGTTTTTGGAACTGTCTTCCTCAATGTGTTGTGGTGATCACTTTGTCATATGTTAGGGGATGTGGGGGTCTGTTTCTGGAGCCCTGGTTCCCTGCCTCAGAACTGTTTGTCCGTCTCCTGGCCTGTGTCATGGAAGAGTCTGACTTCCGACCTTGATATCTAAGATCACTTATTATCTGTAACTGGCCATGTATGTTTCAACATACATCTTAGAATCTCGGACACTACGTCAATTTTAACATATGTGTCCCTTCCTCCCCCCTCCTCCAAAAAAAACCCACCCGGGATTCTTTGGAGGAATTGCATTGAATCTGAAGGTTTGTCTCTGGAGAACTGGCCGTGTCAAGTGGTCAAGGGTCTGGGACAGCAGTGGCTGCTGGGCTGGCCGCACACACTATAGAGATGTGCCCGGCCTGGACACGAGGGCACGTGTGGCTCTGACATTTATTGCACACCCCGAGCACATGTGAGATGGCCTGCTGCAAGCTCTGTGTCTCTGTCCCACAAGACAACTCCGAACCAGAAGCTTTAACAGCTGTAGGGGACCCAACACCTTTTCTCTTTTTTGGAGCCAGAGTCTTGCTCTGTTGCCCAGGCTGGAGTGCAGTGGTGCAATCTCAGCTTACTGCAACCTCAGCTTCCCAGGTTCCAGTAATCCACCTGCCTCAACCTCCCAAGTAGCTGGGATTACAGGTACGCACCACTACACCTGGATAATTTTTGTATTTTTAGTAGAGATAGGGTTTCGCCATGTTGGCCAGGCTGGTCATGAACTCCTGATCTCAAGTGATTCACCCGCCTCAGCCACTCAAAGTGCTGGGATTACAGGCATGAGCCACTGTGCTAGGCCCTCAACACCTTTTCTTAAGAAAGTTAGTTTGGCTTCTCTGTAATAATATTTAATATCCAAACCAGATAAATAGGCAAAATAAGCATAGTTTATAAATTTAATGGAAAATTTCACAACTTTATAATTATAAATCTAAGGAACTTAAAGAATCACAAAGTAAAAAACAGTTGGATAATAAAAATGAGGTAAAACACAAATTTGCACTTAATTATGTTCACATCTAAAGAGCGATATTAGGAGGGAATAGGTAGGAAATACATTTTGTTATTTGAAAAAAATATGCATGCGTATTTAATTACAGCACTGTTCCCAGCAGAAGGGAATAGGTAGGGAAAATATGTTTTTAAATATATTTTGTTGTTCGAAAACAATCCATGGCATATTTAATTACAGCACTGTTCTCAAGGTGTGGCTCACACAGCCTGGTCTTCCATCCTGGGAGGTGGTTCAGGTCCCACAGATTCTAACAGGGAGATGGAGGAGGGCGGGGCAGAGAAGGAGCTTCAGCTGTTCTGAAGCTAAACAAACATCAGTTTGGGAATAAGAGATGCAGAAAAATGAGAGCTTGCCTTGGGCTTTCTTTCTAACCTGGCAGTAGCCCACAGAAAGGCATCAGGCTCTACCCGAAGGTCCAGTGCCCCAGGCACCTGGGCCCATGCTGTCCCACACGGCTCCTGCTGCCAGCTAAGCCCTGCAGAGGGGGTGCACCCTCCGAAGGCACCAGGTTGGGGGACTGAAAACCAGCGTCCAGCGTCCACTCTCCACGCATGTCCTCAGCTCTTCAGGGAAGACTGCACCCACAGCCCTGCCTCGCGGGAAACGTGAGGCAGGTAGAAATCAGCTTTCAGGAAGGCTGCATGGATTTCCTTCATGGGGAGAACCCCGGGGCCTGCTCTGCCTCCCTGCCAAGGCTGTGGGGAGCTTTGCGTCTGGATTCTTTCTCCAGCATGAGACAAGCCGCCCACTCTGCGCTACTTGAAGGATCGTTTTAAAGTGAGGAACCGGAGGACAGGCGTCATGGTGTCATCATCCACCAGACACATTTGTCAGACGATTTTCCCTTTCGCCTTACATCTCAAGGAACACATATTTACAGCTCAATACGGCGCTGAGAATGAAGTGGAGGCCCAGGCCAGTTAAAACACACTGCTTTGTGCTCTGTTCATTGTGAGAAGCCTCTTCGTAGAAAATAATAAACTTGTATTTGCAAACAGAGAGAATAGGCCGTTCTGGGCTCTAAGACGCTGGTAAGTTTTAGCGGCAGAAGGTGGATTTGCCCCAGTCTGGTGATTCCAGACTCTGGGCTCTGGAATTAAGAGCCCCTCCCTTCCTGCCAGGTGAGTCCCTGTGGGCCTGGGGACCAGGACAGGGCAAAGTGTCAGACCCTGTGACCCAGGATGGTGAGGAGAGCCCAGCACAGCCCACGGCTGCTCGGAGCCCAGGTTAATTATTATTATTATTTTTATTTTTGAGACACAGTCTCACTCTGTCGCCCAGGCTGGAGTGCAGTGACATGATCTCCGCTCACTGCAACCCCTGCCTCCCGGTTTCAAGTGATTCTCCTGCCTCAGCCTCCTGAGTACCTGGAATTACAGGCACCCACCACCATGCCTGGCTAATTTTTGTATTTTTAGTAGAGACAGGGTTTCTCCATATTGACCAGGCTGGCCTTGAACTCCTGACCTCAGGTGATCAGTGTGCTTCGGCCTCCCAGAGTGCTGGGATCACAGGCATGAGCCACCACGCCTGGCCCCAGGTTAATTTTTAAATGACTGTGAACTCTTAGCGACTCCTGAAGAATAAACAAAAGCCTCTCCCCCTCTCATCATCCCCATCCCCGAGGGAGAGATGCCGGTCCCCTGCAAGGCTGAGGGTCCAAAGGAAGCGGGGGGCTTTCCACTGCCATGGCAAGTGTTTGTTTTAAACAAATATTTCCAAAGTCAAGATCCCGAGAGCAGCTGTGTGCCTCCATCGGGGACCCATTAGTCCTTTTCATCTGCAGCTTATTCTCCAGCACGCTAGCCTTCTCAGGCTTCTGAAGGTCACCAGCTGAGGCCAACACACGCTTTTCAAATTGACTCATGGTGGCAGCCCAGTACGACTGAGTGGAAGGGGCGAGCTGTGCCTCCCTGGCTGGTCTGTAGGGTGGAAATTCTCCTGGCACACGGGCTGTATTTCTTCCATGATGATAACATTTGAGGCTTAAAGAAGACTTACCACTACTGCACATTAAAAAAAAATAAAACACACCACTATGAAGTAGAAAAAGAGCTCTATGTTTTCATAAATACCTATTTTTTTACTTTGTTTTAACTCCCAGGATACACACGCAGGATGTGCAGGTTTGTTACGTCAGTAAACGTGTGCCATGGTGGTTTGTTACGTCGGTAAATGTGTGCCACGGCGGTTTCCTGCAGTTGGTAAATGTGTGCCACCATGGTTTGTTACATCGGTAAACGTGTGCCATGGTGGTTTGCTGCAGTCGGTAAACGTGTACCACGGTGGTTTGATACGTCGGTAAACGTGTGCCACGGTGGTTTGCTGCAGTCGGTAAACGTGTGCCACGGTGGTTTGATGCGTCGGTAAACGTGTGCCACGGTGGTTTGATGCGTCGGTAAACGTGTGCCACGGTGGTTTGATGCGTCAGTAAACGTGTGCTGCGGTGGTTTGATACGTCGGTAAACGTGTGCCGTGGTGGTTTGCTGCGTCGGTAAACGTGTGCCACTGTGGTTTGCTGCACCTGTCAACCTGCCACCTAGGCATTAAGCCCCACATGCATTCACTATTTATCCTGATGCTCTCCCTCCTCCCTCACCCCTGAAAATACTTATAAATTAAACAAATAAGTTGCCGTATGTTAGGACGTTAGGAGTACTTTTGGGGCAGGCATATTGTAATTAAGTGGTTACGTAAAACTTTTTAAAAAGGGATTAGTTTCCACTGTTTCTGTTCTTGTTTTCATCTCTAGCAGAAAAGCAGTTCTGAGTCAGCTTCAGGGTGCAGACAGAAGGCTGGGAGTCTCAGCTTTGCTGAAGGTAATTGTGGGGCCTCGAGCAAGTTATTTAATTTCTGGACACACCATTGTGTGTCGGACTGACCACAGCGAATTCCTCACACGGCTGCCCTGGGTAGCGAAGGTGTCCGCGTGGGCGGTGGTGGGCGCATCAATGCCCGGTGAGGCACGTGCTCACGCGCTGCAGATGCTGTCTCCTTTAGGTATGTTCTGAAAGATCTGACTTCTCCACGTTTTAGGATATGCTTACTTTTTATTTGAAGGATGGTCAATTGAACGCACTGTGATTTGGGCACATATTTGCACAAGACGACCTCACAGAGCCACAGAGCTCACACAGTGAGGCTGGAAGTATTTCAAGTGAAAAGCGCTCATCTCACACGTTTGTGTTCACTGCCATCCCCTGCGGCCTTTGCATTTAGGACTTTTTATTTTTCCGTATTGGTTGTTTTCCACAAGCTTCGGGTGACTTGCTGGCGGCTGTGCCACTGTGGACGCTCTCTCCTTTGTCCAGGGTCACGGGAAGAGGGTCATGTGGACAGGGCGGGGCCGGCATCACCATGCACACCTCTTGTCCGCAGAGGGGTCTGGGCAGCTGAAAGTCTCTGGTTGTCCCACGGCCTGTCTGTCTCTCTCTCCGCCTCTCTGAGAACCATCTCTCTATCACGCTGTCTCTCTGCCACTCAGAGAACCGTCATCTGATGTCTTAACTACCACGTGGTTCTCCCTGCTGTGAGCTCACACCTTTACACGCTGAAAATTCCCCACAGGGAAAGGTTGTTACTCAGCTGGACAGAGCGGAAGCTGTGACTGGGCTCTGCACCGAAGGTCAGCTGGAGAACACGATTCCCGCCGTGGGTCAGCGCCCACGTGCCTGCCTGCCACTCCTCGCCGCCGTTCTCAGTGACGCAGACTGGCTGTGCTGGGTGGACTCTTTCCCTCAACACCGCTGCCATGTCAGACCTCGGCCTGCCGTGGCGCAGCGACACACAGCTGTGCAGACCACCCCAGCAGGTAGACTCGTGATCCTGGCAGAACTCAGGATTCTTTAAACAGACATTTTCTAGTTGAAACAAGAATTGTCTTTTCCTGGGGCTGCTAACCTGAGAGCATGCTAATCTGGGTGGGTCGTCCAGGGGTGTGGGAATTGTCTGAAGAATGAAGCCAAGCAGAAAAGTTTAACATGAGAGACAAATGGGGCGTGGGGAGAGGAGGAAGGGAAAAAGACAGAGACCGAGGGAGAGATACAGAGAGAGACAGAGGGAGAGACGCAGAGACAGAGGGAGAGGGGCAGAGAGAGAGAGACAGAGACAGAGGGTGACAGAGGGAGAGAGACAGACACAGAGGGAGAGACACAGAGGGAGAGAGGCAGAGAGAGAGAGACAGAGACAGAGGGAGACAGAGGGAGAGAGACAGACACAGAGGGAGAGACACAGAGAGAAACAGAGGGAGAGAGGCAGAGATAGAGGGAGAGAGACAGAGGGAGAGAGAGACAGAGACAGGGGGAGAGAGACAGAGGGAGACAGAGGGAGAGAGGCAGAGAGAGAGACAGATATAGAGGGAGAGACACAGAGAGAGGGAGAAAGACAGAGAGGGAGAGAGACAGAGAGAAGGAGAGAGAGACAGAGACAGAGGGAGAAATACAGAGACAGAGGAAGAGAGAGACAGAGGGAGACAGACAGAGGGAGAGAGACAGAGGCAGAGGGAGAGAGACAGAGGGAGAGAGACAGAGAGAGACGGAGGGAGAGAGACAGAGAGAGACGGAGGGAGAGACAGAGACAGAGGGAGAAATACAGAGACAGAGGGAGAGAGAGACAGAGGGAGACAGACAGAGGGAGAGAGACAGAGGGAGAGACACAGAGAGCTGAAGGAGAGATTGAAACAGAGGGAGAGGCAGAGAGAGGGAACCTGACTCTGCACCATTGGTGGCGCTGGCTCAAGACCCTGGTTCTGGGCCCTTCCTCGAATTCTGTGATCCTCCTGTGATCCTGTTCCGCTGTAAGCCCATAACATCCCTGGGCACCTAGCCTGTTTCAAGATGAGTTCCCATCACTTTGAACGGACAGATTCTGTCAGCTGAGTGACGACCACATTCCTGAGTTGGAAAGGAGAGCTTCCTTTCTCATAGAGGGCTGCAGCCTGCGGGTGGCCATTCTGACCAGCTGGGTAGGGTCACCTCCAGCCAGGAGCCAGAAACAGACACATAGAAGGTGGGAGGAAAGGACAGGGATTGACTGAGAAGGTGTGCAAATATGTGCATTCCACAAGCTGTGGAGAAGCCACGGATGTTTGTGAGAGAAGAAATACATGAGCGGCCAAGCTTCGTGCCCCTTCGTGGGTCCCACGTTAACAAATGGCCACATTAGCACAATCCAAGGGTGGAGTTTTCAGCCCTGTCATGTCAAAAAGTGAAGTAGAGGACATGAAAACTCAGTGTGCATCCTCAGTTAGACTGGCCAGAGCCATTCTGAGGTCAGTGGTCTCTGTCAGGGGGAATAGGGGTCAGTGGTTTTGTCAAAGCTGCAAAGGGGGGGCTGGTATCAGGCAGTTGATTGATGTCAGTGGCAGAGCCTTTTGCCCTTAGGGAAGGAGGCCTAGTGCTGAGGAGGCACGTCTCATCTTCCATCTCGCTGTGGCTGGGAACTCAGTTTCAAGGTTTCTCTGGGGTCCTCTTGGCCAAGAGATGATCTATTCAGTTGATTGGGGGCTTAAGGCTATTTTTACTTCTCAATCGTGACTGATGCATGGCCCTGAGCTTGCACTGCAGCTCTGCCTCTGTTTGTACGTGGAGGACTGAAACGAGCTGCCTGAACTTCCAGGAGGTGTGAGGTGGGGGTGCAGGCCAGGGCAGCAGGTCCAGGGGTCTTTGCTGCACGTGGAACAGGCCAGAGAGACAGAGGACAACAGCTTTCCCCAGATCTAAGGAATAATATGTATGAAATGAGCCAGATGCCAGAAAAGCACATGAATTAAGAGTGAGAGCAAAGAACCCAAAGTCGTCCTTCTGAAGAGGGTGGAGCTCATTGCGTTTTGTCATTCAATGCATGAGGATGGGTCAGCTGGCTTGGGTAGACATCAGGGTTCCCCAGAAAATCAGAACCAGTAAGACGCACACAGGGTGTAAGCAGAAAGGATTGGCTCATTCATCACAAGGATTACAGGGGCTGGCAAGTCCAAACCCTGCCGTGTGTGCTGCAGGCAGGGGACCCGGGACAGCCCACGGTGCAGCTCAGCCTGAAGGCTATCCACTAGAAAATGCCCCTTGCCTGGGAGGCCATCCTCTTGTTCTGCTAAGGCCTTCAGCCGACTGGAGGAGACCCACTCACATTACAGAGGGCAGCCTGATTCACCCCAAGTTCACAATGTAACATCAGTCTTGCCAAAATCACCCTCCAAGTTAACACCTAAGATGAACTGTCACACGTGCATCCCATGCCTACCTGGCGCCAGACATGGCTCCCTACACAAACCCAATCTCCAGAAAAAACAATAGCAAGGCCGCCCTTTTCCCTAAAATGGTAGCAACATCTACGTACAACCGAGAATGCACAAGCTCCTTCCCCAGAAGATGAGGCAAAGTCCTTTGGTGACATCTACTCATCTCTCTGCTGTCCTGTAACTCACATGCCATGATAAAGAGGGTACACAAGAGGGGAGGAAGCGAAGATATTTGATACACCCACATATTCATAGCAAAATAGAGAGGAAACACTCAAGACAGTGGCAGCCCTGGATTCGGTGCTGGCCCCACAGGCAGGGTGGGTACTCACAACGACCTTCTGTGTTCCACTTGCCTGCAGCAAGACCTCAACTGGTCGCAGCTCTGTGTTCGGCGGGGTAACCCAAACCTTCATACCTGAAGGGTCTGGGCCCTCGTGGGCCGAATGGACGGTGCTGGTCCTTTTCCTCTGACCTTAATCACAGGCATGGTAACACCAAGAGACTGCCCGAGGGCTCTCCTGTGTTGTAGACACGGCCTTCCTTACCTGTACTGAAAAGTAGCAGCCAGTTTCCCCGGGAGTCAGGGTCAGGCACCCAGCCAACACCACAGCCCTCTTCCTGTTTAGCCTGTGGACTCAGAGGCGTGAGGGTCTCAAGGCAGCAGGATGCCATCTGAATTTCCAGCTCAGGGTACCATCGCTGCGTCTCCTGGTGGAAGCGTGCCTCTGTCTGGAGCTCAGTCCTGTTGGAGCTAAGTAGGCCCCCCCTTGGCACCTATGTTCTAGGTCAGCAGGTAATAAGTTTGCAGGACAGGACGCAAACACGGTGCTCCTGTGTCACTAGCGGGTGACAGTGAGTGGTGCCACTCCCACTTCCACCCAGGACCAAGCCTTACAGTAGACAAACCCTCCCTCCATCAAGCAGGCTCTGAAAATAAAGGCTGAGCATCTAAGACAGAGAGGTCATCCTTCATTCCCCTCCCACTGGGGAAACGTAGAACATCTCAGAGCACTGGGGAAATTAACTTTGAGCTTTGATGTGCTTGGCAGTGTCCCCACCCAAATGCCATCTTGAATTGTAGTCCCCATAATCCACACGTATCCCGGGAGGGACCCTTCCCCCCCAGTAGGAGATGATTTAATCACGTGGGAGGTTCCCTCATGCTGTTCGTGTGATAGAGTGGGTTCTCACAAGATCTGACGGTTTTATAAGGGCCTTGCTCTTCGCTCAGCACTCATCCTCTCTCCTGGCACCCTGTGAAGAGGTGCCTTCTGCCATGATTGTAAGTTTCCTGAGGGCTCCCCAGCCATGCAGAACTGTGAGTCAATTAAACCATCTTCCTTTATGAATTACCCAGTCTCAGAAAGTTCTGTATAGCATCCTGAGAACAGAGTAATACAAGCTTCTTCCCAGGAAAGTGAGAAGACTTCATTTTTCAAAAATTATGTCTGGATTTAGCTGAGCAGCTAATGCTTGCAATTCCAGCACTTTGGAAGGCTGAGATGGGAGGATCGCTTGAGACCAGGAGTTCAAGACCAACCTGGTCAATTTAGTGAGACCTCATCTCATTTAAAACAAATTAAAACTTAAAAAAAAAATCTCTGCATTAATTTTATAAACTAAGACCATAAACCTATCCTTAAACACTTCAGATTGAGAGAAGCAACCATCCTCTTACCTTGGTTTACAGGTGGGAAAGCAGAGAGAACTGTCTAGTTGAGCATAGCATTGCATTAATGTTGTTACCAGGACTTGAACTCAATTTTTCTCATTCCTGGTGAAGTGCCCTTTGCCTCACACACAGTGAAAAGCATCCAATCACATTCATCACACTTGATACTTCTTATTAGTAAGATTCAAAAGCCTGTAAGAAGTAAGTCATGGTTTTGATTTTCAATTTGTTTACTGAGGAAACATCAGCTTCATTGTTCAGAAGTGACTGTGGCTGTGAGGCTCAGGGACCCTAAACACACCCTAACTCGCAGTCTTTCTTAAATGTCTGTAAGGCTCACATTTATTTCCATGTTACATATTACAAGTGTTTTGGTCTTTGTTTAGAGGCACGGTAATAATGCTTATTGGCTAGAAATATGCTGTCCCTCCAGACCCACTGTCCCTCCACCAGACCCACAGTCCCTCCACCAGACCCACAGTCCCTCCTCCAGACCCACAGTCCCTCCTCCAGACCCACAG
>NW_016107695.1:1479274-1481461 GCF_001604975.1 Cebus imitator
CCCTCCTCCTTGGCACTGCACATGGAGCGTCGTTAAAATGGGCAGGTGCAGAAATCCAGCTGTGTGTGGAGAGTTAGTTAGAATGCTGAGTGGGACCTGGACTCAGGCCCCGCCCCCCGGGACAGGAGCGCCCTCGCTGTGTGTTGAACAAGTAACTTAATAAAATCATGAAATCATGTATAAATATTACATTAATGCAATAAATCATTAGACTCATAGGTTTAGATCCTGTGTGGCAATGAATCAGCTGTATTTTTCAAAGCAATTATCTATGTATCCTTTTCCTCCTAAAAATTTAGCCCAAGGAGAAACCAGTCAGTAATCACCTTTCTAAAAGCTACAAGGAAGCCCCAGGAAAAGCCACCGGTCATCAGAGAGGCCAGTTCAAATCAATGGCCTTTGGGCCCTGGGGGAGGATTCGGGCTCCTGGGCCTCAGCCCTCCAGATGGGGTCCATGAAGACACAGTCACCCCACACAGAGTTTCCTGGGGTGCCTGTGCATCCTGGGTGAAGGCAGCTGGCTCCATGGCCCAGGACGTACAGGCACCCCAGGAAACGCAGCCAGCAGGTCAGCGCCCCCCCCCCAAGTCCCTCCTTAGCTCTAGACTGGTGGGACTTCTACGCATGTATTTCCTTGTTTGTTGGTTTAATGCAGCAATTGTTTCTAGCCTAAAACCACAATCTATGTGATGTTTGCTTATTCTAACTTAACAATCTGAGGTTTCCAGTTTAAACATTGTTATCTAGAGATGTATGCTCTAAGCACCGCAGTATAAGTTTCTGTTTCTGTTTGTTACCTTACTGATTTAATTACCCAATAGCATTTTCCAAACTTGACGTATTTGACACCAGAGGTACTCTGTGGACTTTGTTATATTTATTTACTGAGCAGTGGAAATGCTAGGTGCAAGCCCACATCGGCAGCAGTTTTCTCCGGGATGAGGCTGTCCACAGTGACGTGGCCGGGTCGGAGGGGGATCCTGAATTCCCTCTTCCTTGGTGTCAGGTGCACTTCTGAAGCCCACAGTGAGGCTTGAACAGCGCCCTTTCCACATCTGTGCCTCAGGCCTTTGTCACCCTAACGGGGCAGCCATCTCTCTGGCATAGCAGGCCCCTAGCACCCTCCCTTTGCAGCACTAGTGTGAGGATGGCGCCCCGAGAGCTGACATGCACCCCGGGATGCAGTCCAGCCCTGGAATTAGTCTCCTGAGCTTGCGGAGAAATGGCAGCGAGAAAGCCACTGACCTCCTGGCCCTCACCCTCCATCTGTCCCATGGACACCCGGATCTCGCTGTCCTCTGAGAGCCATTAAGGTGGCTAAAAATAACGACAGAGCTCATCTCAAATCCACAGTATTATGTAAACAGTGCAGGAAATCCCCCATTCAGCAAATGAGACCGTAAGATCATTTTGAGAGCCAGTGATGGGTACGAAATAGAGCCCAGATTTTTCAGCATCGGGGCTTTTACTTCAAAACTAAGTGGTAATACTGACAACTCTAATAAAAGTCACTCTTGTTTCCATCATTGTCACCTTCTTCGTAAATGAACAAACAGAGCACTGGTGCAACTTGGTATACATATCACTGGAACTCCGCTTTCCAGAGCAGCACGTTTCACAAATGAACCACTTTCCCGAGCACTCTTTTAAATTCAGTAGAATGTTCGGCTCTTGAGAAACACCTTTCCAGCCTATGAATTATGAAATCCTAGGATAAAGTTCACAGGCCTTTCTGTAGGGAATGCCTTACTCTGAGTACCTTCATCAAAAATGCTTTTACAGCATCAATCACACCTCATGTATTGCCCGGGGCTCAGGACACAATTGTCTGCATATTTGACAGGAGCCTCTTCCGCAGACATAGTGGGGTGCAGATTTACACATACCTCATGTATACGCACTGCTTTCCCTATGCATTTTGCAGATTCGTCAGTCTAACAGTGCAGCGTGAAGTATGATGCTCAGATATGAGAAGTACCAACTCCCTAGAGGGAATTCTGTTTGAATTGGGAAGCAACATGGGCCGCTAAAAATTAACACAGACTCTGGAGATAGCAGCTGTGGATTCCATTCTCTGCCACACTCTGAGCCTGTGTCTTCTCCTCTGTGAAATGGGGAGAGGACACAGCTGCACACGCAGCCGGCCTGCACATAGCCTCCTGTGATTTCCATTTCGGCGACGGCACA
>NW_016107695.1:1481541-1482923 GCF_001604975.1 Cebus imitator
AGCCTCCTGTGATTTCCATTTCGGCGACGGCACACGCAGCCGGCCTGCACATAGCCTCCTGTGATTTCCATTTCGGTGACGGCACACGCAGCCGGCCTGCACAGAGCCTCCTGTGATTTCCATTTCAGCGACGGCACACGCAGCCGGCCTGCACAGAGCCTCCTGTGATTTCCATTTTGGCAACGGCACACGCAGCCGGTCTGCACATAGCCTCCTGTGATTTCCATTTCAGCGACGGCACACGCAGCCGGCCTGCACAGAGCCTCCTGTGATTTCCATTTTGGCAACGGCACACGCAGCCGGCCTCCTCAGAGCCTCCTGTGTATAAGGCCAGAGCTCCTGAGAAAGCTCCTCGTCTGCCTCTGTGTTTCTTGCTGACAGCTGGATTGGAGGCTGTATCTGAGGCACAGGCTCTGAGAGCCTGGAAGCGGCAGCTCCGTGACATGCACGCTGCATTTCTGCTTTTACGGTTTACAGTTAGTAGCAGAAGCGGCGTTCACTGCAGCACTTGTGCTGTGCGTGTCTCAAGCACTCATAGCTGCCGTATGAACACAGAGGCACCCAGTGGTTGTTCCCGCCATGCTCGGCATCTGAGAGCTGGGGTGTGGTGTCCTCAATGCGTACAGCTTCTCAGACGCAAAAGAAATCCACCTTCTTGCCCCAACGCTCCCACACTGCCTTGGTTGTAGGAAAATCATCCAGTGGTCATTCAAGGCTACGAGTAGGATTCAGCTGCTTAAGTGAATATTGGATTACATCTTTGATAAATTGTTTTCCTACCTCTCAAATACACAGCATGCTTTCAATAGAACAACAGTTTGAGCAGATTAGATTCAGTTCATGAAAGGAGTAATAAAAGTTCAGTTCCCTCCCAACGGTGTATTTTTAAAAGATCATTCTGTAACTGCCACTTTGGGGGTTATTTCTGATGATTGAAAATTCCTGAAAGTTGCTTGGAACACCCCAAAGAAGGCTACTCCATGCAGGAACTTCGGGTGCAGGTCAGTCTGATGGCCAGCTGCCTCTGGGCTTTCGCTTTTTTGTGTGAATTCGATTCAGGTTTCTATTTTTCTGAGCTGTGTACTTTTGCTGAAAGCCTTGCAGCTCTGAAGGGCTCTGAGTTTACTTGGCGCCGGAGCCAGTGCTGTTTGAGCTGGGCCTGTATATGTTAACAGACAAGGTTTTGTTTTCAAGCTTGACTGGCTTTTTCAGGTAATGTAGTGAACCAACTTCAGGCTATAAGCTGTGATTTCCATTTCAGCGACGGCACACACAGCCGGCCTGCACATAGCCTCCTGTGATTTCCATTTCAGCGACGGCACACGCAGCCGGCCTGCACAGAGCCTCCTGTGATTTCCATTTCGGCGACGGCACACGCGGCC
>NW_016107695.1:1483023-1486223 GCF_001604975.1 Cebus imitator
GCACAGAGCCTCCAGTGATTTCCATTTCGGCGACGGCACACGCGGCCGGCCTGCACAGAGCCTCCAGTGATTTCCATTTCGGCGACGGCACACGCAGCCGGCCTCCTCAGAGCCTCCTGTGTATAAGGCCAGAGCTCCTGAGAAAGCTGTGAAATCATGAACTGAGTCCAAGATAAGGGACAGTCAACAGAGCCATTGTACAGTGGCAAGAGTGGGGATGGCCCTCATGGTCTGATCTATCCGCTTCTGGGGATGGCTCAGAGGGGAGGTGATTGGGATAAATGATTTGAGAAGCCACGGAATATTGACTCTGCCTAGTTCTATAGGCAGGGCATCACGCCCTCACATGCCAGGTGCTGTCCTGATGAGGCGGGCACCCCTGACCCTGAGAGCCCTTTGGCCACGAGGGCGTCTGCAGCATTGGCAGCTGCCCTTGGCGCCTCTGAGCTGGAAGCAGGCTCCTCGAGAATCTCTGGAGAGCTCTACGGGGAAAACAGAATTTATGTTACAGTGATACAGCATTTGTACTGACTTGCTGGGGGGAGGGGTGTATATAAAGCTGTAGCATTTCAACCTCTTCAGTATAAAAAACACCACCTCTTCCTTTAAGAACTAATATTTTCTTCAAAATCAAAAAAACAATAGGCGAATCTGTCTCACGGTGCAGAAAGCTGTAGAATCTGTTAAGACCACTGCACTCACTTCTTTTTTCATAAAGTCCTCCAGCCCTGCGATTGACTAAATCTGTCTCACAATCTCACAAAGCCAGGGAATGCCAGCTTTCGCCGGAAGTTCAGCTCAGCCGAGACAGGACAATCCCCGTCACGGAAGCATTTGCATTTACGGTGGGAACAGAAGTGGTAGTTTACCAACACTGAAAAGGTGCCGGTGTTGAGTTCCTACGAGTAAGAATGAAAAAGCAATCTCCCGACGGGCTGCAGCAGGGTCCCTTCCCACCGAGGGCGAAACCGGGGCCTCTGGTTCCACGAGCCTCACCTGCAGCTACAGACAGTTGGCCACACTTCCGTCTTCACTTCCAAAGGCTCGGGTCAAGGGCTCCGATTTAGAAGGTTGAAATCTACCCAAAGGATTTCTTGTTCCCAGCAAAACCGGCATAGGAGGTGGGGCGGGGGGCAGAGTGAGTATTTTGTGGAATACTCATGAGTGCCAGTGCTGTTTGCTGCTGTGCCCTGGTTTTTCTAGTTTGGATGGAGAGGAAGGCTAGGCAGAGTGAGGGAGGAGGAGAGGACTGTTTCTGATGAGAACGGATGCACAGATGGGCAAAGGGGAAAACAGGCGCCCGTGCTGCAGATTCTCAGGGGAGCCTGCATGCCTGATCATAGTAAAAGGGCTTTCCTTCACCTCCTTACCTAAGCCAAACTTGCTCCTCTTCTCCTTTTTATTTTTATTTATGAATTTGTTTCTCGAGAGCGCAGTTTTCTTTGTGATTCTCAGGGTTTCTTTTATACTTCTTGGGATTTGCATTTTCCGGGGCTGGTGCCCCTGGGAGACCTCAGGTTGGGGTGGTGGCCTGGCCACCAGGCTGCCTCTGCCCTCTGCCCTCTGCCCTCTGCCCTGCCCTGGGTGCCCTGGTGGAGCTGCATCCTGGGACCCACCTGCAAGTGCTTGGTGCTGTGCTCAACTCTCACCCATCCTGAATGAGAGGCCCGGGTCCATCCTTACAGGCCCCTGTCAGGTGGTGACCCTGAGCTCCATGGGCAGGGCATCCTCCAAGGCCACTCGCCACGTGGGAGCCCCAAGGGTGGGACGGCCATGACCTCCTGCTTGCTGGTCACGGAGCTAGCTGCACTCCAAGGCAGGGTTCCTGGATGCTGAGGCCTGCTCTGGATCCCGGGGGGATGCTGGGGTTCAGGAGGAACGGGCAGGGCTTGATGGGCGAAATCACAGCTGGAAGGGCGAAGGCCCCAAAGGACAGGAAGGTCTCAGCACAATTAGATTGCAGACTCCAGAGCCCGAGGACGTGAACCTGGCCTGGGACCTGTGTTGAGCAGGGTCTGTGGAATATGACCAGAGGCGTGGCTCTCCTGCAGAGCATATTTTGGACCTACTTGTTGAATAAACATGACATCCCAGGAGTGGGAAGCTGGCCTGAGAACGAGCTGTCCATGTCGTAACCACACATGCATATGGGGGATTTCTGTTAGGTTTCTGTCTTCCACAAAACCTCAGACGCTCCTCAGGAAGTCACCTCAGGGACAAGAGGCCATGGCTGTGGAGGGGGAGTCGGGCTCCTACAGAGCTACCCCCTTTTAACGTGTGCATATACTGGAGTTCCACAGGAGGTCTCTTTGCAGAAGCCAAGCAATGAAAGCCTCCTGCCCCCGCCTCACTTTACCCTGGGAAATCCAGGACCTGGTACCAGCAGGGACTTGATGGCCTCCTGAAACCCCCACGGCTGCATGGCCACACTGAGGGCCTGGCCTGGGTGCTGCACTGTGGGGACCCAGCCCGGACCCTTCTGGCTGCTGCCCTCTCCATGGGCACAGGCTCCACAGGGCAGAGGGACAGACCACCCACCCAGCCCCATGCCCACCCTCTGGGCCTCGCCAGCACCCAGGACCCTGGAATTCCTGTCCATGTCTGGAGCTGGCAGGGTCAGTGCCAGGCTAGCCCTGCGTAGACAGTCAAGGCCCACCTGATTCCTGCCCATGTCTGGAGCTGGCAGGGTCTGTGCCAGGCTATCGCTGCTTAGACAGTCAAGGCCCACCTGTGCTGCCAGCGTGTGCCCCAAGTCCCAACAGTAGGCTCTGGGGGAGGGGTGCTTGGAAGTGAGAGTGGGGTTACATGCATTGGAGACCCCTGCAGTGTCACTGGAGTGACAGAAAAGGACAATAGGGCCACGTGCAAAGACAGAACTCCCACCCACAGCCCAGGAAGCCAGGTGGGAATCCCCGTGAAGACTGACCCAAGATGGCCCGGACTTGATGAATCGCTGACAGCTGCTTTGCTCCCTGCTTCCAACTCAGGACCAACCAGAGAAAGCCAAGTGTGCACCGCCACCACAGGGTGCCCCCCACCACAGGGTGCCCCCACCACAGGGTACCCCCACCACAGGGTGCACCGCACCACAGGGTGCTCCCACCACAGGGTGCCCCCCACCACAGGGTGCACTGCACCACAGGGTGCCCCCACCACAGGGTACCCCCCACGACAGGGTGCCCCCACCACAGGGTGCCCCC
>NW_016107695.1:1486391-1497161 GCF_001604975.1 Cebus imitator
CCCACCACAGGGTGCCCCCACCACAGGGTGCCCCCCACCACAGGGTGCCCCCACCACAGGGTGCCCCCCACCACAGGGTACCCCCACCACAGGGTGCCCTGATTCCAGTTCCCGGCCTCCATCTTCCCCGCCAGCAGCCTCCATAGAGTGCCCCTGGCATCTTCTGCTTTTGCATCATGAGGCTCCCCTCCTCTGGCCACCTTCGAGACTGCTGGAACGTGGGTGACGGTGGCCGACTCCCTTGCTACTTCAAGCTCAGACACGTTGCATGCTCCCATTTCTCCAGGAGGAAAGGGCAGGCTGCCCGCTGAGGAGCTGCTGTTTATGATCTGGGTCTGCAGATGCTGGGGACTCCCTGAGAGCTGGCAAGGCCCCTTGGTTTTCTCACCAGGACACTTCTCATTTAAATTAGGCCCATTTCCGGAGAAATTAAAGACATACTTATTAATTCTCAGAATGTCTCCTTTTGAGACCAGGAGCTGAGATGAGGGACGGTTGTGCCCTTTCTAATAAGACGCAGACGCTCCCCCAGGCCCTGCTGACCTGAGCCCTCTGGTCTCCTCCACCCGCACCTGCCCCACTCCGGATGCAATGGACCCTTCTCTGGGAGACTCTCACCGGGCCCAAGGGTTCCCCTTGCTGATGTCTTATTTCCAATTAGTCAGCCACACAGATTCCTGAGGGAGATGCCAGGTATGGGAAAGAGGCCAGGTCAGGCCCTACTTAAAACTCACCGAGATGTCCCTGACAAAGCCCAGTCCCTGGGGGTGGCTCAGGCCCGGTGACCCGAGTGGACGTGAGTCCTTGTCACCGTTGGCTCTCTGCTTTAGCTGACCCGGCTTCCATCTCTTGGGCGCTCCTTCTGCTGCAGCTTACACAGGGACATCCTCCCCTGCACACCCTCTTGATCCAGCTGATTCTTGTCATTCTCAGGTCCCAGCCAAAATCTTGTTTCCTTCTGACCCTTCCTTGATCACAGAAGGCTCAGATGGACACGGCATGGCTGCCCCTTCCCCGTTAACGCCTGTGCAGTTGGAGAGCTGCTTAACCTGTGACTTGCCCACTAAACAGCAGGCTCCACAGATCACAGACAACACCTGTCCCCAGCACCCAGCTCAGTTTCTGGCCCAAAACCCGCCAACGCTGTGGATAAGCAGAATAGGTGGGGTCTCATGATTTTGCTGTGTTGATATTTGAATTGTGCTTCAATGTGACCCTGTGGGAACAGGGAGACTTTCTCTCCACTGAGTTTCACATCGCAGGTGATTGTTGAGTGAAAATTCACCATCAGCTCCTTTAATGCCAGGAAGCCCCAGACGCAGCCCTCCAGCATGGAACTCTGCGGTCCAACTTTGCTTTGTCAAAAGAGGCTCTTCTTTTCCTGTTCCAAAGGTTTTCCTTCTGTGTCAGTCCTTGTGAAAGCAAACAGAGCAAGTCATGAACTTGGATCTTCCTTTCTAAAAATAAGCTCAGTAGCTGGAAAATCTCCGGCTCAAACTTATCATTTCTCCAGAGCCAGGTGCAGACACAGCGTACCAGCGAGAAACCACTCACGGTTCGCACAAGACGCTCTGAAGCCCTCACTCATTAAAGGGCTCCTGTAGTTACTTTGTACGCAACTAATTCACAGCCTCAATAATCTCTAATGCAGCGATCTCAGGCTGGGGTCCACGGACAAGGTTGGAACAGGAGACCACACCCCTGTGGAAACACTCACCCCACAGGCGAATCTCGTCTCCCCATGGGGGTAAAGTTTGAAAACAGGTTCTTCTCACACAGGTGGGCCATGATTCGTCTCCAATCCAAATTGAATCCTGAACAATTCCATCTCCTCAGGAAATGCAGATGTGTATCAGTTAGGATTCAACTGTCAGTAACAGAAAACCCAAAATGCCAGTAACTCACCCAAAGTAGACACTGATCTCTCTCTCTTGTGGCATCAAGTCTGGGGCTCGGCAGTTCTGCACCTGGCCAGCAGCACCATGGGCACCAGGGGCCAGCGCCTTCCACATAGCTCTGCTGTTTTGAACAAGTGGTCCATCTGCCTATCCATCCACCTGCCCATCCATCTATCCATCTAACTTACCCATCCACCTATCCATCCACCTGCCCATCCATCTATCCATCTAACTTACCCATCCGCCTATCCCTCCATCTGCCCATCCATCTATCCATGTAACTTACCCATCAACCTATCCCTCCACCTGCCCATCCATCTATCCATCTAACTTACCCATCCGCCTATCCATCCACCTGCCCATCCATCTATCCATCTAACTTACCCATCCACCTATCCATCCACCTGCCCATCCATCTATCTACCTATCATTCACCTATCCATTCACTGTCCATCTGCCCACCCATCCATCTGCCCATCCATCTATCCATCTAACTTACCTATCTGCCTATCCCTTCATCTGCCCATCCATCTATCCATCTAACTTACCCATCTGCCTATCCATCCACCTGCCTATCCATCTTTCCATCTGCCCATCCATCCATCTGCCCATCCATCTATCCATCCACCTACCATTCACCTATCCATCCACTGCCCACCATCTGCCCATCTGTCTGTCTGTCTGTCTGCCCATCTGTCTGTCCATCCATCTATCCATTCATCTATCCATCCACTGCCCATCCATCGGCCTACCTGCCTGCCCATCCATCTCCTCATCCATCTGCCCTTCCATCTATCCATCCATCTGTCCATCATACATGTTGATAACATTCATCATTGGTTGAGTGCCCACCATGTGCTGGCACCTGCCTGGAGCTGGGTAATCGCCCAGTCATCCAACCAGGGATGGGATAGTAAGGAATGGCCCGTCTCTCCCCTTAGGGACACTCTGTGGCAGTCACCAGCATATCTCCCACATCATCACATCTGCCAGACTCATCATGTCACCATGCTTAACTGCAAGGGAGTCTGGGGAACGGGATCTTTGCTCCTGGAGATCACGTGACCAACTAAAATTTGGGGTAACCATCTAGGGCATGAGCTCTTCCTCCCCTGCCTGCTAGCAGGGTAAGTCATGGTGCTGTGAAAGGGGGTCACTCCTGCTCTAAACGCAAATCCCTGCTGGACTGGGCTCTTGCTTCAGGAGCAGAGGCAAGTGTCAGGCAGAAGGTCCCTGCCTGGGCGCCTCTGCCTGTCCTCTGCGGTGCCATGCTGCTGTGTGCCGCTGCAACACGACGCTGTTTTTACACGCTAGGCAGTTCTCCAGAGGATCACAAGGACCCCCTTTGCCCTGGAAACGCTCTCAGAGAGTCCTGGGCTTGTGCCACTGTTACAGGCCACATGTGTCCGTGGCTCTGCCGCTGGAACCAGTTGTTTGATGGAGCCTGGTGTAGATGTTGCTGAGAGGTGTAATTTAGATGAGATTAACGTTTACATCAGTCAACTCAGAGTGAAGCAGGTGACCGTCCACAGTGTGGTGGGCCTCATTCCATCAGCCGAGGGTCTCTTAGGCAGAGGCTTCCCTAAGAGGAAGGCATTCTGCCTCAAAACTGCAACATAGAAACCTGCCTGGGCCTCTAGCCTGCTGGCCTGCCTCACGCTTCTCAGGCCCGTGGGCCCCACAATCACAGAAGCCAAGTCCTTAAAGGGGACGTCTTAACATACATATATCCTGGGAATTTTGCTTCTTTGGGAATCTGACCGATACACTCCTTACCTTCAATGGCACCAACTCTCCATTATCTAATTTTTTATTTAAGAAAGACAAAGTTGTGGAGGGCCTAAGGGTGCCAATTTAAAATAATAGGATACTGAAGTATAGCCGGTCCTTTGACATTGATTTGGGGGCCCCTTGAGTACAGATATTTATTATTTTCATCAGTGAAAGGGAAGGGGGTGACTTCACAGCTTATCCAAATTTAACATAAGCTTTGAGTTGGAGGAGAAGAAAAGAATAAATTGCCTCATTTATACAGACCCCATGCTTAGAGCTCAGAAAAAGCACTGGAACTATCAGGAAAATATCCGAGCACCAAAAGGATGCTGTTTTCTTTGACCCAGCTATCCTCTGAATCTAACACACTCAAGAAAGGACTTGAAAACTCATTGTATACTTCAGTTCCTGGGCCAGATTTTATGTGTGACATTCTTAAGCTCAGTTACAAAAGTGGGACCAACCAGCTTTAGAAATTTCCACGGACACGCATGTATCCTACAGAAAAAGCAAAACAGGAAATGTGAAGAGAAGCTGGGAGTTTACTGAGGACGCTGTTGAGACACACTGCACCCATATATGACATGGATTTGGGTATATGGGTCGACTGGCTTACAGCACCTTCTTCCACCAGACATAAATGGAAAATATGGTATTTATGGAACTTGAAACCGGTGTGTACAGAGGGCGGACTTTGTCTATTCGGGTTCCTTCGGGCTGATTTGGGGCGCGTGTGCAGAGCGGGTTCTATGCCGGGGTCCTGGCACCAATGCCCCGTATACTGCAGGGGACGAGTACCCTTCATGCTGAGACACATGTGCCCGGCACCCGCTGGGCAGCTACACAGGAAACGTCACGGTGCCTCCGTCCTGCGATGGTGCTGCCTGCCCGGCCACTGGCTGCCTCCTGAACGTGCAGCTGAGGCCAGGTCTGTTTGTCCTGTGACACCGCCTGCAGCCAGATGCAGTGGCGTCCCCTCTATATGTACCTTATTATCCAAATTCCAGAAAGAACCAATCATTTGACCTATTTTAGAGACCATTGCCCCCACACACATATCAGTGACATTATTCGGGGTTTTGATCACTGTTTCAAAAACCTGACCAAAGCTGCCAGCCTGTGTCAGAGGCACTGAGACTTGGTCTTGCGTTTTCTTGGTGACAACGGGAAAAACAGCCCATGCTCCCGAGGTGTCCAGTTGGAATTGAGGGAGCACATCCATGCATTGGCATCAACACCAGCCCTGGCAAGAGGGTGCCCAGAGTCAGTCAGCGCACCCTCAGGAAGCGCCCTCCACAGCCGCCAGCCTCCCACTCAGAAGCAGGGCCTCCCACTCAGGCCGTGTCCCCTGCTGAAGCCCACTTAGGGGTGAGGACTTTTCCTCGTCAAACTCCTCTTCCAGCTGTTTCTTATCGCTTGGTACCTGGGGAGTCCTTCAAGGCAACGCTTCAGCTGAAGGAGCACCAGGAGAACGGGCTTCCCGAGTGTGGGCTCCAGGGTGGAGTCCAGGGCCAGCTGGGCACGAACCCGGTTTCCTGAGATCTGTTGTAGCGCTGATCACAGGAGCTAGAACGCTCTCCTGACCCCACCGCTGTCATCCCGTCCCTCCCTGAGCCAGCCTCACCACCTGGCCCTCCCCAGCCCCAGCCCCAGGCATCTGATTCCTGAACCCAGGCTACAGGAGAAGCACCTGCTTCCAATAGAGCAACGTGAGGTGGAGGGTGCAGGCCCCGCCCCCACTTCAACCCGAAGGTGCCGGAAGACTATTTCCACTGAACTGACAGGGGAGGAGGGGCTACTGGCTGACCATTAGTCCACGGCGACTTAAAACCCAGTTGACCAGCAATGCAGTCCTCCACTGGTGGTGCTCAGCCCTTGGCTGAGCTGACCATGGGCCACTCTGCGGACCACAGACCCTTGGTTTTCATCACAGGCCCTCCTCAGTCCACACGCTCCTCTGCTGTCCACAGATCCTCTACTGACCACAGACCCTCTGCTGACCACAGTCCCCTCTGCTGACCACAGACCCTCTGCTGACCACAGGCCCTCTGCTGACCACAGACCCTCTGCTGACCACAGTCCTCTCTGCTGATCACGGACCCTCTGCTGACCACGGACCCTCTGCTGTCCACGGATCCTCTGCTGACCACAGACCCTCTGCTGACCACAGGCCCCTCTGCTGACCACGGACCCTCTGCTGACCACAGACACTCTGCTGACCACAGACCTCTCTGCTGACCACAGACCCTCTTCAGACCACAGGCCCCTCTCCTGACCACAGACCCTCTGCTGACCACAGACCCTCTGCTGACCACAGGCCCCTCTGCTGACCACAGTCCTCTCTGCTGACCACGGACCCTCTGCTGACCACAGACCCTCTGCTGACCACAGGCCCCTCTGCTGACCACAGTCCTCTCTGCTGACCACGGACCCTCTGCTGACCACAGGCCCCTCTGCTGACCACAGGCCCCTCTGCTGACTACAGACCCTCTGCTGACCACAGACCCTCTGCTGACCACAGGCCCCTCTGCTGACCACAGACCCTCTGCTGACCACAGACCCTCTGCTGACCAGAGACCCCTCTGCTGACCACAGACCCCTCTGCTGACCACAGACCCTCTGCTGACCACAGATCCTCAGACTTTATCCAAGACCCTCCTTAGTCTACAGCTTCCTCCTCAGTCCTCAGGCCCCTCTGCTGACCCGGGGCCCCTGGCTCTTCAGGGCCCTGTCTCCGGCCACTCACTCAGTGGTCTCCTTTCCCTGCCACATGGGCGAGGGCAGGATGACTCACTCTCCCCTCAGCCTGTAGGCCGCTGAGGCCTGAGGAAGTGCCTGGAAGCCCACGCCGACCCCTTCAAGCCCGCCCAGACTTCACAGGTCGGAACGGAGCTGCCCTGACCTGCCTTCCCCTCAGCATCACCCGGATCATTTCCTCTCGCCAAGGCAGCCTGTCCCTGCCTCCTCCTCTGCGTCTCTGTCCCTTCCTTTCCTGGTGACTCCCTGGAGTGTGAAGGGTGGGCTCCCTGCCCAGCTCCACTCTCCTTACTGCCAGCATCTCCATGATAGGGACCTCACAGCCTTTCCGCCGAGCTGGCATGGATGCTACTGCAGGACGTGAGATCACCGTGTGTTCCCTCCCTAGGATTTCCTGCTTAGCATCTTTGCATTCACCTGGCTTGCATGTCAGAAGGGATTGTCCACTCTACCACTTTGCATTCTTTTGTAAGGATCTTCATTCCATCAAGGCTGCTATTCGCTGAGCAGGTTGTGTATAGAAAATGCAAACTAGAAATTAGCCAGGCATGGTGGTAGGCACCTGTAATCTCAGCTACTCAGGAGGCTGAGGTAGGAGAATGGCTAGAACTCTGGGGGCGGCGGTTGCAGTGAGCTGAGCTCGTGCCGCTGCACTCCAGCCTGGGCGACAGAGCGAGACTCTGTCTCAAAAAAAAAAAAAAAAAAAAGAAAATGCAAAACAGCAATGCTCGTTAACATGTCTAAAGCCTTGTCAGAGAAAGTAGAGAAGAAATAGGACCTGCCCCCAAGTCTCCAGGCTCTCTCAGCGAGTAGGTGGAGGGGGTTGTGGGGGTGACTCCTGGGGCCTTGGAAGGGACTTTGCCCTCATTCCCTCATCTCAACAGGGCACCCAAAATTTCTTTCTATGGAACAGAGTTTTGTCTAGTAAGGGATAAAACATGAATGGGCCCCAGGGAGACACAACGCGACAGGTAAATCCATCCTAAAACGCTTCTTTCTATCAACCACAAGATGTAGTTCTGACTCGTTCTGGGAAATACTCACACCAGGTATTTCAGAGTTTCCTAAAGGATGCTGCGTTTGTATAGAAGATGCAATTCCCTTTAGATGCCCGTCAGCTCCCAGCAGTGTTTCTGCTCCTAATATTAAGCACATCTTTGTTGTGAAGATTTTAAAGTCTGCTTCAGCCTCTGGACTTTATGAAAGCAATATTGTTTATATGTTTCATCACATTGATAAGAGTTCACTAAAATCCCACAAAAATGTTCCTCCCAGGCATGGCAAGTCATTAGATGCCTACGGTAAATTCTGAGTAAGTCAGGCCTGTGGGCATCAACCACAGGGTGTCAGGTTGTGAGTCGTCCTAGTAAACACATTCACGATTCAAAGACCTGCTTAGCTGGATTTTAGTGAGGTTAACATGCCCATGACGCGGATTGTTTTTGCAGGGATGATTTTACAGGCTCAACCCCCAACCAAGTCAAGGCAAAAAGTAAACCAAAGGAGAAAATGAGACCTAGCCCCTCTCCATACAGAGAATCAGTTGTAGAAACTCACTCCATTCCTCAGCTATCCTGCTGCTTGAAATCAATATATTTATTTTTGGGGAAAGGATAACAGAAATTTGGGAAAATTAAGTTATTCATCTAGATGCTATTTGCAAACTCTCCAGCTCCTGGAATCATTGCTCGCCTCCCCTAGTTACCATGCAGAAACCGGTGTGTCCTGTCGGAGGCCCTTGACAGGAGCACTCTGGGGCAGTGGAGTGGGTGGGAGGTGTTTTCTCAGTGGGAAAGAGGAGGACCTGCACCGTTTTTCCTCAGGGTAGAACTGGAGACAGCTAAGGGGGTGGGCGTCCATGCTGTGAGTCCCCCAGGAGCTCCCCGGAGCCCCAGGGCTGACCCATGCAAGAAGGCACTTCTTCCCAAGGGGCCGCCCCAAGGCGACCTCAGCCTGTAATTGGAAGTGAGAACTGAAAGTTTCCACACTGAGCATGTGTGGGTGTGTTCTTATTTCTTACATCCTTCTGCAGTGACAGTGTTGTTTTTCAGGAGCCTGGAAGCTTGGTGAAACATCCCTGAGAAATGCCTTCATCCCAACAGAGCTCCTGCTTGAATGCGACATCTGGGAGAGCAGTTGCGTATCAGCTTACAATGACCTGTGTCTCAAAAGGAGCCTTTAAACATGCGGATTTCCACGGAGACGTCATAGTACGATTATACGTGTTTTGGGCATGAAGCCGCGAGGAGATTCGTGGGAGGACTGTGACGCACTCGTGCGTGGGTCACAGCGACAGCCTGCGGCACCGGGCATTGCCACCTGGAGGTCAGAATGAAGAGACGGTGGCGCAGCCCGGCTGTGTCTAGGGAGGCAGGGCCGCCCGGGGAGCTTTCTGCGAGTGTGTCCAGCTCTCCTCCGTGGGTCACATCTCATCAAGCCTTTCCATTCCACCATTATGTTAACAAATAATGGACCTATTGCTGTGTTACAATATTTAAAATTTTTCTGTTTTAATTGCTAATATGGTAAATCTTGACAAACATAATTTACATATATAAATTTTTCATGGAGAAATCTTTCAAAACCAAGCCATTAAACGTGGGTTGGAGCTGAGAGAAGATAGGGCCTTGCCTTGCTTTGTGGCCTGAAGGTCAGGCTGGACGGGCCGACTCTCCACTGAGGGGGTGGCTCTGACGGCATCGGAGCCCTGGATTCGGGCCTGGTTTGCCTCTTGGAGCTACCTTTGCCCCTGGAAGAGGACAGGCTCCCGGAAGATCCTGCCCTGCAGGAGCTCCCTCTGGCTGTTTGCCCTGCAGGACTTTCGAGCTCCAGGACCTGAATGAGCCCTGTATAGGTTTTATTAGAGTACCAGACGAACGAAGAATCTCCTCTGTTAACTCAGTATATTAATGATAAACACCTGTATGTTCTGAAATCCAAGGTGGCCCAAGAGTATTCCCAATTCCCAATTCAGAAATTGCAGTTTAAATGTGGACTCTCAGGAGTGTTAGAAATGCCTCTCTTCACTGTACTAAATGCAAATGAATTGGCCTTATGTTTGGGTTGCCTGGGAAAGGAGACGAGGAGAGGAAAACAGGGGGTGGGGCCCCCAGAAAGTGCCGGATGGCCAGAATGTCACCGCAGCTGCTGCCAGTGGCTGACCTCGGAGCTGGCCAGTCCTCTTCACATGACCGCTGTCACCTTTCAGTAATTGCCGTGCTGTCGCCTGAGCTCATGCCTCTTCACTTCTGTCATCAATCACAGTTCTCAGATGTCTCATATACATTTTAGCCATTTTGCCTTATACACCAAAATACCCCACATACGAAAACGTGAGGAAAAGTACTTAAAGCGTAAAACTGCAGAGGGTTTTTGGGACACTTCATGTCACACTCAGGCTGCAATCGAAAGTCAACCCAAACACGCTCGCCGGTCCCCGAGTCTGCTCTCCGAACTGCTGGGGTCCCGAGACCCCTTCAGGAGGCCCACAAAGGGAAAATGATTTTCATCGTAACGCTGAGCCTTTTTTTTTTTTTTAAACTATGTGGATATTACATTGCTGGTGTATAAAGGCAATAGTGGACAAAACTACTGAGTCCTTAACCCAAAGCAAGCCAGGGCACCAAACCACACAAATAATTGTGGAACTCTTCACCATCACCCACCTGCAGGAAAAAGAAATACGGTTTCCACCTAAGAATGTCCAGAACCAAGCAATGAGCTTCATTATTAACTGTTCAGTCTCAATCCGTGCAGGCGTGTCTTTTCAATATTCTGTGCCACGATATGGGAACTACATGAAGCATTTCTGCAGGTTGGGGTAATGTGCTCGCTGCTGTGGGGCTGCACTGAGGCCAGCATTCCGGTTACCTGCTGAGCCAGCTACTTCGGTTGTTGTTTTCTTTAAATGGAGCACAGTTTTCACTTGAAAGAACAACCAATAGGCAAACTATGGTATTCAGACCTAACTAACTAACAGCCTGCTCCTCCAAGGGAAAGAACCAGTAGTATTTGTAGCTCGTGATAAAATCTGAGCTTTTGATACAAGTTAGATTTTGGGGTCACTTTTATTCATCGCCTTGAGCTTGACAGTTTTACGATATTTAGAGGCTTTTTTGGGAGATGGGTGGCAATATTAACTGTGGTTTTTTATAGTGTATAATGAAAGTGTGGAAATAAACAAAGACCAACTCAGTGAGAACAGGCAGAGGCTGTGAATTTGGGGCTTGTTGGTCACCACTGTGACTGTCCAGCAGGGACTCAGAGGCAGGGTTGCAGGTGTGTGTCCGGCAGGGACTCAGAGGCAGGGGTGCGGGTGTGTGTCCGGCAGGGACTCAGAGGC
>NW_016107695.1:1497306-1500698 GCF_001604975.1 Cebus imitator
CTCAGAGGCGGGGGTGCGGGTGTGTGTCCGGCAGGGACTCAGAGGCGGGGGTGCGGGTGTGTGTCCGGCAGGGACTCAGAGGCGGGGGTGTAGGGATTTATGATGAGAAAACTGCAGGCCCCAGATGTACCCTGCCCGAGGCTGCTGCTGGGGACACTGGTGGCACATAGCTGGAATTGGAGCATCCTACGGGACTGGCCAGGGGTGTATCTGGCTCTCTCTGGTTGGCGCTGAGTGGGAAGCAGGGAAACAGTGAAGAAAGCTGTCAGTCATTGATCAAGCCCTGCCATCATGTGTCAGCTGTGGTAGGGTCCCTGTCCCACCTCCTAGACAGCAGGCTGCACTCTGGGGCTGGCGTCTGCAGATACTAGGCTACAGTCAGGTTTCCTGGGCAGGCTGCCACAGGTGTGGGTCAGTTTTGGTTTTTCTGTGGCCTGCCCAGCATGCCTTGGTATATTCAGTCCCTCGGAGATGTTTGCATTTGGAAGATCTGCACGTCTCAGTAAACCGATGTTTTCCAAACGACGAATGCATGAAGTTACAAAATTCAGTCTGAGAAAAAGGCCCATTCGATGGGCAAGGTGGACAAATGAAATTAGCATAGGAGAGAAGGCCGTGTTCACCGGTGCGGTTTCGGATTCCATATTGCCATTAATCACTTTACAAACTATCACTTTTCAGGGTTTCGTGAAGATTAAAGTAAGAACATCCATAATAATCCAAAAGAGTTCTTAAAATGTTCCTTTCTCCCCCTACATATATGTATGTACACACATACACGTGTCTGGATTTTCCAGATATATTCCCCAAAACCCACCATAGCAGGTGGGATGTGGAGGCAGCTGTGTGAGTCCAGACAGAGATTTACACATGTGTAGATTAATGCCCCTCTTCTCACTAATTTCTTTTCTCTTTGGAAAAATATAGTTGGCTTTAATAAAAATGTTATTATGTTAAAACATAATGGATTTATTATTGTTATTTTAAAGTGAATTAGAATATTGAAAACATTTTCTGTTTTAATTCCTAATATGGTAAATACTGACATATAATTTACATAAACAAATTATGTGGGGTCCTCAGTGATCGTGAGACCACAGAGGGCGCTGAGGAGGAAGTCCACACCCACCGCGGGTTCCACGCAGCCTGAGGTTCTAATCCAGTCAGGTCGTTTTCCATCTTACACCAGCATTGCTCAACTTTGGCTGAAAAACTGAGTCGTTTAGGAAGCTTTTTAGGAAAATGCAAATACCTAAAGGCACATCCGGAAGTTCTTATTTAATTAATAACCTTTGTTGTGTCCTAGGCGGTGGTTTGTTAAACCTCCTTGAGTGATGTTCTGGTGGGTAGCCGGGTTGGGAACCAGTGCCCAAGGCCAGCGTTCCTCGCGGTGGGGGCCAGGAGTTCGCTGAGCCCACAGTCTCGGGGGGCCCCGGAGCCGGCCTTGCGGGTCGTGCCCCGGTGGCTCCATGTGAACCACTCCTCCGCTCTGTGCCTCTCACCTGTCAAACAAGTTCCTCATCAGATGCCTTTTCCATCCTGGGAAGAAGCGGGTGAGCCTCAGGACCCTGGTTCGGGGCCAGGTGAAGAGGAAACTGAGGCAGGGCTCTGACTTGGATCCAGGTGCCCGGGACAAGCTGAAATTGCTGACAGCAGCAACTGCAGAGACGTCGGCCAGGGAGGCTCACCCAGGTGGCCACTCATGAGTTTCCCACTTCACAGCCACTGCGTCTAAGCGCACGTTGCAGACACCTCGCAGCCAGCGCGATGGCTGTCAGTCGCACGCCTTGACTTGCTCCTCCACTGTCCACAGCCCTCAGGCCCATCTGACAGGCGTGACTCCGGCTCCCTTGCTGGGCACACAGCCGACTCAGCACCGCGCCCAAGCCGAGCACCTGCTCCCTAGACAGTGAAATGAATCTCTGTGCTCTTAAATTCTTCAAAATGTGCACCTCCTGGGGCTTCAGCTGTGGTTTTAACTTCCATATGCCTTAATTTCCCTAATAAGTAAACGACTAGGCTTACGAGTATAGACATAAATGGAGAAGAGCTGGAAGTGCAGGCTTTGTCTTTCTGTCCGTGTTGCTGCAGAAGGGCTTTCCTAGTTAAGGTTTGCAAGAGCTTTTAAGTGAAATGTTGACAATTACAGGCCTCCGGGGCAAAAGCAAAGCAAGGGACACATTCATTGCTTTCACGAAGATCCTAGAGAGAGCACAGGGCCTTGTGATTGCAGCTCTTGTGCTCCTAGGTTAGAAGCACAGACTTAGGGACCAGACCTACATTAGGAGGGCAGGGCTGGGGTCTCCTCCACTCACTGCCCGGGCGTTCAGGATGCAGCCGAGGCCTCAGGATCTTCGTACACTCATTCTGGCAGCAAATTCGTTTTTTAAAAAATCATTAAACACAAAGGCAGTCGTCATATTGAAACGTTTAACAGGAAATTGTGTCTTGGGTGAAAGTAGTCCAAAAAACTACTTCCTCATCAATGAGACTGTTACGAAGAAATCAATGAGACTTTTGCTGCGGTTGGAAGCGGACAGGTCCAGGTCACTAAGAAAGAAACAAGACAGCCAGTGCCTGCCCTCCTCTGGCCTCTGTCATTAAACCCACACTCCCAGGCTATCTCAGGACTATCACCATTGCTGCCACAATTCAGGTGAGGCAGCTGCTCAGGCCCAGTTCCGCCTGCCCTGTGTGTGATCCCCAGAAGGTTTGCACAGGTGCCAGGCGGTCGGGCCCTGTCGGCTGAGTCAGACGGGCACACGAGACGTCACCTGTGATTCACTTAAATGTGTGTTTGAAAGCATCCCTATTACTAATCGAAGTGGCCAATACAGTAGCCACTAGCCGTGCGGGGCTACTTAAATTAAATGTTAATTAAGTAAAATCACCTAGAACTCCACATTCAGCTCCTTGGTGTCACTGCCTTCATCTCCAGAGCTCTGCAGCCATGTGGGAACAGCAGCTTCAGCGTAGGACTGTCATGAAGGAACATCGCCTTCAGCACGGGCATTTCTGCTAGCCCCACTTCCGCAGTGACTCACACAGATCGGGGTTTAATGAATGAGTCGGTGATGTAAGGTTGGGATAGCGACGGTATACAGGTATTAAGGTGGAGTACTGGACTGGCTGATCCTTTCGAAAAGTAGAAAAAATAATAAAATATCCTCTAGAGTCTGCCCCTCCCCCACTAAGTGATGTTTCTATTAATAAAATATCCTCTGGAGCCTGCCCCTCCCCCACCTAGTGATCTTTCTATTAATAAAATATCCTCTAGAGTCTGCCCCTCCCCAACCAAGTGATCTTTCTATTAATAAAATAAATATCCTCTAGAATCTGCCCCTCCCCCACTTAGTGATCTTTCTATTAATAAAATAGCCTCTGGAGCCTGC
>NW_016107695.1:1500958-1505919 GCF_001604975.1 Cebus imitator
CCCCCACCTAGTGATCTTTCTATTAATAAAATATCCTCTAGAATCTGCCCCTCCCCCCACCTAGTGATCTTTCTATGAATAAAATATTCTCCAGAATCTGCCCTCCCCCACCTAGTGATCTTTCTATGAATAAAATATCCTCCAGAATCTGCCCCTCCCCCACCAAATGATCTTTCTATTAATAAAATAGCCTCAAGAGTCCACCCCTTCCCCACCTAGTGATCTATTAATAAAATATCCTGTAGATTCTGCCCTCTCCCATCTAGTGATCGTTCTATTAATATGTGTTCATTTCCTTTATGGGGACTTCCTTTTTACAAAAAGAAAATGAGACATCACATATATACACACAATCCTGCCTTTTTCAACTTCACCATATTAGGTAATATCTTGAATTTATTAATATCTTGAATTTATCTCTAGCTCCAAGAATCAAGACTTTCTAAACCTGAGGCAGGGATGGGGGTGGGAGATTGCATGTCCTGGGAATGAAAGCAGAAACTGAGGCAGACAGACCTGAGTTCGAATCCCTGCTCCAAAGTTACCGGCCGAGGGCCCCTGGTGAAGTCACTTTGTATCCCCAAGGGCCTCCCTGTGAATGGCGACAGTAAATTTAAAGGACATCATGCACCTGAAGTGGTCCCTGGAAGCTCAGCAGGTCACATCTTGGGCAAAGCTGAAAAGGGAAAGTGAGTGTGTGGTTTGGTGGGGAGGATATGATTTCACAGCAGGTGGAGGGGCCCTGAATTTCTCTCCCAAACAATGTGTGCTTTGATGGAATTCCGTGGTGTGTTTTCCTGTTTTTCTTTTAACGTGCAAGTTGAAACCTGGGTGCCCGATTGAGTCAACTGCTTACATGTCTTGTCTATGAAACTCTATTATTCATCCCAACTGAAAAAATATTGTGTTAACAGCAGCAGGGCCTTCCTGGGCAGATAAATAGAAATAAAAATGTATGAAGACAAGCATATGGGTTTTGTGACTAAGGAGCTCACAGCTGCCTGGAACCGGGTAGTGAGGACCTCCCTGAGCCATCGGAATAGCTCGGATGCTTCAGGCAGGGACAGTGTTGGCCAAACTTTTAATAACCTTTGTTCAGGAAGAACTGGAAGAACTCTGTGCCTGCCGAGGGGCCTCTCCTCCCCGATTCCCTCCCTCCCCACCTCCCCCCTCCTCCCTTCCCAGCACGGGGTCATACTCAAGCCCACACTGGATGATGTGGAGCTAGCACACAGCGAGACCAAGCCCGACTCTGGACTTGCCGCTGTGACACCGGCCTGCACACCACCAGGAGCCAGACTAGGGCGCCGTCCCGGAGCACAGGGGTGTCCTGTGCTGGCTTCATCTCCAGAGCTCTGTAGCCACGTGGCTGAACTCCGCACCTGCTCCTCACCTGCACCATCTCCCTCCTCTCTGCTGAACTGCGCACTTTCTTACTTTCCTGTGCCTGTAGGTTTGCTGTGACCAGACGAGAAGAAACACTTTCAAGTCCTTGTCCTGCAAGGACCGAGTCTGGAAAACCATCTCATCACACCAAGAGCCAGTGGTGGGGATCACAGACATGTTCCTGCTTCTCCTCACTGCCAGCAGAGTGAACGCAGGTGGTCTGAAGCCCCTTGCACATTGTGTGTGTGTGTGTGTGTGTGTGTGTGTGTGTGATGCCCTACATGTTCAATCGAAAATAACAGGAGAGTACATTATTTTTTTGTTTTATATGTAAGGAGTTGGGAACTTTGGAGCTTAGAATTCAAAGATATGCCAAAACGTGATGGAAAGAAATGCACTGGGCCAGAAGACTTACAAGAGGAGGAAGAGGAGGAGGTGGGGAGGGAGGAGGGGGAGGGAGAGGAGAAGAGGAAGGAGTAGAAGGAGGAGGAGGATTGGGAGGAGGAGGAAGGAGGGAGGGGGAGGAGGAAATTCTTTGCTAAGGCGCTGAGGGAGAAGTGGGAGGGGTGGGTGAGGTAAGAAGCTGTGAGCAGGATAACATCTAATGCTCACAGCATTTACTTGTCCAGCCCATTCTGCAGGACACTCCTATGTGGCCACAGTCCCTGTCCCAGAGGCTGCTGTGATGGGAACTGCCAGCCTCACTCCCCTTCCTGCGAGAGGTCATGTCCCTGTCCCAGCACCTTCAACAAAGAAGTGGGGCCTGGGGCTGACGCAATGAGCGGGTGTCAGGCTGGGTGGAGGTGTCTGTTGGACAGTCGGAAGTTGCTATGGCAATAACAAACATGGATCTCATGTTTTGGAAATAAGGGTCACCCTGTGAGGAGCAGGAATTCTTCAGTCATGGTCCACACTCTGTCGGGTTGCGGTAGCCAGCAGCATGCTCATAACCTGAGAAATATGTATGTTTATATATATGCCTTTTTCACTTTATTGGCAAATATTGCAGAAGTATATAAATCTCATGTTTTACAGCTAAGGGCTGCATAGCTGTAACTTCTGAGCAGTTTATTAAGGTTGAATACAATTGATGTAAGGAATCATTTTATAAAATAAAATCTAGTGCAGGTGTGTATGTGCTTATTTTATAAAGTGCGTAGCGAGTGAACCTATGTCTGCCCATACATTGCTCTCTCATTCCTTGTTATTCCAGTATTCAGGCACACACGCACCCACATGCACACATGCACAGACATCTGCATGTTCACACAGACACACACATGAGTGACATCACACCCCGCTCCACTGCTGGACAAAGAGGGTAGTGTACACTGCGTAGGAGTGTGTGTCCCGTCTGAGGTGTTAGCTGGAGGACCCAGGGGCCACTGAAACACACACCGCGAAGTGGCGTCGCTTTTTTCCATGTGACAGCCTGTTTTCCAAATGCAAAGGCGGCCTTTGATGGATTATAGTGTTCTTCATTCAGCTTTGGCCACATTTGGGCACGGTCTCTCACCCTTTTTAAGTGTATTCTTGATGTAGATATTTGAAAAGATGGAGTCTACGAAGATAGGCTTTAGTGAATCAACTGAAAAAAAGTTGCTGTATCATTAAATAAGAACACAGTTCAGGAACCCTAACTTCAAACTCACGCCCTGCCCCGCCCGAGGAGGGTGGTTCCCATGACGGCATCAAAGCGGCAGGAGGGAGATCGGTCCGGTTACAATGAGAGGGCACGTCTCAGGAGTCAGAGTCAAACAAATGATTAACGGTCTTTGCATTGTGTCCAGTGACCTGGCTGCCTGTGGGTCGCTGTGTACTTCTCACTCAGGTGAGCTGAATCAAACCACGGTGCCGCTCGTGGAGCAGACCCAGCTGCCCAGACCTCAGGGTACTCGGGCGAGGAAGACACGTATGATGTCTGAGCTTGCTGAGAGACTCCTACATGCTTGCTCTGCCTCGGTCCTCATAACTACGGGTGACCATACCCTCATTTCTGCCCCATGCCACTCCAAGCACACCCTGGGTGCCTCTGTCGACTATAATCAGAGCCTTTGTGGACCAGCCTGCTCCACTCTGCATGATTCTAGTGGGGCTGCCTGTCAATCCCACTGTCCCAGGCACATTACCAGCCTGGCTGTCCAGAGAACCCTGCACCTGTGAACACAGCAACTGGACACAAGGCAGTGCATGTCCCAAGCAAGCCAACTTCCTTTTTCTAGGATTGATACAAGCACTGGAATAAACAGAACCCCTCTCCTTCTGAGTTTATCAGTTTTACATGTTACATCAGCCTGGAGCGGTGAGTGGGACATAAAAACAGTCTTCTAGAAAATGAAGTTCATGCAAAGAAGAACAAAGGCAGGAGATACAGACAGGATAGGCCTGGGATGAGCACCTAGATCCAACCGTGTCTGAAGTCCATCCTCTTCTTAGAATTCTCAGTTACAGGAGACAATAAATTAATAATTTTTCTTGAGTTCGTTTAAAATGAGTGTGCACAGGAAGAGTTCTTGCACTTTTCCCTAAAGTTCCTCAGACATCACTTGCAGGAGGTATTATTTACGGGAGAGTTTTACTCCAATTTAAGGGCTTACCACACAGCATCAGAACCAAGAGCTCACGTTTTAGGAAGACTTATCTGAAGAAGCCCTTTGGCTATTTCTATTCCTCCAGCCAGCTCCTCTCTGTCCCCTTTTCATGCCCCCAGAAGAGCCAGGCCATAGCCATTCCCATCTTCAGTGTGACGACCTCTTTCACAGAGATTGAAAGCTAAAGTCACACCTCCCATGTGACTCTGCAGCTGTGATTGCAGGCAGTATTTAGGTTCTCTCCATCAGATGCACCTGCGCCAGACCTGCAGGGTGAGACAGGGTAGAGGCAAGAACAGGCTCAAGGCCTCGGAAGAGGTTCTGGGGCACAGCCATTGGCTGCCTGAGGCTGTGTGATTCCAGAGTTGAAAGCTGCAGCCTCCTAGGGACCCAGTTCTGGGGTGACAGCCCCCTAATGCACCAGGCTCCTGAGTGAGAAAGAGGCAGCTCCCTCCTTGGGACCCCCTTCTGAGACAAGGCTTTGGGAACGGTTTCTAAAGCTCAATGTGAACTCTACTTCCTTAGCTCCTCCAGCACCTCCATAAGCCCCCAATTCCTCTTCTGCTTAGAAGTGCAGATTCTGATTCTGTCTTCTGAGCCTCCACCCCCAACCAGCAATTCCTGCACCTCAGGTGGCTCAGGGCCCTCTCCCCCTTCAACATCCTCCATTCCCGTAGAGCTCCCGAACCGGTCCCTGCTTATTCCTTGTGTGGGTTGTTTAACCCTCTCTGCCTACCCCGACAAGGCCCCAGGAGTCACCTGCCCAAAGCCAGCTTCAGCCCTGGAGAAGCTTCGCTGACCCATGCTCCTGGAGTTCCTGCCCCAAAAGCCGTGCCGCCTGGTCCGGGGATCCCCACCCTGGCTTCCCACCCCACAGCAGGGGCATCTGGCATCAGTGAGGAAGACCAGACGGAAGTTCTGAGGCCCTTCCCGCATCCACCATCTCCCTTTTCCCACCATCCACCATCCACCATCCACCATCCA
>NW_016107695.1:1507630-1518110 GCF_001604975.1 Cebus imitator
TCAGAAGGGATGCATCGACAAACAGAGGCACAGAACCCCAGAGGAAGGGACGGGAAAGACGGCTGTAAGGCAATAGATACTCACAGCAGGAGGAAACCTGCCAAGAGTGAAGCCCCGAGCAAAACCTGAAGCCACAAGGTCCAACTTTCACCAAGCGCAGGCCCTAGGAGGGGCACTATCTGGTCCCTGTGATCAGAGCCTGTGCTCTCTGGGCCTCTGGAGGCACTTCCTTTCTCTTCCCACCCTTCTGGAGACCTCCCATCTCCCACCCATCTCTGGCACCCATGACCTGTGGCGATGCCAGCTGGCCCCTGCCCAGACGCATGCATGTCCTGCAGGGCCCTAGGCCTCCGTGACCATGCTCCTCCACAGCTCCTGCTAGCTGCCCTCATTGACCTGGGGCTCACGCCATGGTGTGCTCCACCCTAAGAAGGAAGATACACTCAGGGGCTTGTTCAGACCCTCAAGGGGCTCAGCGCTCTGTGAGCAGGGAGTTCCTGGGCCCAGGGTGCCGGCCCAATCTGCAGAGTGGAGTGGGCACTGGGGCTCCCAGGAGGCACGTGCCCTGGCCTCAGGGATGCACTGTGGGGTGGGGCTCGGTGTCAGAGCAAGTCCAGGGTGGGGTCCTCCCAAAAGCAGGCCCAGAGCATGGCCCTCTTGGTTACACCTGAGGGCAGAACTAAGAGGCATGTCCTGATGGGGACGTTCTTTGGCAGCCTGTGAATACTGGAGGAGGAATTAGGTTTAAATGTAAGGAGCTGGAAACAACCTACAAAGAATTATTCCTGTCAGCGAGAGTGTGAAACTACACAGTGGACTGGGGCCGCATTGCCTATCCAAAATAAAACCGCGGCCCTCCAGGATGGCCACTGATCACGCAGCGTCTTCAGCCAACAGCACATCATGCTTTATTTTTCTTTACTGACGTGAGCCGAGCCAGTAAAGAATCCCTGCGTGTGTGGCACAAAACCGCAGCTGGGTTACACACAGCAGGTGCCTCTGTGTGTGGAGGTGCATGTTCTTCGCATCCCTGCAAATCAGATCATACCTCGGGATGTCTGTTACATCTCGTCCTCAGAAAGTCTGCAAGCACATTGCAATCATAGACACGCAGATTTTACATAAGGAAGAATGCATAAAAGAAAGAGAAACTGCCGGTAGAAGAAACCCATGGGATCCTGAGCTCGTTGGTAATCCAAGTGACGCGGGGGAGGTACTCATGGAAGACAGTGGACAGTGTTGACATGGAATTTCATACATGGTAAAAACAAGGGCATTACAAGCAAACTGCCTAACAGATAGGGCCAGTTCTAACAGGGGTCAGAGCAGAGGAAGACGAACAGCTCTGAAATCATACCGTTATGGACGAAAGCAACTTGGTAGAGGTTTGCCCAAAGGAAACGGTAAAATCATAAAAAGTTGCATGCTTTACAAGGACGTTTTCTATATAAAATATTTTCTAAACTCAGTAATAAAATTCAATGTGGTCATGCATGCTAGGAGAAAAGCTGAATTACCATTCAATTTTCTCTCCACAAGACTTGGCATAGGAAGAGTCAGCCAATGAATATTCAGAAAAGGATTGTAGGGGAAAGTATTCAGAGGGGTGTCAGCTGCTAGTTAGTCCAAATATGTTATTTTTCTGGACATTTTGTATGATCAGCTTTTCATTAATTGGATTATCAAAGAGTCCTTGAGCCCATTTATTTCTTCTGCTTATAATTATAGGAAGGAGACATCCTGGAGCCGTGGCGCCACTCCCTGTCCTGGGCCCCAGGCTGTGCACATGCCTCCAGGGAGCCAGAGTTTCTGATGCTTCCGAGGAGGAGAGGCTGGGAGGAGGGGGCAGCAAAGCTCTTGAGAGTGATTGATGGTGGGGGCACCCCAGCTCTATACCAAACTACATTTATTCCACGGAGGCCTTAACATCAATTGAAGTCAAAAAACAGTAGAATGTGGACATTCTATTCATTGAATATTATATTTCTTAGGATCTTGTTTCATTTGAATTTTCATTGCACAGTGGATCATAAGAATGATTTCCTCCAATGTGATGCTGTTGATTTTTCTGATCTAAAAGCACTAGATCATAAATCATTGGTGTGACTCTCAACAGCACGCCAGCTGTGCTGCTTCTGATAGCCGGGCGTCTCCGAAAATCCAGGGTCCATGGGAACAAATATCTTTACTTTGGCTCAGAAACCTACCGTGAAAAGCCAGAGCGCTTCAGCCCTCTGTGTTCACCCCGTAACACGCCCAGTGGGAGCCGGTGCAGAGACTGGGGAGAGGCAAAGGGACTCTGCCTCTTTCCAAAGGTCCCACCGGGCACACTCTGTGTTTTCTGTGGACACCATGGCTCATGCTGAGATCAGGGAACACTCTCTGAAATGTGTCTGATGCACCCGGCACAGCGCCAGGCTCTGTGCAGAAGCGGTTTCATTTACTCTTCACAAATGCACAGCTGAGACGCAGAGGCCAGGGGACCCACCGGGCTCCCAGTTCAGGTGACTTCTGGTCTTGCCCACTGGAAGCAGGGATGGCTCACAGCATTTCTTGTGCGTAGACTTTCTCCCTGGCAGTCACCCAGCTCTGTTCCACGTCATGGGGTCCTTCTTGCCATTGTCTTTCAAAGGGCAGTTAAGATGGGAAATCCTGGCTCTGAGCCTGCCAATCACCGCCCCACCAGAATGAACATATCAGGTCCCAGAAGTAGGGGGTCTCCGGGAAAGGGTGTGGGGTGAAGGAGGACAGGATGGGAAGCGGAAGGCTGCCATCCAAGAAGGCGGAGGCTGTTTCCGGATTCCGCCTCTGGGACTGACCAGGTGGAAAGACTCCAGGTCCCCAGACTGTATTTGGTGAAATTCCTGAAACCCAGTGGGGAATTGTGTGAAGCAACGCTGGCATCCCCTCGTTTTTAAGCATTATATCAGAAGACATTCTTACACGATGAATATGCTGAAATCATGTCCAGAAAAGTTTGATTTCCTTCGGCTAACCACTCCTCATCCCTAGAGAAAGTGAGTATTTCTCTTAGTATGAAGAGCGAGCATGTGAATGCTGCGTGAGCTGGGAGCTGGTTCAGGCCCCCTGATGCTTAGCACTGAACTACTCAGTTTTAACTTGAGTCTGGCATTTGAGTAAATTTTGCTTATGCACGATACTTCATGAACATTATACTTACCAGTCCTCTTCCCAGGCGTAGGGTAAGACAGATGGAAAAGTCTGCAGTAACGGTGTCTTATGAGTGTCGCGTTGATTTAACAGCAGTAAGCGGCACACACTGTTGTGTGTCACCAGCAGCCTGTGAGCTGGTGGAACCTGACGAGCCAAGCCAGGGCAGGAGAGAGCTGTGCCACCATCACGCGGCTTGGAAAATGCTCCAAAATACAGATAGAAATGTCTGCAGTTTCTCAAACAATATCATCATGCACAGATTCCAGACTCGTGCTTTTGTTTTCTAGCAAGAAGGAGAAGCAGGAAGCTTGCTTTCTTTGTTCACTGTGCGGGCGCAGAACACAGCACATCTTCACATGGGCTCTGCTGCACAGGAGACCTGAGATGTGCAATGTCAGGCCAGTCCCTGATGGGGAAATCCTCTCCATGCAGTCTTCATTCGGGATTTTTTAAAAAAATTTTTAGTAAGTATGATAAAAAGAAAAACAGCTGATTTGGCTCCATTCGCTCACAATTGAACTGTTTCTGTATGTCTTTTGTTTTGGTGCTTGACTGGAAGTGAAATTGCTCATATTGAAAACAAACCTAACGACACCCCTGGAAAGGTGCCACCGGCAGGCACTTGCAGGTGGCAGGGCATGACAATTCCACTTTCCCTGAAGAATATTATACTTTTGTTTAGAATCATCAGAGACAAAGGACTCTCAACCAGATTTCCATGAAGTCTTGTGGCAGGGTTCCCAGACATTCTAAGAAGCTGTTTGATGTCAGAATACATTGTGCTGACTGCCCACAGGCAGCATGGGTGTTTGAACTGTCCGATAATCAAAATGAACAACCAACAAAAATGACAAAAAGCGAATGAGAAATCCATAGTACTCTAAAAACAAATCTGTGCTTTATCAACCTCATGTGTATCTACAGATACTGAAATAAGAGTGTTAAGTATCTGGATTAGCTGTTATTTCTCCTGCAAGTTGTGATGTGCACTTGGGTCACGGGCCTCTGGGGAACCCCGGCTCCAGGCACCGTAAGCTCAGGGTGAGGCCTGAATTGTAAATATCTTACATCAGATGTTTTGTAGACTTACTTAGTTGCGTATTTTATAAAAGTAAATCTTTCCAAGGCTGAGAGTATGTATAGGTATTATACTGTACTTCCTAAATAGGCTAATTTAGGAGAAGATACAAAGGTCACTAAAGCAGGTGATGAGAAAGGCAGCCTGAGGCCCTCAAAGGCCCATCCCCAGGAGACATGTGTAGGTGCCCGGAGCTGCTCCAGATCTCCTCCCCCTCACCTCCGGGCCACAGCTGCTGTCTCTGCCTTGCTCCGCTGCAGCTTGGGGACATATGAATGAAGGAGACCAAGTGAAGTTATTGACGAAAGGGCCTGGGGAAGCCCGGGCATCCCATACCCCACATTACCCTGGTGTTTTAAAGCTCTTCCAGCCCACTTCCAGGCACCCCTTTTTCATCAGGACTCCCCCCCAGTTTCCCAAACAAGCCTGAGCGACAGCCTTCACCAACCAAGCTTGCTGGGTGGGTGTGCTCAAGCTCCGACCCGCAGGAGACCCGGGAGGGAGCGGCTGTGTCCTGCCCGGGGCACGTGGCCTGGCTCACCCTGCACCTGCCTTCACCCTCCTTATTCCAGTGAACCTGTGAAGAGTCCCCGCCCCCATCACCTGCCCAAATCCCAGTTTCCACATGAATTCCGTGTCCACCTTCAACCGGGCAGATGCGATTTCTGTCCTGTGCCCCCTCAGATTCTGGAGAGCGAGGGTCGTCCGATGAGAGTTCTTGGCCCTTCTCCTCTAAAGGCTGAGCCACATGCAACCCAACAACTCACTTCGGAGACTAAGCGGAGACGCAGACACAGCTGGGAGGGAGGGAGGCCCAGGTGGCCACTCCACACGGCCCCAAGCTCACCTTCAAGTCTACCAGGAAGAGATTCGGTGCAGAGATGCTACAAGTTGTTAAAATTGTCCTAGTCGATCTTTATAAACCTCCACGGAAAGGCAACATAGTGAGAAGGAAGGGGCCTCTGGTGCCTGTCCACTCATCAGAGGCGAGCGTGCGGCGGAGAGCGCTTCTCTCTGCTAATTGTTCTACCCATTGTCTGCAGGAAAAACCTCAGCCTCATGGAAGGAAAACTGCATTCCCCAGCCTGTTGCAGTAAGTGTGGCCATGTGTGTAATTTCTGGACAAAGGATGGGAAGGAAATGGGGGCACGGCTCCTGGCACGCTGCCTGCCCAGGCTGCACCCCAACTCACAGATTCCCACAGCAGCCTGGGCCCTGGGGCAGCCCTGAAGTCTCTGCACCTGAAATAAACTTCTGCCCTGTTTAAACTCTTGCTCTTTTGAATATCTGCAACCATAGCCAAACCTAATTTTTGACGAATACAAACTCCATCTAATGTTGAGATGAGTAAAAAGAAAAATTTATTTATTCAACGAGTATTTATGTATCAGGCACCTGAAACATTATTCTTTCATGTCATTACAAATGGTGATGAACTAAACAGGCCAAGTCCCTGTCCTCATGGCTCTTGTGTTCTGGAAGGGAAGAAAGATGAGAGGCAAATGAAAACAGAGACACTGAGTGACTGTAAATGACAGAGCTGCCGTGGGGAAAGAAGCAGGGTGAGGCATGGGGGGTCTGGACACAGCCCCGAGCTGACAGGAGGCTCCCGTGCTGCTCTGGAAGGAGTGAGGACCCCCATGACCATGTGGGGCCAGGAATGCCTGAGGAATTCTCCTTTACCCCGTTACAAATCAGGTCGTTCGTTGGAACTGAGCTTGTTACTATTGAAAAAGTCACTTGTTATTATTGAAAAACGCGATCAGAGAAAACACCGGAGGTGATTAGCAAAATACTATCTCTAAGATAGAGAGCATGCAAGGAGGGAGAGTTTTGTGTCTCTCAAAAACTAAGGCAAATGCTTTGGAAAGATAGAAAATGCATCTGCTTTACAAAAATTGCTGCTGACTTAGGAGGAGATGGAGAAATGATGAAAGTCCCAAAGCACTGCTGTGAAGTCCTCACCCTGCTTTGTGGGAGTGAGCAGAAAATTGTCGGGGAGCCATTCGGGCATTGTTTATGCAAGAAAGACACAAAACCCAGTGAGTTACTGCCGGAGGAAACGCCCGAGCCCCCAACACGATATTGTCTGTAAGTGGCCATCACAATATTTAGTTTCTCTTGGTATTTCTCGTAATGATTTCCTGCTTAATCGACTATTCGCAGCTTGGAAGGTATGGAAAGGAGGATGCATCGGTGTCAGATGTAGGCTCTGTCCAGAGGGCTCCCTGTCCGCGATGGGCAGGGGTGTACGTTCTGCGATGCCGCCAGGCTGGGGTTCGACAGTGGCAAGTGGTTGATAGGGGCCTCACCCCAGCCAGAGTGTCGTGGAAGCTTCCGGAGGAGAGGGCACGGGAGTTGTGTCAGGAGGGACACTGGGGTTGTCTGGAGGAGCGTGTCTGCAGACAGAGAACATGAAGGAACCAGGCATCTTCTTAGGACCCTCATGTGTCCTGTGAAATGGACCCAGGACTTCGCTGGAGGGGCAGGAATGGCCAGTGGCTGGGCTGGGGAGCTGAACGGGTAGACAGGGTCAGATCAGCAAGGCCCTTGCCTGCCCATACCTCTGACCTTCCCCGCCAGGCCCAGCGGATGCTTGACAAGGTGGAGGCCCGCTCCCTTCTGAGTTTGGTGAGGCTCCTCTGGCAGGGTGGAGAATGGGTCCCCAGGTGGGACATGCAGGTCAGCTGCTCTCCAGGGAAGGACATTTGGTCACACTTGTGCTTAGGCGCTTTTGGGGCACAGGTGTTAACTGGAGCCCTGGAAATGAAGGGAGTGGGAGGGGTTAGATGCAGGAACAGAGCCCGAGGAACACCTGTGTCTAAGGGACAGCGGCCCCACAGAGAGGAGGAGAAAAACCAGTTCCACCAAGGACATGAAGCCTAGGAAGCTGGAACTTCCACGGTCAGTGGTATCAAGTGCTGCAGAGATGCTGAGTGTGGTAAAGTGGCTGGAAAGGGTGAAAGTCACCCCAGTGACCTCAGTGACAGCAGCTTCCATTCGAGATTGTGCCAAGACATGGGCTCCGGCAGCTTCCAGGGCACGTGCCAGGAAGGGGTTGCCCAGCAGAGTGGCTGCACAGAGCTGCACATTTGCACTTTGCAAACATGGACAAGAGTGTGAACAGCTCCCTTGGGGCTGGCCACGTGCGTGTCCACCACAGCTCTGTCCCGAGTAGACTTGCCGTGAAGGGAAGGCAAGAATTAGAGAAAGAGGGGCCCCAGTGTTGAGGGATAATTTTCTAACCACATATGAGACGTGACTATTTCTACGCACACAGAGAAAGACACATCACAGAAGCAAAGGTGAAAACGGAGGGAGGAATCGTGGACGGAGTGAGCTCAGGGAGGCAGAAACGCTCGGAAGTCAACATGTGTCAATCAAACCTGCAAGTGACTGGCGGAGGCCAAAGGCCGTGTCTGCGACCACATCAGACCAACATCCTCTTCACGCTCACTGGAGCTTGTCAGCTGAGGCTGGACAAGCACATCTAAATGGAAAAGTGTCAGGAGGAGGAGGATTTCAAATGCTATGCATGGCTGGCTATTGGAAAGTGTAGCCTTGGGTTTTAGATACATTTTAAAAACCTGATCTGCACGACTCTTTGTTTCTTTTTGTGACTGTGGCTTCAGACATGTATGAAGTGACATAAGGCAACGACTGCTGTCGAAGCGAGCTGGCATCGTGATGCAAATGCAGTGAGTGACTCCAGGCAGGGACACTCATCTTTTATCAGCCTCTATCGAACGGAATGCGTTGTGCAAGACACATCACAGGTTGTATTTGGACTTTGCCACGTGCCTTTCCTATTTTTTTAACATTAATGTAAAGTGAAGATACAACATGGCTGTGAGGGGGGCAGAAGTCGCAGCTCAAATGATGGGCGTCCCCCCCTTTTCCAAACCACAGGTGTGCCTTGGGAAGAAGAAGGAACCGGCCAGCCTGGCTCCTGGCTCGGTCAGGGCTTCAGGGACTTGGACTTTGCACCCGTCGGGGAAGCCACAGTAGGCCTGAGGCGGCACTGCCCATCACAGGTTCATCTGTCCTCCAGGGCCCGTGACGGGATCTGAGCTTTTATCATCTGATCCCAGGATCCAGGCAGTGGCTGCATCTGGGGAGGGGCTGACTGCAGAGAGGAACCCCCTACGAAAGGGTTGAGAGACGAGTGACTGATCAAGTCGCCGGAACGTCAACACTCAGTAAGTGCTTGGCACTGTGTGCGCGACTGAATCTTGGCTTCATTTGGTTTCTTTTCCCGGAAGTTCCACTGCGTCTCAGCCTCATGCTCCAACTCACTACTCTGGCCTGTGAAGTTCATTTCTGAAACAGAACCTTTCTCAAATCTGCTCATTTTTCTCTGTTTAAGCTGCAGCCTCCAAGATCTAGGCTCTCATCCAGCCCCAGGCTGATCCTCGGTCCCCCTGGGCATGGGGACCCACACCAGGTCACAGGCCACGCCAGGACCGTACCTCCAGAATCCCAGCAGAAGGATGGCTTCTCCACCTTCAGGATGAAGTCCGGAGAAGCCTCCCTGAGCCTCCAGATGCCCATGCAAGTGTAGACCCTGTCTGCGCCCCTGCCCCTGACGCTGGCTGTGCTGCTTTCCAAGGCATCTCCAGACTGAGGATCCGGCAGGGCCTCTGCCACTCCCATGCCCTCCAGCACCTCCCACTGACCCCCTGCCACCCTGGCTAGCCAGTGAGCGTGAATGTCCTGTGTCTGTCGTTCTGTATTCAAGATGGGATGGACACCAGCACACACTTACCAGTACAGCAAGGCAGTGACGATACCCTTGCCCCACCACCCAGCTTCAGAAAAACAACTCTGGACCCCAGGCGGGGGTCCCACCCCTGCCCTCCCCTCAGAGCTGAGCCCTGCCCTGAATTCCTGCACACGACGGCCTTGCTTTATTATAGATTATAGCATACAGCTGTCCCCAAATATGTCCACAGTGGGTTTTGTGGAGTCAACTCTGCTAATAAAAAGACGTTGATTACAGAGTGGCTGATAGCCTAACGATTCTCATAACAGTGGACGAGGAGTAAAAGTTACATTGATTTGCTAATCATTATCCTGGGCCTGACTCTTACAGGTGAATTATGTGAAGATCTGGTTGAAGTCAAGGAAAGACAAGGTGTGTGAGCTTCTGGCTTTGCTTGCCTGGGAAGGGCCTGGCAGATTCCCCGAGGCCATGCCCCTGATGGCTGATGAATTCAGGACGACAGGACTGGGCCATGCTTCATTAGAATCGTGAATTCCCGAGGCCATGTTAATCTTTGTAAAATAAATAAAAACAGCTTGAATTCTTGATTTAAAATGGGATGTTCTTTTTTGATTTTTTTTTTTATTTCCAAGCTCAATGATGTCGAAAGATAGAAGCACCATAAAAAATAAGAGTGGGATCCACTGATCTGGGGTTCCCTAGAGGAATCAAGCCACAGAGACAGACAGCAGGGTGAGGGCTGCCAAGAGCTGGGGGGGGTAGTGTTTAACGGGGCAGAGTGTCCATCTGGGATAATGAAAAGGCTCTGGAGGCTGCACAGAGTGGCTCATTCCTGTAATCCCAGTACTTTGGGAGGCAGAGCTGGGTGAACTGCTTGGGCTCAGGAGCTGGAGACCAGCCTGGGCAACACAGTGAAATCCTGTTTCTATAAAAAATAAGAAAATTAGACAGGTGTGGTGGCGGGAGCCTGTTGTCCTAGCTACTTAAGAACAGAAATTGTTTTCTTGCAGTTCTGGAGGCTGGAATCTGAGATGAAGGCTTGGGCAGGGCCGGCTCCTGAAGAGTGATGGCTCCTGGAGAGGGATGTCTCCTGGAGAGGGAGGGCTCCTGGAGAGGGATGGCTCCTGGAGAAGGATGTCTCCTGGAGAGGGATGTCTCCTGGAGAGGGATGGCTCCTGGAGAGGGATGGCTCCTGGAGAGGGATGTCTCCTGGAGAGGGATGTCTCCTGGAGAGGGCTGCTTCCTGGAGAGGGCTGCTTTCTGGAGAGAGATGTCTCCTGGAGAGGGCTGCTTCCTGGAGAGGGATGGCTCCTGGAGAGGGAGGGCTCCTGGAGAGGGCTGTTTCCTGGAGAGGGATGGCTCCTGGAGAGGGAGGGCTCCTGGAGAGGGCTGTTTCCTGGAGAGGGATGGCTCCTGGAGAGGGCTGCTTCCTGGAGAGGGAGGGCTCCTGGAGAGGGCTGCTTCCTGGAGAGGGATGGCTCCTGGAGAGGGCTGCTTCCTGGAGA
>NW_016107695.1:1519625-1541345 GCF_001604975.1 Cebus imitator
GGCTCCTGGAGAGGGCTGCTTCCTGGAGAGGGAGGGCTCCTGGAGAGGGATGGCTCCTGGAGAGGGCTGCTTCCTGGAGAGGGAGGGCTCCTGGAGAGGGATGGCCCCTGGAGAGGGCTGCTTCCTGGAGAGGGATGTCTCTTGGAGGGGGCTGCTTCCTGGAGAGGGAGGGCTCCTGGAGAGGGCTGCTTCCTTGCTCTGCCTGCACAGGCCTTCCCTTCTTCTGTTCCCAGAGAGAGAGAAAAAGAGCTCTCTTCGTCCCCTCATCCAAGGACAGGGTCAGGGCCCACCATCATGACCTCATCTAACCTAATGACCTCCCTCAAGGGAAGTCATTATTTTCCACTAATAAGCAGCATTTCCTTCAAGTTAGTCTGAGTTAATTGTGCTTCACTGTAATTTGTTTGTTCAACCTTACAGAGGTACATTTATGCTTTCATTTTTCTGTATAGATGTCTACTTCCCAGAAAGGGTTTAAATCTTTAATTTAAAAAAAAAAAAATGCTATCTGCCAGATGAAGAAATGTTGCAGGCTACCTCTAGCCTAGAACTGAATAGATGAGATTTTTGTTAAACCCCAAGTGACGGTACAAAGCCATTCGCAAGTTGCCCAGAGACACACCAGCCACCACGTGGGTTCTGCCCTGAAGAGGCCTCTGCTTTCGTCAGTGATATTTATGTAAAATAACCCACAGTGCTGAGCAATGAACAGAGGCTCCTCCTGCGAGCGCTCGCGAGCGGCTGAGCGGGGAGAGTTGGGTGGATGAGTGGGGTCAGAGCCAGGACGTGGGCAAGGGTCTCCTGTACTAGGCTGCAGCAGAAGCCGGGCAGAAAGTCCTGGAGCATGAGGCTGGCTTTGGCCACAGCTCAGGACACACTGGGCATGAGACAAGGACAGGAAAGGGAGCTCCAGGAAGGAGGTAGGGACTGTTTCCTTCCCATGGACACCGAGACAGATGGCACTGACTGACGGCTTTAACCAAGATCTACCTGCTCACAGAACTGCGCCAGAGACCCCTGATCTTGGCTCCAGGCAGGGCGAGCTCCCCTGCAGGCCCAGGAAGGCTCCTTCCAGCCCCTGATGCTTCGGGGGCTCTAGGCCTCCCCCGGCTGCAGCCGCACCTCCCGGCTCCATCTCCACACTGCCCTCCCTGTGTGTCTATGAGCAAACCTGTTCTGTCTTTCTCTCACCTGGAGGTCTGTGATTGCATTTAGGGCTGACCAGGAAAACCCAGGATCAACTCCTCCCCAAGAGGCCCCTCACCTAATCCCATCTCTTACCACGTAAGAGGTCACTCACAGCCTCTGACGATTAGGAAGTAAGGAGGTCTTGGGAGGGTCATTTTTCAGGCCTCCACAGTGAGAAAATGGAAGGCTTGGGCTCTGTCCCCTCCTCCCTCCTTAGAAAGATCAAGTGCAGGGGACCACAGCAATGGTCCCTGAGCAGGTGGAGCTCTAACTCCCCTGTTCATGACTGAGCACAGGGCTGACGCTGGCTCGGAGCCCATGCAAGTCGCCCAGCAGGCAGAGGGAACGGCTTGCTGGTTCCAGGTCAGAGCAGCCCTTCCTGATGAGTTCTAAGGAAAATGAAACGGCTGTGGCTGGCAGCCCTCGCTAACCCTGTCATCTGTCACGCCTGCTTAGCGGGATGCCGCAGAGGGCTCTGGCAACCATGCGGAATTGAAAGACTTGTTTTTAACTCAAAGAACCAAAATGAGTCACTGGACATTACCCCAACTCATTCCAAACGTAACCCTTGTCATCCCGAGCCAGCTCGAGGTCCTCTGAGGACGTGGACTGTTTCAACTGCAGCCTCTGTCTTTCCCGTGCCATCAGGTAGATCTTTGCCAGCCAGGCTTTGTACACCTTGGTGATTTTTCATGCATAACTCGTTAGGTGCCTGTGTTGTGTTCCTTGGATCAAATGCTTTCTTCTGAGCTGTGGTGAGGAAGGGCCGTCTTCCCAAGGCTTGATGGGGTCACAGAAGGCAGCTCCTGAGTTACAGGTAAAACCCTCAGAGGTACTAGATTAATTACTCTGGGAATTGAATCCCTTCACTGCATTTTTCCAAAAGAAGGCATGTGTCTCCACTGCTGGTGATTTTCCCCCTATTCTCCGAGCAGGAGAGAAACCTCATCATGCTCTCAGTGCCTGGATGCTGCCCAGACGCTGGCCACAGCCGGCTCCAGCCAGGAACTGACCTCGGCCTTCCCGAGAGCTCTTAAAGCCACGCCGCCTTCCCAAGCCTCTGGGGGTGCACACCAGGGCCGGGCAGGGTACTGACCCACTGGTCGTGCTTGGCTTTTGGCTCAGACAGCCTGGAAAACCTAAGGTGGCCCCACCCGACCCCGCCCAGCCTGACTTCATGCCTAAATCAATGTTTGAGTCACTTGATGCTCAGGCTCAGACACAAAGGCCTTAGGTCACTGACTCGCCAACACCATGATTGAGCTTGTGGAATTAATTCTTTAGTGCTAAGGCCTGTTAGCAACTGTTTTCTCTTCCCATCCAAGTCACTTACATGGAGAAATCAGGTTGGGAGGGACGATCGGTTTTTCCTCTCCTGACTCGTTCTTCTGCCTGCAGTGATTCTTTTGTTGTGGTTACTACCTTCAGTGTTTACACTGAGGGCGCCATCAAAGAGCTTGGGGGATAAGAAACAGGCTGAACTGGCTTCAAGAGAAGGAAACACTGATACATTCTCACCAAGTGCTTTCTCACCTCACAAGCACCTAGAAGGCACAGCTCCGCGCTGCCTCCAGGGCTGCCAGCCCTTGCCAGGGTCTGATCTTGGTGCCAGGAGGAGGAGCTCACACTTACCGTCAGGCAGGTCAACACACCAACATTCATAGCAACTCTGCTTCAAAAGGTTATTTTTACCCTGTTTTACAGATAGGAACTGGAGACTCAGAAATGTTATTACAAGTGGCCAGAGGTCACACAGCGGGTCTGAAGTGGAACTGGGATTTCAGCAAGGCCCACCTGACTTCAACCCTGCTCCCAGACCACGCCTGCCCGTGTGTGTGCAGAAGTGCGTGTTCGTGCATGCGTGCTTGTGTGGTGTGGATGTGGTATGCGTGTGAAAGCAGATACTAGGAAATGTACTATCCTGGCTTTATATTTGAGAGAAGTAGGCGTATTTCAGGAACTGATAAACCATGTTTAAAAACAACAAATTCATTTATCTCAGTTTTTCATCTTCACCAAAATCAAAGAAAATAAAGGTCAACATTCCTGATGGTATCCCTGTGGTCAAGAAGGACGATTCATCTATACCTAGCCTTGTTCTGAATCATTCCATGTTTACATCTGTATTTCAAATACCTTTCAGATGAAATTTCACAGTCATGCTGAGATTGAACAATTCTAGAGGCCTAACCCATGTTGCAAAGAAATCTTTCCTAGAGATGTGCTGTCTGCTACTCTCTTTATTCCTGCCATGAATCATGAATAAAAGCAGAAAGTCCATTTATTGGCAGCAGGGAGCCACCGTACGGCACCCAGTTGGGGACATATTTTTCAGAGGTTATCAAGGCTCCCAAGTCCTTCTGCTACAGCCTAAACAGAGGAGTTTTCTAAAACACAGAAAAGTGATATGTGTGTGCATGTGTGTGTGTGTGTGCACATGTGTGTGAGGGGTGCTTGTGTGTGTATGTGTGTCAATGTGTGTGTGTGCATGTGTGTGTGCACACATGTGCATGGGTGTGTGTGTGCAAGTGTGTGTGAATGTGTGTGTGCGTGTGCGCACGCACATGTGCGTGGAGTGGTGCCTATGTGAATGTGTCTGAGTGTGTGTGTGCCCGTGTGTGTGCACGCACGTGCGTGGGGGGGTGCGTGTGTATGTGTGCGTGCATGTGTGAATGTGAGTGTGTGTGCACACACATGTGTGTGAATGAGTGTCTGAGTGTGTGTGTGCATGTATGTGTGCCCACATGTGCATGGGTGTGTGTGTGTGTGTGTGTGCGTGTGTGTGTGAATGTGTCTGAGTGTGTGTGCATGTGTGTGCGCACATGTGTGTGTGAATATGTGTCTGAGAGTGTGTGTAAGTGTGTATGTGTTGGGCTACCTTTTTTATTCTTTGGCCAGGCTGCTCTTTTTAAATCAATAGAGGGAAGGAAAGAGAATCATCACATCTGTTCCTAATGAAAACACATATAAGGATCAGGAGACAGTTTCTGGTTGAATTCAGACGCTTTCATCAATAACCATCCCTACCAGGAGGTGTGATCTCCTGATGCGGAGGCGTGGAGAGGGGGTGCCGCCATCCCGCCCCGTCAGGGCCCTGGCTCCTGCAGCAGCCAGGGCACAGGCACCAGGCCAGAACCTCAGGTTGTGGGGAGGGTTGATCCAGTAGGACAGATAAGCAGCCCCTGGGAAGGCATCAACCACATCTCACAGGAGCAGAAAGACAGTCTGACCTGCAGATGCGCTGCTGAGCCTCGGGGCCTCTTGGCAGCAAACTCCGGAAAAATATTGTTCTGAAACAGGACAGAAATATAAGGTAAGAACTTACTTGGAGTGATAAGAAGCCACTGGGAAGCTCTAAGTAGATTAACATAACTAGATTTAAAATTCTAAAGGCCGCTTGGCTGTTGTGTTGAGACTAGGCTATCAGGGAGTGTATCAGTTCTCCATGGCTGTGTAACAAATTACCCCCAAAGGTAGGGCTGAACACAACAGTAAAAATCTGCTGTGGACTGAATTTTTGCGTCCCCCTCCAACCTCAAAATCATGTTGAAGCCCTAATCTGCAATAGAGGGGGGGTCTTTGGGACAGAACCAGGTTTGGATGAGGCCGTGAGCGTGGAGGCTCATGATGGGATCAGAGTGACCTGCAAGAGGAGGAAGAGCTCAGCGCTCTCTCTTTACCCTGTGAGGACACAGCAAGCAGGTGTCTGTCTCCAAACAACAAAGAGAGCCCTTACCACACACAGATCTGCCGGCAACTTGACGTTGGACCTCCCAGCCTCTGGAACTGTGAGAAACTCTGGTTTAGGCCCCAGCCTGCTATTTTGTTACAGCAGCCCCTAGCCAACTGAGGTCCATCTTCGCCTTGCACAGCTTCTGTGGGCCAAGAACCCAGGAGCAGCTTGGCCAGGCTGTGCTGGCTCAGGGTCTGTCATGTGGTTGCAGGAAAGACATTAGCCTCATGTCAAGGCTCTGCTGAGGCTGGAAGATGCCTTTCCAAGGTGGCCCACCCACGTGGCTGGTGGGCTGGTCCTGGATCTTGGCAAGAGGCCCTCATTTCTCCCTGAAGAGCCTCTCCATGGGACTGCTTGAGCATCCTCACAACATGGCAGCTGGCTTCCCCTAGGTATAGCAATCCAAGAGACCAAGCCAGGAGCTGCTGTGCCCTGTGACGTGGCCTTGGGAGTCATCTGTTACCTTTGCAAAGCTATACATCACACACGAGCTCCAGTTCTGTGTGGGGCAGGCTGCACCTGAGGAAATACCAGAAGACAGGGGTCACTAAGCTGTCCTGGAAGCTGATTCCACAGAGAGATGGAGCAGGGATGGGAGACCAGTGAGCGAGTGTGTGCAGGGTGTGGCAGCAAGACCCAGGGTGGAGCTGGTGAAGGGGACAGGAGTGGGTGTCTGAGGCACCATGTGGGGGCAGAGCTGGCTGTGAAGTGCTGGTTGGGCTGGCTGTGGCAGTAAGAGAGCATCAGAGATGACACCAGTGTTTTCAGTGGGACCCCGGTGGAAGGGCTATTTACTGAGAAAGGGAGCTCTGGAGGAAAAGCACTTTTTATAAACCACTTACTTTTGTGAAACGAAAAAGTAACCTGCGTCCAGTGGTACTAGTTTTCCATGCAGACAGTTCATAACCAGGTCGAGTCGGGAAAAGCACACATGTTCCTTCTCTGAACACCTTCACTGTGGAAGAATTTGGCCGACTCAGCAGCAAGAAGACCACACTCTCACTGCTGGGCTGTCCCTGCTCTGCACAAGCAGTGCAGCCCCTTGTAGGGCCCCCGTTTTCTCACCAATAAAATAAAATACTGGACTGGGTGTAACTTTCTCTGAAAGTTTTTGACAAAGGCCAAGAAGCATTGTTATGCTTTGAAACCTGTACTTGACATTGTATGCATCTGTGCACGTGTAGCAATCCCATCACTAAGGCAGAAAAATGAAACAAGCTGCTAAGAAACATTTAGATCTTGAAAATATTATTATATTTTGCATGAGTCTCTAATTTCAATCAATTGATTGTAACAGAAAGATATAGATTGATCCATGACAGTCATGAAATCAAACTCAAAAGAGAGGAACCAAGCTCTGAGATTTGTAGTTTGGGTCCCGGTTAAAGTAGCACCAGCAAAATGGGAGAAAAGGTGGCTCTAAACTGTCCCCCTCCCCCTCCCAGAAACATCAGAAAACAGGCAGAGGCCTACAGCAACCAAGCAAATGCTCACAAGAAACAGCAACTTGACAAGAAGAAGAACAAAGCTCTTTGGCAGCTTTACTTCCTGCCCCACCCTCCGAAGCAGAGGCCATCCACGTTCCCAGGGTAGGGACCCAGCCCTCGCTGTGGAGGGAGCAAGCAGGCCTTCTTCACAAATCATTGCCTCTGTGTGTCCTCACCTGCCCAGGGGCTACTGGAAGGATGAACATGGGTGTTCTTTGTTTCACCTAAATAAGAACTGAGGCTGGAAAAGCTGCAGGCATGAAATCTGGAGCTGAAAAGTATAGTAACTGAAGTTTAAAATTCACTAGAGGTTATCAGTCGTGGATTCTAGCAGCCAGAAGACACGATCAGTGAACTTCAAGATATGACCGTTGGAATTATCATCTAAAAGAGAGAAAAAAAAACTTGAAGGAAATTAAACGGGGCTTCAGAGACCTGTAGGACACCACCAAGCAGGCCAAGGCACATCATCTCTGACCACTATGAAATGAAGCTAGAAATCGGTAACAGAAATTAAACTGGAAAATTTAAATACATTTGGAAATGTTTTAATGGACAAATTTTTTAAAGTGTATGTTTGTGGTGTTCCACATGATGGTTATGGGAATCCTAGAAGAGAAAGAGAAAGAATATTTGGAAAAATCATAGCCAAAACTACACCGTTTATATCCTGCATGATTTAAAAGACTGATTCATTTAAACATCATCATCAATCTTTGTTTGGGGGTTCACAAATATAAAATGTAGTTTGTGACAATAACATAGATAGAGGCATAGGGACAGAGTTTTTGTACCCTTCTTAAATTAATATCAATTCAAATTTGTGTTATAAATTTAAAATATTAATTTTAATCCCAATAATAACCCTGAAGAAAATATAGGAAATCAGAAGGGAATCAAATGGCTTACTATCAAAATAACAACACAAAAGAAGGCAGTAATTGAGGGAATAAAAGGAAAAACTCTAACCTACATAGATAACAGCAAACTGGTGGAAGTTCTTCCTTATCAGTAAAAATTTTAAATGTAAATGAATTAAGCTGACTAGTAAAAATGCAGTGATTAGCAAATGGATTTTTAAAATGATTCAAATACATGCTGTCTTCAAGAGGCTCACCTGAGCTCTGATGACACCAATATGTTGCAAGCGAAAAACAGAAAAGGAGAGTTCATAAAAATAACAACCGAAATAGGCTGATGAGCCTATATCACTAACAGGCAAAATAAGTTTTAAGCCAAAAACCATTACAAGAGATAAAGAAGAATATTCATGCATTAACAAAATAGTTAATTCATTAAGAAAATGTAACAGTTATCAAAATATATGCACCAAACAAGAGCTTCAAAATATATGAGGCAAACACTGACAAAACTGAAGGGAGGAATAGGGCTCACCAGATTAGCTGGAGACCTCAGTACTCCATTTTTAGTAACGGATAGAACATATAGACAGAGGTCAGTAAAAAGATAGACAGCTTAAACAGTGCTATAAACCAGTAGACCTGCCAGACATACATAGAACATGCCACAAAACGCAGCAGAAAACATGTTTTTTTCAAGTGCACATGACACATTCTCCAGGATAAACTATATGCTAGGTCACAAAACGAATCTTAATACATTTGAAAGGACTGAAATAACATAGAGTATTCTGTCACAGATGACAGAATTTCTTTCTTCTTAAAGGCTGTATAGTATTCCATTGTGTATATATGGTAACATTTTCTTTATCTATTTATCTGTTGGTAGACACTTAGGTTGATTTAGAATCTCGGCAATTGTAAATGATGCTGTAATGAACATGGAGTGCAGATATGTCTTCAACATACTGATTTCATTTCCTTTGGATATATACTAAGAAGTAGAATTGCCACATCGTGTGGTTGCTCTATCATTCATGTTTTGAGGAACCTTCATTCATGCTGTTTTCCACAACAGCTGTACTAATCTACATTCCCACCAACAGTGTACCAGTGTTCTCTTTTCTCTTCATCTTTGCCAACATGTTATCTTTTTTATAATAGCTATCGTAACAGAAGTGAGGTGATCTTTCATTGTGCATTTTCTTGATTACTGAGGTTGAGCATTTTTTCATATACCTTTTGGCCATCCATATGTCCTTCTGAGAAATGTTTGTCTTCTTTTGAGAAATATCCATTTGGGGTCTTTGTTCATTTTCTAATCAGATTATTTGTTTTCTTGCTATTGAGTTGTTTGACTCCCGAACATATTTCTGCTATTAACCCATTATTGTATGTGTAGTTTGCAAATGTCTTCTCCTGTTCCATAGGTTGTCTCTTCACTCTGTTGATTATTTTCTTTGCTGCACAGAAGCGTTTTAGTTTGATGTAATCCCATTTGTCTATTTTTGTTTTTGTTGCCAGTGCTTTTAGGATTCACATTAAAAAATTCATTCCCCAGGCCAATGCCATGGAGCTTTCTCCTTGTGTTTTCTTATAGTAGCTTTACAATTTCAGTTCTTAAGTTTAAGACTTTTATCCATTTTTAATTGATTTTTGTATCTGGTGTGAGGGAAAGATTCAATTTCATTCTTCTGCATGTGGATATCCAGTTTTCCCAACACCATTTATTGAAGAGACTGTCCTTTCCCCATTGTGTGTTCTTTGTTGAAAGTCAATGAACTGTAAAAACATGGATTTATTTCTGGGCTCTCTATTTTGTTCCATTGGTCTATCTGTTTGTGTTTGTGCCATTTCCATATTGTTTTGATTACTATAGCTTTAAAAAACTGTTAGAACAAATAAATAAATTCAGTAAAGTTTCAGGATAAAAAAACCAACATACAAAAATCAGTATCATTTCTGTACACTTACAATAATATATCTAAAAAAGAAATTAAGAAAACACTTCAATTTATAATAGCTACAGAAATACTTAGGAATAAGTTTAACTAAGGAGGTGAAATATCTGTACACTGAAAATTATAAAACACTGGTGAGAAAAACTGAAGACACAAATAAAATGATATTCCATGTTCATGAATTAGAAGAATTAATATTGTTAAAATGTCCATACTCCCCAAAGCAATTACAGATTCGATGCAATCCCTATAATAATTCCAATAACATTTTTCACAGGATAAAAAAAAAAATCCCTTAATTTCTTATGGAACCACAAAAGACCCCATGTAACCAAAGCAATCTTGAGCAAAAACTGCAAAGCTGGAAAAGTATCACACTGCCTGAATTCAAAATATGTGGAAATTAAACCATACACTCCTGACCACCATTGGGTCAATAAACCACAAGGGAAATAAGAAATCCCTTAAAGAGGCCCCGACCTGAGCCTCAGGGTCCAGGTTACACCTTGCTCTTGGACTTCTGGTCTCCAGGACAGAGACAGGAAGTTTCCATTGTCGGAGCCGCCCAGTTCCTGGTACTTTGCTGGGAGGCCTGAGCTGGCCAGCACAGACCTCTGGTGCTCAGGTGTGCCCTGGTCTCTCCTTGTCCTCCCCAGATTATCCCTCTCCATGTCAGCTCCCTTCTGAGACCACACCTCTCTTGTCCCCACAAAATGCCAGGACCACAGGCTGCTGCTTAACTCAGTTTAGTGTGAACTGAATTCTCACTTCACTCAGTTCACACCAAAGCCCCAGAATTAAATTCTGATTCTGATTAGTCTGACTTGAGCTAAACATTCAAGGCTGAACAAAACCCTTTCTTCAGAGATCGCCAGCCTTGACCCCTTCCTCCCCTGGGGCTGGAACCTGAATGCATTCCACTGAAGCTTCATGACCCAAGAGTGGGAGCAGTAGGAATCCCCCAGAAGAAGTCAGGGGCTACCAGGAGTCAGATTTGTGGAGCCCGGGCACCATGAAGTCACACAGGCCCACTGCAGTGCAAGACGTGGGGTCGCAAAAAGGCAGGGATCTTGACTGAGGTCCCACAACTGTATTCACGTTGCAATTCAAGGACCACCTGGGATATGGAATTCCAGAGAGGCTGCCCAGGTTTATTACTCCACGTTACTCTCTTTCTTCATGGTAACTAAATCAGTATTCGACTGTCAGCTGTGGAAGGAAAGCGGTGCTTGATTATTCAAGCTCTCTTCTGTTTCTAGCTTAACTGATTGACCCGAGTTGGGTGGTGGGCTTGGGTTCGAGGCCTCCCCAAGGGCCTGTGGAGAAGAGGTTTGGATACCAGCGGAGACAGCTTGGTTTGTAGACACCCCCTCCAGACGGGCGAGGCAGCAGGTGGCCACCTGGCTCTGAGCTCTGAGGCCTACCCTGAGTGCCGAGGTCCTCCTGTGGCTGTCATAAAAACAGGGCCAAGGCCAGATGAGTACAAGAGTAAAAAAAAATACATGCAAGACTCCACAGCCAGCAAGTCTCGCTTTGTTACCCAGGCTGGGGTGCAGTGGCGTGATCTCGGCTCACTGCAACCTCTGCCTCCCAAGTTGAAGCAATTCTCCTGCCTTAGCCTCCCAAGTAGCTGGGATTACAGGCGTGCACCACCATGTCTGGCTAAGTTTTTGTATTTTTAGTAGAGACAGGGTTTCACTGTGTTAGCTAGGATGGTCTCGATCTCCTGACCTCGTGATCTGTCCACCTGAGCCTCCCAAAGTGCTGGGATTACAGGCGTGAGCCACTGCGCCCGGCCAGCAGGGTCTTTTGACCTCACAGACACACACGCATGTGAGTCAGTGGCAGATGTCCACGTCCCCTTCCAAGTTCATCCGCAGGGGCTCAGCAGAGGCTTCTGGAATCAGCCCAGGAACTGAGGAAGCAGTTTCCGCTGACTCCTTTGATTTTTTTTTTCTCCATTACAGAGACTTTGCTTCTTTATATGCTTCTGAATATTCACTTCCCAACCTCCATTTAAAATGGGATAACCCAAAACGGAGTACCTCTACGTTACAGCAAAGTGACAGAGAAAAACAGAGGCAGTGGGTGAACGCGGCACTAAGTGTGCTTTGTCCCAGGCATGGATTTTCTAGCAGGTATTTGAGGTGCTCTGTCATTTGAACCCTCAGGACCTAAAGGGCTGACTCTGGCCAAGTGCCCAGGAGTACCTCACTCACTGCTTTGGAACTTCAGACACTGCTTATCCTGGAAAGGCACAAAGCAGCGTGTACATTTGAAAAACGTTGTGTTGCGCTTTTCAGCAAGCTGTAGAAATTGTAGTGCAAAAGGACAAAAAAATCTTGGGACCCCAAACTCACTAAGCCAAAGGGAAGAGCCAAGCTTGGGAACTGAGCCTCGCAAAACTGCTTCTGATTTCTGTTCCTCCGAGGAAAAAAGCAAAAAAGCCCAGTCCCTCCCCGGGGGCTCCTCCACAATTTGTTCACAGGGAAATTCCTTTAGGGCCCCAAGATCTTTACCCTAAAACAGTTCTGCTGAATTTCACCCTGACAGCGTAAACTGCCAGCTTTTCTTCACAGGTACAGGACAAAGACGGGGCCAGGAGTCATCCCTCTGCCCACCTGAGACATCTGCCTGCTAGTACAGATTCACAGAGTGAGATGATGCGTAATTGACTATCCCTTTGCTGCCTCCTTTCACATGTAAGCTGTGGATTCACTGAATGCTGATCAAGGCCTCCAAACAATACAGCCACTGCCCCTTTTTTCTATCCTCCCCCAAGTCCTTTTTCCTCTTCCCCCTACTGCCTACTCTTCCCCCTTTAAATAGGGAAGTACCCCAACCCTCTTTGGACAAAGCAGAGACCTCAAATGTTCCTGGGGTTTTGTGTTCCTTTTTCCCAGGCACGTCTCAATCTTGGCAAAATAAACCTCTACATTGATTGAGACCTGTCTCAGATGCCTTCTGCTAATGGTGGGTTACAACTGTGCCTATGGGCTGTGCCCCAATGTTTCATTTCTGATACGTCATTGGACTTGCAGCAAGATTGCCCAGGAAGGTCAAGGGCCGTTGCCCTGGCCTCAGGGATCACCTTCAATGTTCTGCATTTTTCCAGGAGTTTGGCAGGAATAACTCGGACAGCCCCATGTGGGCCTGACCTGGCGCTGTGCCAGCCGCACCCCTCCTGCCGTCTGCCTTAGACTCCTCAGAGTCGTTGGTTTGCTTCTGTCGGGGCTGTCCCACAGATTCAGAGCTCACAGCAGCCCAGGTGCCACAGCTCTGCCTTAGGAGTGTTGATGCAAAGAGTCAAACTCTGTAAAATATTGGGAGAGATTTATTCTGAGCTGAATGGGAGTGACCATGGCTGGCGACACAGCCCAGTAGGTCCTGAGAACACGTGCTCAAGGTGGTCAGGGCAAAGCTTGCTTTGTATACACTTTAGGGAGACGGAGACATCAGTCAGTACTGTGAGGTGTACATGGGTTCAATCCAGAAAGGTGGGACAACTCAAAGGGCAGGGAGGGCTTTCGGGTCATAAGTGGATTCAAACACTCTCTGGTTGGCAATTGGCTGAAGGAGTTTATCCAAAGGCTCCTAGAAGGCAGCGTCTGGGTGAGGGTGAGGGGTTGTGGAGACCAAGGTTCTTACCATGCAGAGGCAGCCTCCAGGTAGCAGCTTCAGAGAGAATCGATGGTTAGTGTTTCTATCAGACTTCAAAGGTGCCAGACTCTTAGTAGTTTCTCTCCTGGATCAGAAAAAAAAAACCTGGAAAGGGAAGGGGCTTCTCTAGAGAATGCAGACTTCCCCCACAAGAGACAGCTTTCCAGGGACATTTAAAAATATGTCAAAGAGGCTGGGCATGGTGGCTGACACCTGTAATCCTGGCTCTTTGGGAGGCCCGCGGGGGCGGCTTGCTTGAGCTCAGGAGTTTAAGAGCAGCCTGGACAACATGGTGAAACCTGTCTCTACCAAAAATACAACAACTTAGCTGGCTGTGGTGGCGTACATCTGTGGTCTCAGCTACTTGGGAGGCTGAGGTGGGAGGATTGCTTGAGCCCAGGAGGCGAGGTTGCAGTGAGCCAAGATCACACCACTGCACTCCAGCCTGGGTGATTCAGAAGGAGACTTTTTCTCAAAAAATAAACAAATAAATACTAGTAATAAAATTTGTCAAAGAAACATGTTTTGGGGTAAAATACTTTGATTTCCTTCCTTTCTGAGGCTTCGTAACACCCCATTGTGTGTGTGAACCACGGTGCGCTAATCCATCCGTCCACCCAGGAGCCCTGGGCTGCCCTCACCCCTGGCTGTCGTGAACACGGGTGGACAGGTATCATTCACGTCTCTGCTTTCACTTCTTTTGGGTCTATGCCCAGAAGAGGAACTGCTGAGTCAAACTGTCATTCTACATTTAACTTTCTGAGAAGCCGCCACCCTGTCTCATTCACGCCCTGCGGTCTGTGTGCCCAACCCTGAGGCCGCTTCTCCATGAAGACTAAGAAGCTTAAGGCCGTCGGGAACACGCAGTGCTCAGCGTGGGTGTTAACTTGTCTCAGTTGAGTGAGGGTGACTTTAACTCGATGCAAGTTCTGCCTGCACAAGGGAGACTGCCCTCTTCCTTTCTCTCCGGGACAGAGACCCAGCTGCTGGGTTCTGGCTTCTCCAGCCCTCAAAGGCCTGAGCCCCGGCCCTGGCCCATCCCCGGTGCGGTGGCTAAGTGGGGGCAGGTGCATGAGCCGCGCCACCAGGCCCCGGCCAGAGCCTCTCCTGCAGAATGTCTGGGGTGGGGCGCCTCCTCTCTCAGCACAGCCGTCTATAGTTTAGCGATGCCAAGGAGAAGCCACCAGGCTCAGCAAACACCCTGCCTGCCTTTCACACGGGGTCCCTGAGAGACACCTGTGCTGGGAGTGAGCCTTCCCCTGAGAGGGTGACACCATCAATCTTCAGCCTTTTAGTCCAGGAAAATATGTCCTAAAGGGAACACCTCCCCAGGCGTCCGATGGGGGTTGCAGAGCAGCACCAGGGCCTGTGTGTCCACGGGCAGTGTGGACTAGTGGAAGCATCCGAAACTCCCAGAGGACACCGAGGTGAGGTGAGGCAAGCCCCAGGGGAGAGGAAGAAGGGAGGCGGTCAGCTTCTCTACTCTTTCCGCGCATCCTCTGCAGGTGTGTCCTCTGCAGGCAGCTCTTGAAGGCAGGAGCTGAAGGCTTAGTGCTTTGCAGGACCAGCTGTGAAAGTTACTGGCAGACAGCACCAAGGGACATGGGCACAGGATGGAGGGAGGCCACTGGGCAGGGCTGTGGGCATCCCATGTGGCTGAGGGCCACATGCATGGGGGTCCCTCACAGACCCCTCAGCACTTAGGGTCCCAGTAAAAGAGTCTTCCAAAGAAGTGAGAGGAGACACCAGAGGTGATGGTCAGGACACACACAGCGCATGAGCCATGACCACGGAGTGCATCTGCCATTCTGCGGGAAGGGTGGCCAGCACTCCAAGTGGGCTCCTCCCTGACCATGTGTGCCTCAGTTTCTACATCTGAAAAATGGGCAAAACAACAACGGCCCCTTCCTCACAGGGTTGCAGCAGGGATTATCCAAAAAGCATGCACTGCCACTTCTAACGTGGGCAGGCGGACAAGTGAAGGACCTGACACATCGCAAGCCACAGCACCTCCAGCCAGCTTCCCTTCTGGAGGAAACTCACAGGAGATAAGACAGGGGAATCAACCCGGTCCGTCTCCTGCTTCCCAAGGGCTGCTCTCCCCGAATGCCAGTTTTAATAAGATCAGTAGCTCCCTCCATCACAGAAACAGTAAGAGACAATGGACCCCACAAGGCCAGTTCTGTTTTGCAGTCTTGGCAGCAGGTAGCAAGCTGATTGCCACAGTATGGAGCAGGCTGAAATTCGTGCTTGCTGACACCAGGAAGAGGCTGATCTCTCCGTGGGATTCCTGGACTGAGCGCGGTGGGGAACGGACCAGAGCAGAAGCCCCTTTCCACCCTCCCCACCCCCAACGGGCCCTGCTCGGGAGAGAAGGGGTCATGAGCTGCTGGGCCCTGCTGGCCTTCAGCCTGGCTGGGCTGTGGCCTCTGCTTGTGAGATCTCGGAGGGTGTGTCTGTGGGGTGGAACCCAGGTCCTTCACACCACTATCGGGGGTGCAAATCTGCAATGAATCCTGTCATCCTCAAGAGTCTCCAGCCCCAGATCACGGCAAAAACACGTTTGTGTGGTCCAGGGACTCAGCTCACTGCAGTCGGATCACCTTCACCTGCTCAGGTAGCACGGGGTCCTCGGGAGATGCTGACCTTGCTCATTTCCCCCTGCACATGGGGAGGGGCTTCCCAAAGGCAGAGGGGTGGCGTTGACTCGCCAGTGGCTGGTGTCTCTGGTCTCCCGGCAACGTCCTGCCAGCCTTTAAGCTCACCTGGGCATTCACGGCAAGCTCACCTGGAGGTCACGAGGCCCATTCCCTGGTCCAGCCTGGGCCTGTGCCCGCGGAGCCCATGGCTCCAACTCCGTTCCTCTCAGACCCTCCCCTCTCCTGCTCCTCCCCTGCGTCCTTTCTTCTCACAGCAGCTTTTCCTACCCACGCCCCCTCCATGTGGAACCAAGCCTGGTGTGACAGTTCCAAGCTTCGCTCTACCCTTGTCTAAAGTGCACGTGGTTCTGAATCCAGAACGACTGTGTGTTTGGCTGCCAGCTGGCCCAGGGCAGGGGAGGCTCTCACGTCCTGCGGGGAGGGCACGGGTGGCTGCATTCACTCGCTCATGTTCTGTGGGTTGATCTGCGGAGGGAGAGAACATTCTCCTCAGTCTGGAAGTTTTCTGGGGGGAAAAGGTTTTGTGCATATTGGTCTTTGTATGCTAATACAATAGAAAGTCTCATGCTTCTTTAACAACGTAAAAACTCAAGTCGTCTCTGGCCTCTTACCGCCTTTCATTTGGGATGGCTCTCCGGCCGTCACGGCCAGCTTCGCGCTCTGTGCTGGGCAAACACACAGGCTATTTATGTTGGCACCAGCAACCGTACCTGCCACAACCCCAAGTGATTTAAAGCCCTCTGGGTCTTCTGGGCAGAATGTGCTATTGACTCAAAATCCTGCCTGATGCCAACCTGCCCGGGTAGAAAGCAAAGCTTCAAGAGCCCAATTCACACGCCGGTTGCTCCACGTCTCGGCTATCTGCTCTGAAGTTAAAGGAGCATGATCCGTTTAAAAATCAAGCTGGAGAGTTTCAGTAAGTAAATGGCATTTTAAACTAGAATTTAGTGATGAAGCTTTCATAAGAACGGCATGCCTAGCTCATCACCATGCTTGTTCAGCTGCCAGCAATCTAATGTCTACGGCAGATCAAGGACAACAATTAAATTGTCAGGAGACGTGTATTTAAATCTTGGCTTTGACTCTACCAAGCATTTGACCCTGGCCTTTCAGTTTCTGTAAAAGGGGGTGGTGGTGCCCACTTCCAGGCAGATGTGAGGACGTCCAGAGATGGAAGACGCCAACCCCCCTCTGGGGCTCAGAGTCTAGAAGAGGCCCAATCCCTGTCTCCTATTTAAGGTCTTAGCAGACAGAAGCTGTGGCCGCCGAGGAACTGGCATGCCCCCAACAGAATCGGCCTCCAATTCTAGTTCACAGAGGAAGACGGGGACCTTGGGGTGGCAGCAGGTGTGACCCTGGGCTCGTGGGAGCCACAGAGCTGCTTCTTTGGGAGCCAGAACCCTTTGAGAATTGGATGAACACACCTGACTCTATTCCCAGAAAACAATAATGATAATCATGATAATCCACGCATAATGGGGGGCTGTAGAGACCACTCCCCACATGAAGCCCCGCCCCTGGAAGAAGCTCCAAGCCCCACCTTAGAGGGTTCACACAAAGGTCCAGTGACCATGTGGCCCGCCCCACCCTGTCTACTCCTTGCAGATGGAAGAGTGCTCAGGGCTAGAGAAATATCACCGCAGAGTCAAGACCAGGCTCGGGCTTCCTGCGCTTTCTCTGCGGAAGAGGAGGCGGAAAACCAGAAGAGAGCCTGTCTTCTCTCACACCCCACCAAGTTGCTCCCCAGCCTGGGGCCAGGCAGGCACTCACCCCTCCCGACGTCCTTCCCCTCCCACTCCCTCTACCTGTGGGGCGGCTCCCATGCCCCTCTGGGAAGCCCCCGCCCAACCCCACGGGGCACCCACAGGAGCGTTGGCCTCGCTCTGGACCCGCCACCTGGTGAACATGTGTGTGCATCTGTTTCCCCAGCACTGCTGTGAGCACCCAGCATTCCAGGGTCACAGGGCAGGTGCTTCTATGACTGTTTGTTGACTGACATATTTCCTATGACATTGATTAGAGATTTAAACACACAGCAGGTGTGAGACATCTAACTTTTTAAGTTAATGCTCAGCTCCTAAACAAATTGTGTTGGAATCCATTGCGGGTGTGGCTTTCCAGGGCTTCCCTTGTCTCCTGGGAGTAAGAAACAGTTCAGAGATGTGTGGATTTCTGGGGGCTGCGCCGTGGGGTCTCTGGAAAGAGGCAGGTGACCCCTCCCTCACACAGCACCCGGGCTGAGGCTCCCACTGTTTTCCTTGCGGATGTTTCAAATACAAATCCGCTCTTGCAGCTTAGCCTGAGGAAATTAAGTTTGATCTTGTTAAGAGAAAAATATACTGTTAGGGTGTTGGTATTTTTTTCCATTGCCTATAATTAAAGATGTCTTAGGCTAATGCAGCACCCCCAGTGAGAGGAAAGAGCGGTATTTACAGACCTGGGTGCTTAAAAACAAATTTCCGGTGGGATGATCATCTGAGCACCGCTAACAAAAGGTTCATTCTTAGTGGAAGGGAGGGGGAAGAGGGAACGGTACTTAACGATGCCCACAGCCCACGGTGGGGATGGTGGGGCCTCAGGGAAAGGCTTCCTCAAGCCTGCAGCTGCTGAACTCGAGAAATTAAATACATATGTAAATGTTTTAAGGAGAAAAACAAAAGTCACAGAGCGTTTCAGCCCCGGAAGTCCTCCAAGGAACAAAAGGTTCTCTTTAGGAGTCAGAGGCGCAGCAGCCCCAAAACCAGCAGCTCCAGGTGCTCCCCCGGGGGCTCATGGTGCTTCCCTCCCCATCGGGGCCTGCGCAAAACCCGAACTTAGGGTTGGCAGCGGGGAAGAAGGTGGAGCTTGCTTTTTATCCCAAATGAAGGTGGAAAATTTAGTATGTATTCTAATTTTTTATAATGAAGGGACTATATCCGTCCGAGCAGTTAATAACATGGCATGCCTGGGACGCCTCCAAGGGCAGATTTCCCACCAGCCAAATCCTGGCATGGGGGTGTCGCTGTGGCCCACACTCAGGACACGGCCACGGCCTGTCAGCCTCCAGCTCACAGAACACCTGCTGGGCAGAAACCCGGGAGGACGGCTGCCCACCTTCTCAAGGCTGTGAGTCTGGACCATGGTATGCCCTCCCCATGAAACCTCGCAGGCACTAAGTTTCTCCAGTTAAAGGGGGCTAGTCACTGGGTGAATATATGATTTTAATGTATTCTCATATCATTCCTCTCTCTCTCTCTCTCTCTCTCTCTCTCACACACACACACACACACACACACACACACACAACACGCACACTCACCATAGTTTTGGCGTCTGAAGGGGCCTGGGCTATGCACACCTTGTAATAATCCTCAAGCTTAAAAAACCAAAAAAGCAAACCCTCCCCTCCCTCTCCACAAGCCCAGTGGTTTTAAACTGCAAAGAGCTCAGGGCTCCTGAGTCCGCCGTAGGCAGTGGCTGAGCCCTGCATGGAGCGTGACCCTGGTGCTCTGTGGAGGTTCTGCCCAGGCCTGAGGGGCAGGGGTACGAGAGCCAACACAGGATGTTTACACGAAGTTTTAAAATCAGCACCTTAAACACAAACCGTTTACAACGTGAGCTCTTTTCACTTCATCCTAAGTCACCCCACTCAAGTGGGCATAGGGGTAGCCAGCTGACTTCTGCAGTCACACAGGTGCAGCTTGACATCCAAGTCTACCCCTGTGAGCTGCCTGCGTGTCCCCAAGCCACCGTGTTTTCTTCTGTCACTGGGGACCATGGAGATAATCCCAACTCGAGGAACCAGCATGAGCACTCCACAAGAAAGTGACCGTGCCAGGCCAATGTCATGCTCTTGCTCCGTGTTGGCAGCCTTACTCTTGGCATTTACTGAGCACCTACAGCTAACAATATACTAAAAGTCCCAAGGCCTGCCTCAAACAGCGCCTCCTCTAGGGAGCCGGTGACGTCCTGACCTCCAGGTTCACCTGCCATCCACCTCCAACCCATCAACTTCCTTCTGGATGGTGGCGTGACTGCCAGCCTGCCAGATTCCCAAAATCCAAACCTTCCCACCTGCACCCGGCCCAGCCCCCGTGCCATGGGAGTGGTGCACTCTGAGTGCCTACCATGTGCCTCTAACACCCTGGCCGCCACACCTGCAGAGTCGAACAGAGTACAGGAGATGTGAGGCTCAGACCCTTGCAGGCAGGGGTCAGGTGCACAGCACAGAACATGTGAGGCAGACGACCCTCACAGGAAGTACTTCAAGTGCACAGCACAGACGCACGCGGGGACAGACCCTTGCAGACGGGATGTCAAGTGCAAAGCACAGAAGTGACCATAGGGAGAGAGTGAGGGCAGAGCGAGGTTCTGGAGCCAGCTGTGCAGTATAACAGTGGCATCGGGGACGCAGGGATAAGGTCTAGAAAAGCCAGTGTGATGTCTGGGCAGATCCCAACCTGCGGTGCCCCTGCAAAGCTCCTATCACACCCCTGGTCCATGGTAAGGGGCTTCTGCCCCTCATGAAGTATGTCCAGCTACGTCCTGAGCCCCTAATGCCAGGACAAATGCACCTGCTCGGGTTCCTGCCTCCCACCTTCCCGGCAGGTAGCTGGATTCCATCCAGACAGCTGTGAAGTGCCACACACGTGTTCATCATGGGTCCCAACTCCCCAAAACACCTGTCTGCAACAGCACATCCCCATGAAGCCAGTGCTGCCCCAGGTCAAGGTCAAGCCAAGGTTGTGTGGCCTTTGGATGTGGCTTCCCTCAACCTGGATGGGCATGCTGGGCCTGGGCCACCTGGCCATGCTGTCCTGTTGAAGTCCCTGGCCACAAGGCATGGCCTTCAAGGGGGAACCTCTGCTAAGTATCCGCGCCCATGTTTGCTCCATGCTGCCCCATCCACACCACCCCCTCTAGTTACCTCTCTGTCTGCAGCACCCGCCTGTGGGTAGCTGAGAGCAGGGAGGGTCTGACCTGTCTTTCGTCCCTGATGGCTGGCAAACAGCAAGCCCAGAGTGTACCCCATCCGTGTGTCAGCAACGTTGTGAGACTGTCAGCCTGACGTCATTTTGTGCCCCCTAGACCAGGACACCCTGGTGCTCCCACCTGTGAACTCAGGAGGTGGCGGTGCCTGGGTGAAGGGAGGGGACACCGCTCAGCAGGGATGTCAGAGCTGAACATGGTTCCGAGCGCAGGCACACAACTCCGGGTGGGCTTCCTGGCGAGGAAGGAGACTTCTTCCCTAGAAATGGCTCCCTTACACTGGAAGGAAGGCTGGCTGTTGGGACAGATAGAGGGGACACGAGACATGCCAGGGAACTCTGTGCCCAGCAAAAGGGCAGAAGGGAAGGGACAGAGAGGATGGACTGAGGGGGACTTCCCCAGGACCAGGCCTCCCTGACGGGAGTGAGCGCACATGGATTTTCTGAGCCATCTTTGTCTATTAGATGCTTCCCACAGGTGTCTGGAAACCCAAACACCAGGCAGAACGTCTCCATCTCATGTGTCCACACCAAAGAAATCACTTTATTTGAGATGACTTCTGGCACTGTACAAGCCTGGTGTGTAAATAGTTGGGGCTTTTCCAATGATCCTCAAATTACGTCATTTACTCCTTCAATTCATGAGGCCATCCTCCATTCTCCCACCGAGGACACGGCCGACTTTTTCCTGCAGATATTAATTATATCATGGATGACCCAGTCCTGTGATTTCCACATCAGGGACTGGAAAGTGACAGTCTGGGGGCGTCCATGCCTCTTCCCAGCAGCCTCCGAGTCTGTTCCTGTGGCTTTTTACGTAATCAGGCCACCAGCTGCTCCCCAACTCGCCCCTGCTTGAAGGCCATGCCACATGGTGCGGGGGGCAGACTCGGGCAGTCTGCTGCCAGCCTGAGATGCACGTGATTCCTCAGAATCGCGCCTGCGTTTCTAGCTCCTCGTTATTCTCCCTCCACTGAAATGGCCTCCCCAGCCCAGCCCCTTCTTGACCAAGAACACTCAACATCTCGGACTGCACTCATTCTTCAGACCAGCCCTGACGTTCCCCCGACACTTCCGCCCCCGCCCTGGCTCATATCCTCTAACTATGGGGAGCCAAGCTACCTGAGGCCCAGCGGCCCCACCAGGCGTGAACCAGAGCAACAGGAGCAGCAGGCTTTTCTCCGGGACGTTTCTGCAGCCGCAT
>NW_016107695.1:1543183-1552135 GCF_001604975.1 Cebus imitator
GTGCTCCATCGTCCAGGCACAACACCAGCTCCTAGTGCTCCATCATCCAGAGCTGCTGAAAGCATTTCTAAATCTGTACATGTAACAAAACATCTCACAAGTCTTGAAAATAGATCATTTACAGTAACCAACAATGTGGTCACCTAAACACAGCTAATATTTCTGTAGGTTACTTTAGAATCTTAATCTTTAATTATATTAATTAAGATAATTATGTATTATTACATAATTGTTGTCCCTTTGCACACAAAGTCTAGGAATAGATAGGTTTTTATGGGGAGCTGAAAAAGAAACAAAAGAGATTTCTTTCAAAGATTTTCATTCAAGAAAGAAAAAAACAATAGTGCATGAAATAATGAAACTGCCTCAAAATGTTTAAAAAACAAAAAAGGCTAATAGAAATTCTTGATTTTATAGGATGGCAAATTAAAAAAAAACAAAAAAACAAACAAAAAAAAAAAACAAGAAACTTGAGAGACGTGAGCCTCCCTCCACTCATGAGATGAAGGAGCTGGTGAAAATGAGCTGAACCCAAATGTCCCCCAGTGTCTGAGGAGAAGGCGCGTGCTGACGTCACAGCCTAGATTTCTACCACAGATTTCAGGCACACTCCTGTGAATTTGCATAGTGACCCAGGAGGGAGCATGAGGAGGTAGCTACCTGATATGGTTAGGCTTTGTGTCCCCACCCAAGTCTCATCATTAAGTATCATCCCCAAATCCCCATAATCCCCACGTGTCAAGGGAGAGACTAGGTGGAGGTAATTGAGTCATGGGGGCAATTTTTCCCATGCTATTCTTGTGATAGTAAGTGAGTTCTCATGAGACCTGACAGTTTTTTATAAGGGGCTCTTCCCACTTTTCTGGACACTTACCCTACCTGCCACCTTGTGAAGAAGGGGCCTGCTTCCCCTTCAACTTCCACCATGATGGTAAGTTTCCTGAGGTCTCCCCATGTGGAACTGTGAGTCAATTAAACCTCTTTTCTTTATAAATTACCCAGTCTTGAGCAGTTCTTTATAGCAGTGTGAGAAAAGAGTAATATAGCAAATTGGTACTGGGAATGAGGTACTGCTATTAAGATACCCAAAAATGTGGAAGCGACTTTGAAACTGGGTGACAGGCAGGGGTTGGAACAGTTTCGAGGATTCAGAAGAAGACAGGAGAATGTGGGAAAGTTTAGAGCTTCCTACAGACTTGCTGAATGGCTTTGACCAAAAGGCTGATTGTGATATGTAGCTTATCCCTTGGTCACAGAACAATTGGGCCCCTCCAAAGCTTGGGGCTTGCAACCTCTGAAGCAGTGGCCTGAGCTACATGTTGGCCTCTTTTAGGCACAGCTGGGATGCAGGGCACCAAGTCCTGAGATTACACAGAGCAGCAAGGCCCCAGGCCCAGCCCACAAAACCATTTTTCCTCCTAGGCCTCCCAACCTGTGATAGGAGGGGTGTAGGAGGGAGATGAGGAACTTCGTGGGAGCTGAAATAAAGGTGACTCTGGCTATACTTTAGCAAAGAGACAGACAGCATTTTGTCCCCATCCTAGTGGAACTCTGAACTTGAGAGAGATGGTTTGAAATTGGAATTTATGTTTAAAAGGTAAGGAGAGCATTAAAGTCTAGAAAATTTGCAGGCTGATGATAAGATAGAAAAGAAAAGAAAAAAAAAACATTTTCTGAGAAGAAATTCAAGCCAGCTGCAGAAATTTGCATAGGTAACAAGGAGCCAAGTGTTAATTGCCAAGACAAAGGGGAAAGTGTCTCCAGGGCTTGTCAGAGATCTTCATGGCAGCCCCTCCCATCACAGGCTTGGGGGCCTAGAAGGACAAAATGGTTTTGTGGGCTGGGCCTGGGCCTTGCTGCTCTGTGCAGTCCCAGAACTTGGTGCCCTGCATCCCAGCTGTGGCTAAAAGGTACCAACATACAGCTCAGGCCATTGCTTCAGAGGGTGCAAGCCCCAATGCTTGGAGGGGCCCAATTGTTCTGTGACCAAGGGATAAGCTGTAGAAAGAAAAGCAGCTTTAGGTGGACAGCAGGTGAGGGACAGGAAAGGAGGGTGATTTCCACTTGTAGGCAACACTGCTTTTGAGCTGCTTAAGGAACATCTGGATGAAGATGCACCGAAAACCACTGGACTTGTGGGCCCTGAGCTCAGGAACGAGGCTGACCCGGAAATACTGCTAATCCACTGCACAAATATTCACCACATCGCAGGTGCGCTGCGTTAGAAATGCAAGGGCAGGCAAGCAGATGTTACTCAATGGGTCAGGCGAAAAGAATAACAACAGCACCTGCTTCATTTACTGGGCGCTTACAGTCTTTCCCCGCTGGGCTGACTGCCCGATGGGTGTTATTTCACAGAATCCTCCCACGAACCAGCTGAGATCCAGGACTGCTTCACAGATGAGGAGACACAGGATCAGAGTAATCTGCCCAGCACACAGCAAGTAAGCGGTAGAATGTGACGCTGATTCCCGACGGTCTGACCCCAGAGATGCGCACGGTGCTTGTGGTCAGCACCGCTGGATGCTCACGAGGAGCCTGAGGATATGGAGACTGAAAGCTGCTGAGCTTCACCACGTGGACCTGCTATGGCCCCCAGGGTAGGGCAGGGTCAGAGCGAAAGCTACCTATGGTGTGAAACCATGAGCTTCTCCTGGTTTGCAATTTGAATGTGCCCACGGGTCAGGGGACACTTAGAAAAACTTGGGCCAGGCACAGTGGCTCAAGCCTGTAATCCCAGCACTTTGGAAGGTTGAGATGGGCTGATCACTTGAGGTCAGGAGTTCAAGACCAGCCTGGCCAACATGGTGAAAGCCCATCTCTACCGAAGACACAAGAATTAGCTGGGCTGATGGTGCGCACCTGTAATCCCAGCTACTCAGGAGGCTGAGGCATTAGAATCGCTTGAACAAGGGAGGCAGAGGTTGCAGTGAGCCAAGATCACAGAATCACACTCCAGCCTGGGCAATAGGGCAAGACTGTCTCATAAAAAAAAACCAAAAAAAAAAAAAAAAAGAAAAGGAAAAGAAAAAGTTTTACTGTAAGAAAAGAAGAGTTTGGGGGCAACATAGATCATAACGCTTGGCCCTGGGGAGAAAGTTTCTTTCTTTCTTTTGGAGGAAGAGATGCAAGCAGATGAGAAGAGGAGCAATGGGAAGAGAAAGGGCAGAGACACAGAGGGCATTTGGTGGGCTCTGGGCACAGGAGAGGAGGAGGAGCCTGTGTGGGGAAGGAGGCGGGAGAGAGCAGGTGCACCAAGGGCAGAAGCCAGATGGGCATCAGGCAGGGCTCTGGGCAATGGGGTTATCTTGCTGCCCTCAATGTGTCAAATACCATTCAGATTCCCCTAATGACAAAGGACAGATAAAGACATTGTCAACCCAAAAAGCACACAGAGAGAGACTCTAAAAGCAAATGACATTTATTCGGGGATAGAGCATTGCAGTGGGAATATGCATCTGATATTATGTGTGTATTCCGAAGGATGAAGGAAGACAAAGGTTATTAAAGGAAAAAATGAGAAGGTGATGTCATTGTTTTGAGATATTTCTCCTTGGCTAGGATCAATAAAAAGAGTGGGCCCAGTGCAGGGTTGGACAAGCACTTGCTGGGCAGATGTGCCTTTGTGCAAGCTTGCATTGTTTGCAGAGTCTGTGGTGATTGTTTTCATGCTTAGGAACCCTCCCTTCATGGCCTTTCCCTGTTTTATTTGCCAGGGTTTTCAACACAGGTGACTCCATTTTGATTCTGGCAACTTTCCCATTCCCCTCTTTCCATCAAGACCTTTCTCTGACTGTGTCTCCAACCCGTCACCCTGCAGTTAGGTTCGATTTTCCCTCGGTGCCAGGATGGTCCTGTCTTGATTTGGTCTGGTCCAGTTCTACATTGGAGAGAGTGACCAGTGACAAGGAGTCAGTGTTGACATCCAGTCAGCCACATTTGAGCAACAAGAGAGGTTTGGGGAGAGTGGGCCTCAGGCTAAGCCTACTTGGAGTTCAATTTTGTTAAGTTCTTATTAAGTTCAATTTCATCTGTTCTGTAGGTGTCTTGGATGATAGCCTACACCTACGGAACAGGTGAAATTGAACTTAATAAGAACTTAACAAAAGAAGGAGTTATACTTCTGCAGAAATTGAAAAGCAACAGATACAAAATGTTAAAAGGACAATAGAAAGTAAAATTAAGAGTAATCTCTCAAACTCAGGTTATATAATGGTTTCGAGACATGAACGTAGGCTGAAAGGCCACCAGTTGCGTACATTAAATGACTACTATTGTTGGAATTAGATGCTCGGTGCCACAAATAAACATTAGCACTGAGACAAAGGGTCTTTCAGCAACACAATTTTTATTTCCTGAAGGCAGGGCACTCTCACTAGCCATCTTGCCGCAAGAGCACAATGAACAAAGCAAAACACACAGATTTATCCCTTACACACTTGGGGTCGTCCTTACTGCTGTGTCTGATCTCTGTTCAACAAGCACCTGCTTAAAAGTCAGACTTTACAATTTAGACTAAATTGTAAAGTTTAGTCTGGAGCCAGACTTTACAATTTAGACTAAAACCCGATTGGCTAATAACTTAAAATTTTTCTAAACAGGTAAAAGCAATGGAGAGCTGGGACATGCCTGTGAGCACGTGCAGCACAGATATCTTGGTTAAAGTACAAGGACGTAGAATGTACTACGTGCCTGTAAGCATGGCATGTCTCACAGCTACAGAGGGTAGGGCTTAACAAAGAGTTATTAGCACACTTATGATTTATTCTTTAACAGGAAAGGAAACTTTGAAGAGGAACTTTTTTATTTCCTACAGCCATTCTGTCAAGTCATAAAGGTAGGCATTAAGACAAGTCAGAGTGTCACTGCAGCACGGAGTGCTGTTTCCATATCTTAGGAAAAGCTATCGACAGTGTGAAACCATCAGCTTCTCCTGGTTCGCAATTTGAATGTCTCTGGTCATGGAATCAGGAGGTCCGGTAAACTTTACGTTTGACTTATACATTAGGTATCAGACTTGTTCTTTGAAATTAATCTAGGTTCAGCTTATAGGGCTTCAGGAATGGTTTCCATTTTTAGTACCTTTATGGCAAAAAAACTGGTTTGGAGGAACCTGGAATTCATGATTTAGTCTGGTCTATAGGTAGTTACCAAGAACTCAAAACCAATGCACAGAGCTACAATCTAATCAGAGGTGTATTAGAGGTGTATTGGCAGGTTTTCTTAACCTTTTCTCTCTATATTAATCACAGAGGAATCTCAGATTTTGAAATCTCTTGAGGCTAGAAAGTCAAACTAAGACTGACTATAGATTTCACCTACTGTTTCGAGGTTCCTGGTCCTGCCGGCAAGTGACAATTTTACTGACTATAAGATCTTTCTGACCCTTAAAAACAGGCATTCTTATTCTATGCACATCCCCAAATGTGAGATTTCAGACAAAACCTTGGCAATATAACCAATGTTTTCAATCGTATCCTCTTATCAAGGGAGAGTGAATTCATATTGAACTTATGCGAGTAGCTCTATTCCCAAAAAATAATGAGAATAATACATCCTGATAATTTCCGATTCTGGCAGAATCAAGTGGGGAGAAAAAGAAAATACTTCCACCTTTGTTCACAGAAGTATACTTCACCAAGTTGCTATAAACTGTAGATAGCTTGAGAGAGAAAATTTCCTTAAGTCTGGAAAACAAAAAAATTTCCAACAATGTCACAGATGAAAGTCATAGGAATATGATGTTCATCAGTTACTACGCTCATGTGATTGATTTTTGTTCTGCTTGACCTCGATCAGCAGCTTCATGAACTCATCCATTTCCTCATCAATGTTCTACAAACCTTTACTTAGTCTATTGATCTTAAAGGTATAAGAAAATTGTAATTGAGGGTACTTGTTAGAATCTTTTCATGAATTTGACTGCAAATGCTTTCAGACAACAGTCAAAACAATAAATGTGAATGACAGAGACTTAGAATAGCCATGGTTATAAATCTGAGTGAAAATTTACCATTACCAGAAAGTGACAAGAAAACTTGGTTATTTTTGTTGCATATAGCATAAACAAACAGAATTGGGACTTGATGATGTACTAGACTTCTCAGAGTTTTATGCAACTTTGGAACATGCATATCAATAACATGTCCATCAATGTAACTGAAAGAATCCCTAGTATCTCTGACCATCTGACAGTGCTTACCATGCGATTTACCAAAAAAGGCTAATCATTTAATATTTCTACAAGATGAATGAACAGCAAAGTGAATGAGCATATTCCTCTCCAAAACACTTTCCTCTAATTTAATTCCTGTACTGTTTATTTATTCACACATAAAATACTACAAATATTATGAGTTCATTTATTATGAAGATAAATATTACTGAGGTTAACTACTACTGTCTTATTTCCTAAAAAGTTCATTTATTTATTGTTCATATTCCTAATTGTCTTTTAATTTATGTAAGTGATATTTTTAGAAAATAAATGATAAATATGTTACTATATACAATTCCTGGCATCTCATTAACTCAATCCATTATGTACATTGTTATGGGCATTATGGGGCTAGTGATGGAGTATGGTTAGTATAGAATATATAAGAATAAATGACACAATCTCTGCCCTCACTATAGTCAAGCCTGGGGTTAAAAAGTCACTCCCAGAGCCTTCTCAGGGGAGAAAGAGCTGAAGGCAGTGACACATAGCTGGCAAATCACATGCAGCAAGAAACGGCAGAAGGGAAGCTTCTGGGCATGAACCTGAGAAGTTTTCAGAGGGAAACTCCAACTTGAGAAATAAAATCATCATTCTCAATAAAGAAAACAGTATTTCTAAGCTGAAACTATGGACATTTAATGAATCTCAGAAAAAAAAAATGGCAGAAATAGTAACTAGAACAGGTAGAAGCTGCCATTCAAGAGGTGGTTGAAAATGTAAAGAAATAGACTTCAGAATTCAAAATCAAAACCCTTTGCAACTTTTATGAAGAGCAGATTAATATTTTTTTAAATCTTGTTGTTCTAACATGGGAGAAATTTTAGCTTTGTATCAGTGTATTTTTTTTTTACCTTCCCCCTCATTTAAAAAAAAAAAGAAAATAAAAGGAAAAAAGAGACAGGGTATTGGGGTGGGAGGAAGGAGAGGAGCAGAAAAGGTAACTATTGGGTATTGGGCTTAATACCTGGGCGGTGAAGTAACCTGCACAACAAACCCCATTACACAAGGTCACCTCTATAACAAACCTTTACATGTGCCCCTGAGCCTAATCTCTTTTTAAACTTTTTTTTTTTTTTACCAAAAATACAACTTTATACTTAAAACTTTTTTCATACCTTTGTCACCTACTTACCAGTTTCTTTCTATCTTGCTTCTATTTTTTTAAATCCATACATCGAAACAGCCTTTAAATAAGCTCTGAATTAGACAGAATTGCTCTTTTTTCATTAAAAAACACATTGTATGCCTTACTCATTTTTGTCATTAAAAACACATCTTATTTTTTGCTACACTTTGTATGTAGAATCATATATATATATACACACACAACACATATATATATAAATTAAAATTCTAACTCTTAGTAACCTACTTTTTACCTAAAACCAAAGCAATTTTGAGCTGTCTATCCAATATCTGTATTTTATCTTCTTTGAGGATACCCAGATATTTCATGGATATCCATAACTTAACATGATGTTAAGACTTTACATGCAAAGCTCATTTATAAATGTTTATCCCATTTAAATTTACCTAATTTGTTTATTTTTAATGGTTTTACTTGTGAAAACTAAGATATTGGACAAAGCTAATCATTTTAAGTTATTTTCCTAGTAACCATTTTTCTAGCCTGTGAATATAATATTATTCACCTAAGTAAGAAACTTAAAGTAAAATACATGAATATTTTGGTGATGATGCAGAAGATACAGCTAATTTTCTTAAATCAATAATATTATATTAGTCTTATTTATCGAAGAGTTAAACAAATATTATTCTGCTTTTAGGCTGAGTTTATAGTTTTACAACCTTGGTGTCAAACCATGACACCTTAAAACATCTAGTGGAGACCAATATAAAACTGTCTGACCAGTAAACTCAGGTAAAAATGTGTGTTGACAATTTTGAAAACATTTCTATTTTTAACAACAATTTTAAAACCAGCTTATTTATCAGAGTTACTGAAGTCATGTGACCCAAAAGACACTTAAGTTAATTACTATATAGTTTAACAACTTTTATGAGCACTTATTTAAGCCAATCTGAATAAATTTTCTTAAGGAATTTTTAGCTGATTATGCCAGATTTTACCACACAGACATAATCTATAACATTATACACATGCATATATGTATGTACACCTAAACAAACACACATAGACACACACAAAGAGCTTACAGTTTGCATTTTAGGATTTTAGTCATGAGACACTAAACATATAAACTCATCAGTATAGAAAAGAGAGTTAGACCCAAATTATGTTTCTGACAAAACGGGACAAATTCACGTGGCTAAACGTTGTTTTTTTTGTTTTTTGTTTTTTTGTTTTTCCTGACAGCCAATCTAATGAAGGTGGTAGACCAACATTTTGGGTAAAGCAGTTTCCACAGCAGTTTGACTTTTAAATAAAATGTTGTTTTTTCTTACCCTTTGCTCAGTTTCAAATGAGTTTAGGGTTGAATGTTCGGTGTTTACCTTTTAGCAGGGCTGGCTGAATTGTGTACAATAAATTCTCCAAGTGGCCTTGATTAGATTTCTGTTGCCTTATCAGTCTGGTTTGCTTGGCTGGTCTATGCGGGCAGGAAAGCATTTTAGCAGAGTTTTTTTTTTTTCACTTTTCTGGCTCTTTCGTGGCAAGACAAAACAACTTTTATGCCAGACAGAAATATTTTTATATTTTTTCTGTGAACTCAAGATTTTGACCTGTTTGATCTCAGGGCCTAACTTTTATA
>NW_016107695.1:1552340-1554039 GCF_001604975.1 Cebus imitator
CAAATGGAAAGTAGGAAGAAAAAATATGTGTATATATACACAGAGAGAGAAAGGTTAGAGAGCTCTGCAAGTTCACTCTATAGCTGGAGCTGTTTGGAGTCCCTGAAAGCTCCGCGGGCCTTAGGGTTTGAGAATTCCATTCCATTTCTTCAAGAGCCAAGAAAAGCCTGTAGATCGAGCAGGGCAGTGTCAGGCGCTCGGGTCAGCGTCTTGGACGGCAGCGGCTGCCAAGTGGCTTCTAGTTAGCTGTCTCACACCCACCACGAAGAATGTTTGTTTCTGCTCTGGGAAGATAATTTAGAAACGAGCGAGGGGAAAAGAGCCAAATCATTTACAGATGTACAAAGTTAAACCAAAATGAGTGAACGTCAGAGTGCTCACAAAAATTTTAGCCAGGCACTCAATCCAATGAAACATTAAATTGGGCAGAAAGAGCCCAAAGTCAGTCCACAGAGAAGACAAGAGCCTCAGAGGCAGAAGGTAAATCCAGCAGGAAGCAGGGCACTCAAGCCAGAGGGGCACTGGCCTTCATACCCGAAAGAATTTGCCAGCAAGGCAAAAAGGCCCCTGTCATCCCACAAGGGACGTGAGGTCTTTTATTTCAGGTGGCCTTATAACCCAACCAAATCCCAGACAAAGTAAAAAGGCTTCTACCAAAATAAGGCGGCTCAGCCTGAGAGCGGCCTCACACAAGCAGACGCGGTGATGTAATCCCCATGGAAGCAGAGAGCTCATGGGCCCCAGTAAGAACCACGTACAGGTCTGAGAGTTGCCCGTCCTCCCAAGCGCGATCTTTCTCAGCTCCTGCACTGCACACTATCTTCGTCAGCCTAAAGAACAGACAGGCTTTCTAAAAGAAAATGACATTAATTTGGGAATAGACATAGCAATGAGAATACGTGTGTTATAGTAAACTGTCCATATTCAGGGAGGTCAAGGAAGATGGAGGTTTTTAAAGGAAAAACGAGGATGGGGATTACATCATTGTTTTGAGATCATTATTCCTAGCAAAAGAATCAGTAGTAATAAGGGTGGTGCCAGGCAGTCGCAGGCCGACGTCTGTGCAGGAGCACTTTTGTGTGAGGTGGAGACGGCCTTGTACAACGCTGTGGGTTTTGCAGCCTCTTTTGTGACAGTTCTTGGTGTCAGGCATTCATACATAAGAATCCTCCCTTTACAGCTTTTCCTGGCTCTGTTTATCAGGGTTTTGACGTAAGTGACTCCATTTTGATTGTGACAATGTTCACAGGTGAAGTGTTTCTGAAGACACAACTTAGTGAGCAGGTAACTTCCACGTGTCATCTCTGACCTTTGCCTGTTGAAACCTAAGCAGTTCTTGTGGATGGTCGGGAGAGACCCTGGGAGTGAAGTCAGCTCCAGACTGTCACAGAGAGAAGCCCAGGAGTCAACCCCGTGTCCAAAGAACGAGGGACCAGGGTGGCCTGGGCCTCCCCACTACACCCCAGGGATTCCGCAGAGAATCGCAGGCCACAAATACCACTAAAACATGTGAGAGTTGCCAACACACCACTCAACCCCCATGGAATTCATTTTCCTGAGACAGAGTGGTTAATGGGGACAGGGGACACACGCTGACCATGCTGGAGCTTTGTTTTCAGGTCAGTGAACCTTCACAGTCACCTGAAGAACATTTTACATTTACTTCATTAAAGCCGCCCTGCCTGCTCACTCAGGCCAC
>NW_016107695.1:1554619-1583368 GCF_001604975.1 Cebus imitator
CCGCCTGCTCACATTCATTGCTCAGCATTCAAAGGTCTGCCTAGGCCTTCTACAGTTAAAGGCATCTGACCAGCTCTCTTCAAGGCCAAGTTTTTCTGTTTATTTCTCAACATGGAATACACTGTTTGTTTTTTTTCATTTCTGTACCAGACAAGTGTGCCCTGAACACTCGCCCTGCACCAGGCCCTGAGCTATGTGCTGAGGAGGATGAGAGATGCCACAGGCCAGCTTCCCTCAGGAACTTAGACTTCTGCCAATGAGATCAGATGCACCCTCAAATGTTGCCCAGAGGCTGGGCAAGGTGGCTCACACCTGTGATCCCAGCACTTTAGGAGGCCGAGGCAGGTGGGTCACCTAAGGTCAGGAGTTTAAGACCAGCCTGACAACATGGCGAAACCCTGTCTCTACTAAATACAAAAAATTAGCCGGTCCTGGTAGTGGGTACATATAATCCCAGCTACTTGGGAGGCTGAGGCAGGAGAATTGCTTGAACCCAGGATGTGGAGATTGCAGTGAGCCGAGATTGCAGCAGTGCACTCCAGCCTGAGTGACAAAGCAATACTCTGTCTAAAAAATATATACATATATATATATATATATATATATATATATCAGTGGACCAGATAAAGCAGAGTGTGAATGCCACCACAGAGGTAACATGGAGCACTGTCCTGAGATCCAAGCTACAGAAGGCTGCACCCTGCTGGGGTGTCAGGAACTCTGCATGGAGAAGCGGTGTCTGAGCCAGAGTTGGCTCCGGAGTCTCTGGTGGAACTCTTGCTCCATAATGTAACAGACCCACACAGATCTCCCATTTCCAAGCTCGCCCTGTGCCATCTGCCTGCCTCAGTGGGTGACACAGCCACGTGCTAACAGTGCAGGCTGAAGCTGAGCACTACCCTTGACGATGATTCAGGAAGTCCCTCACTGAATGACTGTATCAGCACTTCCTGTGAACAACCGTTATACAAGCTTTGCTCACACAACAGCTAAGAACCTAGACAAAACCATTGTCTTTGCGGAATGTATGTTTTCTCACCCCCATGACTCACCGGTCCCCAGGTCCTCCAGACCTACTTTCCTGGGCCTCCTTCAAATCTGCACCCCCGCTCCAGAGCCAGCGCCACCCTGCAGCCTCTGCAGCAGCTCTCCCGGCCCCCAGGGTCCCAGCTGCACCCCCTTGAATCCATTTCCCATGTTCTATGAAGAGCAAACTTTCTTTAGAGAGGCTTGTTCATGTCCCTGCAATGCCTTCTGAATGAAAGTCAGCCCTTCAGTGAAGCCCTCTGGGTCCCGTGAGGCTGGTGTCCTGCCCACAGCTCTGGCAGCATGTCCCACCCCTGGCTGTTCTGCCCCTGTCTGCTGGCCACCTCACTGGCCCCCTCTCTGTTCCTCAGACGCTGTCCCCTCCCATCCAAGGATGGCCCAGCCCAGCCCATCTTCCTACGCCTTCGTATAGCAACCTCCTGTCCCTCGCACAGAGCCCTCGTCACCCCTGGAGGGAGGCTTCCCAGTGCCCCCAGGTGAGACTGGCTGCCCCTGTTACTTACCCTCTATGCACTGAGCTTTGACAATTTGTCTAGAACATCACCTCCCATTAGACCATACGCCCACAGCAGCCAGAATGTCACCATTGCCTTCCTGGGGTTCAGCCTTGGTCCCCCAGAAGGGCTCCATCAATATGTGGGTTATCGTTCTGTCCCTACAATCATTGGTGTGGGCATCACTCCCCTCGCCACTGCCTTTAGATGCTGTGCAATGGAGAATGGATATGCTAACACAACTCCACCTGGGACCCTGAATGGCAGGTGGAGGCTAGGTGGAACATCCCTAGAAATGCTTCCAACTGACTTCCAGAGCACTCACCCCCGGCACACTCACCTCTCCTGACTCTGCCCCCAGCACACCTCGTGTATCTCATCCTGACTCTGACTCCTTCTGGCTCAGGGACTCGACGACTCCTCCATCATGGGACATCCTAGCTGAGTTTAAGGAGAAAGATCTCTGTGAGGTGGCTTCTCTCTTCCTCTCTACAAGACTGGACAATTCATCTGGTTGTTTATTAAAATGGTGATACAGTTTGGCTCTGTGTCCCCACCCAAATTTCATCTTGAATTGTAATCACTGTGTGTCCAGAGCGGGGCCTGGGGGTTTCGCCCTTGCTTCTCTCATGATACTGAGTTCCCATGAGATCCGGCGGTTTGACAAGTGTCTGGCATTTCCCCTGCACACCCTTTCTCTCCTGCCACCTTGTGAAGAGGCAACCTTCTGCCATGATTGTAAGTTTCCTGAGGCCTCCCCAGCCATTCAGAACCGTGTGTCTTGTGTTTAGAGATTATGCAGTTTCAGGTAATAACTCTATAGCAGTGCCAGAAGGGACTAACACAAATGGTTTTATCAGTTGTTTTCACATTAAGGAGACATGATCTCGGGATGAGTCGAGGAAAAGGCTTTGTTGAGTAAAAAGCGACTTTATGTCCTCATGTGCAGACTCACCCACAGGTTGAGGTCACAGGCTGTGGTGCTCCGGGCCTGTCACTTCACCTGTGCAGCATGGGAGACAGGGCCATGTGCCTCACATTGGGATTGCAAAGACACAGTCGTGAGGCCACCCAGCTACGACAGACACCATGGGTGCACGGGAACCTGCCTCCATGACTTTGCCGGGGCTGTCCACAGAGAACACACACTGGGTGACTTAAGCCGTAGAGAGTCATCGCCTCGCAGTCCTGGCCACTGGGAGATCAGGGTGTCGGCAGGGTTGGCCCCTTCTGAGCCTCAATGGGGAAGCTGTTCCAGGCCTCTCTCCTTGGTGTGTAGATGGCATCTTCTCCCGTGTCTCTTCCCTGTGGGTGTGTCTGTCTCTGCATCCAAATATTCCCTTTTTATCAGGGCACCAGTGGTACTGGGTTAGGGTTTACTCTAATGACCTCACTTTAGTTTGATCACTTCTGTAAAGACCCTGTTTCAAATAAGGTCACGTTTGGAGATACTTGGGAATAGGACTGCAACATATGAATTTTGGGGACACAGTTCAACCCATCACAAGGCTGGCATAATAATGGTAATAATTCCTCACTGCAGGATTCCTGGATTGCAGCTGTGAGCGCAGTACCTTCATCTCAGTGCCTCCTATATAAAATAGGCCTGAATAGATCTATTGCACTGGACTGCAAAGACAGAGTCATAAATGTTGCAAAAATGCCCTGAGCTGTTTGAAGCCCTGTGCAGCTGTACGATTCACAGCATACCTGGCTGCCTTGTGGGTCCCGCTGGCAGTCCTGGGCCTGTCCTGGGTTTGGACTACGAAAGACACACAGCCACGCAGCCTCCACTTGAAGTAAGAGTCTTGCCTGCAGCCAGGACAAGTGGATGCCAGTGTCCGGGCACAGCTCTCCCATCACAGAGCACTGCATGTATTATCAGAGAAATGGTTGCCTTTGTGCATCAGGACATATGTGTAAGAATGTTCATGATATCACTATTTTTCAGAGCAAAGCCTTCAATGATCTAAAAGCCCACCAACAGTGAAATCCATAAATACTGTCAAAGTTATAGAATGTAATAGTCGACAGCAGTCATGATAAATGAGCTACAGTCCACGTAAACATAACAACCTGAGTGAATCATAGCAATATAATTTTAAGTTTAAAAAGTCCAAAAGATCACATAACACGATATTCTTTTTATAATGTTAAAACAGTTAAAATTAAAATATTGCACAATACTTTCAGCCTTTTCAATCTCTGTGTTTTATCATACAGCATAAAACTGGGGTTTGCATTTCAACCCAATAAGACATTTTTAGTAGACCAGCCCATTCACATTAATAGATATGACTTATATATTTGTACCCAATACCCTTCCCTTTTTTACATAATACAATTGTATTATCATAAAAAATATAAAAATTTTATGTAATATATAAATTTTATACAATAAAATTATATAAAAGGGAAGCAAGAAAATAATGAACCCTAGTTAATGCATGACTAGCTAGGGAGGGCCACACAGAAAGATTTAAGTTACTATCAATGCTGTAGTTTTGCAGTTGGGAAGTAATTGCACGGGTATTTATTATTATGAATAACATATCACAGAAGCAACAGGACTTGCATGTGCGTGGCCAGGAAGGGAGTTAATGATGACTCTCAGATAGTTGAGAATCTATGTCAAACAATCCGCACCTTCGTATATCTATTAGCTTGGTGCATAAGTGGCAAAGTATATCTAGCACTGTCTGATTTGAATAGGCATCTCCTTGGTACCAAGTAACTTTAGGTTGTTTCCAGAAATTTACTTGCAAAAAATAAATGCTGTACTCCATTGAGGACACCCAAAAAGGAAATACCACATCAGCTCTTCAAGGCAATTTTAAAAGAAGCTCTAAAATATTTGCACAATAAAATCTATGCTTAGTTTTCCAGATAATCATCCTTCTAATTATTAGGAGGGAAAACACAGGTGGCTATGGATATTGCTTTAAAAACTGGACTCATGATCTGGAATGGAGAAATTCTCAAGGTAGAGCAGGAACGCTGCCTTCCCCTCAGCGTTCTCACATCTGCTCAACGGCAATGCAAACCTGGGGCCAGAGGACTTCTTTCTCATGAAGAACTGGAATACAGCGGCCTCTAGTGCAACAAATCCGTGTGGGTTTTTTTCCCCTTTGTCTTTAAGGTTTAGATGTCAAACGTCTGGCTTAAGTATAAAAATATTGCACCCACCTGTCCGCTGCCGCTGCCTGAGCCGACTCCGCGCCGACCGCTGCGGTGGAGGCCGCGCAGGTCTTCGTGGAGAGCCCGGACATGGTCTACGGCCCGAGACTATCGAGGCGCAATAGGAGTACCGAAGATGCGCGTCAGCCTCGGGGGCGGCGTCCTCAAGGTGCACCCACGACCACTCGCTTCACCTTCGGGACCCCCGGCAGGTGCCCCCGCTCAGGGTCAGGCTTGTCGGCTGCGGTGGGAACAACGGCTCCACGCTCACCGCCGCGGGGCTGGCCAACCCACCGCGTCTGTCCTGGCCCGCGCGCAGCGGCCGCAAGGAGGCCAGCTACTAGGCTGGCTGACTCAGGCGGGCACCGTGAGCCTGGGCTCGGACGCCGAGGGCGAGGAGGGCTTCGTGCCCTTCAGTGCGCTGCTGCCCATGGTGGCGCCCAACGACCTCGTGTTTCATGGCTGGGACATCTTGCTGCTGCGCCTCGCCAAGGTGATGCGGCACGCGAAGGTGCTGGACTGGGAGCTGCAGGAGCAACTGTGGCCCCACAAGGAAGCCCTGCGGCCTCGGCCTTCCGTCTACATCCCCGAGCTCACCGCGGACAACCTCATCCCGGACAACCTCACCCGGCTGTCGCACGCAGCAGCAGCGGGAGCTCATCCGCAAGGACATCCCAGACTTCCGGCCTAGCACGGGAGCACGTCCGCAAGGACGTCCCAGACTTCCGGCCTAGCACGGGAGCACGTCCGCAAGGACGTCCCAGACTTCCGGCCTAGCACGGGAGCACGTCCGCAAGGACGTCCCAGACTTCCGGTGTAGCGGGCCGGACAAAGTTACAGAGCGCCTCTGTGAGGTGGTTCCGGGCCTCAGCGAACCGGCCGAGGACCCGCTGCGCACCACGGAGCTCGGCCTGCAGGTGTCTCCCCCACGCCCTTCGCCGTCGCCGGCATCCGGGAGGCTGCGCCTTCCTCAGCGCATCGGGCAGAACGCCCTGGTGCCCGGGGCTCGTGAGCTCGCTGTCGGCGCCGGGTTTTGGTGGGCGGAGGTGACTTCACGTCTGGCCAGACCAAAGTCAATCCGTGCTCGTGGACTTCCTCGTCAGCCGTGGCCTGGAGACCACGTCCACAGTGAGTTACCACCCCCGGGCCACAAGGCGGGCAGAACCTGTGGGCGCCGCTGCAGTTCGGCTCTGAGGAGGTGCCCGAGCCCACGGGGGACACGGTGTGGAGCAGCCCGGCGCTCTGTGGCCCGGGAGCCCGACCGCCACGTGGTCATCAAGTTCGTGCCGCAGGTGGGCGGCGCCGGTGAGCGTACCTGGGGCTGACACTGGGCGGGACCCGCACACCGGCGCTGCTCCACACGCGCGAGGACTCGCCGGGCCGCACCCGTCACGCTGGACCTGGGCTGCCGACCGAGCTGAGCCCCAGCCGCAGACCTTCCGCCCCGTGCTGTCCCTGCCCAGCTTCCTATTCAAGGCGCTGCTGGTGCCGCCTGGCAGCCCGGTGATGGATGCGCTTGTCCGCCAGCGCAGCTGCATCGACAACATCCTCACGGCCTGCGTGGGGCTCCCGCCGCAGAACCACATGCTCCTGGAGCATAAGATGGAGCACCTAGGGCCCGGCCTCAAGCAAGTCGGACCGGTGGCTGCCGCCTGCCCTGTGTGGACCAAGAAAGGACTGGTACCCGCTTCCACCAACGGCTGCACCGTTGATGCCAATGGGCACCCACAAGTGGAGGAACCCCACATGCCCACCACCTGAGGCCCCTGTCACACAGCTTCCCAGCCCTTCCTCCTCGCTGCCCCCCAGGACCCCAGCTTTCCAGGACGCCCCAAAGACAAGCCGCTGCCACTCTCAAAAAAAAAAAAAATCAAAAAGGTTTCAATGACAGAATAGTAACAGTACGAAGAAACTTACTTTTCGTTAGTAACCATGATGTTAATATATACATTAAAAATTGTGATATCAGATATTCTGTCATGTTTGATAGCTACACGTTAATAATGTGAATAAAATCAATATTTACTTTGAAAAATGTTTTGAATTATCTGCAAGATATAAATTTGTAACAGAAGAAAAAGGAGAGAAGTGGCCAATTTAAGAGCCCAGGTGACAAAGGGAAGAATCCTTGCATCCATTAGACAACATTTATCCCACTCTGTGGCTTATTACAGCAATAGCACACCTGTTTCCTCTGTGCTATGTTATTCATAATAATAAGTACCCATAGAAAATCAGCTTGCCTCCTGATTAACCTCTCCCATATTCTGTACAATACTAATGAGGCAAGCAAGGATCACAAGGAAGGAAAAACAAAAAATAGGAGCATCCTATTTTTGTGTTTCTTCAGTACAACCTACAATAAGACTTTACCCCACTCTCTCCATTTACCAAATCTTTGCCCACAAAATTATACAGATTTCTCCAGAATCCTCTAACAAATGCAAATGTTTTTAACATGAAAAAGTTTGCTTACAGAACTCAAATATTCTTCAAAGACTAAAGTTTGAAATCCATCTAATATCAAACTCCTTTATCTAGAATCCACTAGTTTTAAGTAAATAGCACTTTTAATATACTTTCAAACTAAATAGAGACATTTTGATTAGACGAAACATTACAATGACTCTATAAGTTCTTATCTTGTTTTGGCCTGTTGTCATCCCCTATTATGTTTTACGCTTCCATTTACTTACACAGTAAGTCAGGCCTACCAGAGAAATGACATGAGTTCATGAACTTAGAGTACTCTGAGTTTTGCTCTAAGATTCATTAGTGTGCTCAGTTTACTAGGTTCAGCTACTGGGCCACTAAAAAGCGTGATTTAGAGCAGCAACTTCTCATTCTAGGTAGAAGAGGCCAATGGTACTCACCATCTCTCCATGCTAGTCGGCAGTGGGGAGAAACTCACCCCCAACCTCCCTTCTCTAGCCCCTCTCTGTTTTGCTCGATTAACCTCAGCGCGAATTCCACTGGCATTCTATCACCTGACCATTCTGGTATGTAGACTCCCAACCCCTCCTAGAACATGTCATGACAGAGTGATCCCAAGTGAGACCAGAGGCTTCTCCCTTCAGAATGCCTACCACCACTCTGATCCCCAACTCTGACTCTGTTAAGCTATTTCTTTTGTTGGTCCTCGTATCTTAATCAGCTTTTTCTTCTTTTGTGCTGGAGTCTCACTCTGTTGCCCAGGCTGGAGTGCAGTGACACGATCTCGGCTTATTGAAACCTCTGCTTCCCAGGTTCAAGCTACTCTCCTGCCTCAGCCTCCTCAGTAGCTGGGACTATAGGCGTCTGCCACCATGCCTAGCTAATTTTGCATATTTTTAGTAGAGATGGGGTTTCACCATGCTGGCCAAGCTGGTCTCAAACTCCTGACCTCGTGATCCACCCACCTTGGCCTCCTAAAGTGCTGAGATTACAGGCGTGAGCCACCACACCCAGCCCTTAATCAGGTTTTAAGTCCCCTGTTATATGATGCTTTTGTATCCTCCTGAAATCTTCAAGTATAAATTATACGATCTGTAATTGTTATACCATCCAGTCTTCAAAAAACAGTATTTTTTTAACAGTAAAATTAGTTCCACCAGCATTTATGGGGTAGTTACTAATGCAGCAATACAATTCTGAGAGGGAGGATCACACAGGTAGACATGAGAAGCCTTAGAGCTTACAGTGAGAAATAACGTGGCACAGTGGTGAGAATGCACACACAAATATAGTCTCTCTAAATGCAGGGATATAAAACTGCATTTTTTAAAACTGCCATTTACACATCACATTGTATTCTAATTGCTTCCTAGGTAAACATACTTAAACATTTTTCCTAATATCCCAAACTGGAAAGTGATGAACATATTTAATTCTCTCTCTTCTCATTTTACTTGATTTCTTAGACAATTCAGGTACTGTGGGGGAACTTAGGGGAACAAGCTTGAAAACCAAAGTACTTAAGTAAAATGTATTGAGTGCTCACCATGTGCTAACTACTAGCGTGGCAGATTCTGGGGATAAAACAGTGAGCAAAACCAGCAGTGATCTTGCACTGATGGAGTTTACAGTGCAATGGAACGAACCGGTAATAATCAGACCAGTCAATGATGAATTAGCACAGGAATAAGTGCTGCACAGAAGAGCCAGGGTGCTGAGTGCACACCACAGAGGGCACAACGTGGACCTGGCCTGTGAGCAGGGAATGGACCGGGCGTCCAGGAGGGCTTCTGTGATCAAGGACACAGAGCTAGAGGAAAAACCTGAGGAGCACAGAGAGGATGCCAGGCAGAGAGAGGTAGGGGCAAATTCCTTGTGACTGGAGGGTGCAGGACAGTTCCAAGGAACTGAGAGGAAGTGGGAACCAAAGGACAAGGGACAACTTGATGGGAAATGAGGAAAAAGCAGCAGGGAGGGACCAGACCTTGCAGGACCTTGTGGGTTATGTTAAGGATAGATCTTCACCCTCAAGACCATAAGCAGCCACAAAGGAGTTCTGCCTCTGTTGCTAATTACATTCTAAGACCACTTATGCAGAGCATCTGGCGGAGTCCCAGATCCGTAGCAGTAGGCAGCGAATGCTGATTCCCTCCCAAAGGCATCCTACAACATTTACTGCTTTATCCAAATAGCCTACCAATTAACAATCAAAATGAGTATCTCTTGTATTTTCACATCAGTATCATTGTGAAATGAATTAGTATGTTAAGTCTTAATGGAATGTCCATTATCTCTCAATATACAAATACAATCAGCCTTTGATATCCAAAGGTTCTACCTCTGAAACCAAATGCAGATCAAAATGCAGAACTCAACGGATCCAAAACTTGTGGATAGAGTGCTGTTGTTTTGTATATATGGGTTCCAAGGAGCCAACTGCAGGACTTGAGTCTGTGCAACTTTTGATATCTGTGGGAGTCTGAGAACCAATTCCCCATAGATACCAACGCACAACTAGATATACAAAAAGCAATTGTAGTTTTATTCCCTAGAAATGAACATTCTGGAAATGAGATTAGGAAGACAATTTCATGTATAACAGCATCAAAAAAACAAAATAATACTAGTAACTCCAAGAAATGAAGCATAAGATATATTCTGAAAACAATAAGAGTATTGGAAGAAATTTAAGAGAATCTAAACAAATAGAAGTACACCACATGTTCTTTAATATTGGAAGAACATAGTATTTTCAAGATGGCAATACTTAAAATTCATTGAAAACCTTAATATAATCAAGATGGCAGTATTCCTTAAGTTGATCTACAGATTCAATTCAATTTCTATCACAATTCAAATTGCCTTTGTTCCCAGAAACCAAGAAGCTGACTCTAAAATTCATATGGAAATAGAATGGATTCAGAATAACCAAAGCCATTTTGTAAAAAGAAGAGCAAAGTAGTACTCCCACTTCTAGATTTCAAATTTTACTACATATCAACAGTAATGAAGACTCTATGTACTGGCATGGAATAGATATGTAGGTCAATGGACCAGAACTGAGAATCCAGATGTCAATTGATTTTTGACAAGGGTGCCAAGATAATTTAATGGGAGAAAGAGTCTCTTTTATTTTTTTAACGAACAGAATTTTATTTCTTTAAGCATGAAGTTACATTCACATTTGTCTACAAATACAGTCAGTAAGGAAACAAAAACTATCAGCTTTCTTGCTGTAGTATGAAATGTTCAGTGGCAGGCTCACTTAAAGACAGAGTCAACCCTGACGTGGACTCGAGATCAGTCACAATTACTTGGGAGGAGAACACAAAGACCACCAGCTTTCTTGCCGTGGTGCTGGATGTTCAGTGGCAGGCTCACTTGAAGGTAGAGTCAACCCTGACAGGGACTCGAGATCAGTCACAACTACTTGGGAGGAGAACACAAAGACCACCAGTTTCTTGTTGTGGTTCTGGATGTTCGGTGGCAGGCTCAGATGAAGATAGAATCAACCCTGATGGGGACTCAAGATTAGTCACAACTACTTGGGAGGAGAATACAAAGACCACAAGCTTCCTTGCTGTGGTGCCAGGTGTTCAGTAGCAGGCTCACTTGAAGGTGGAATCAACCCTGATGGGGACTCCAGATCAGTCACAACTACTTGGGAGGAGAACACAAAGACTGCCAGCTTTATTGCTGTGGTGCCAGATGTTCAGTGGCAGGCTCACTTGAAGGTGGAATCAACCCTGATGGGGACTCCAGATCAGTCACAACTACTTGGGAGGAGAACACAAAGACCACCAGCTTTATTGCTGTGGTGCTGGGTGTTCAGTGGCAGACTCACGTGAAAGTGGAATCAACCCTGATGGGGACTCCAGATCAGTCACAACTACTTGGAAGGGAATGCAAAGACCACCAGCTTTCTTGCTGTGGTGCTGAATGTTCAGTGGCAGGCTGACTGGAAAGCGGAGTCATCCTAACGGGGACTTGAGATCAGTCACGAATACTTGGGAGGAGAATATGAAGACTACCAGCTTTCTTGCTGTAGAGTCAGACATTCATTCAGTGGGAGGCTCACTTGGAGGCATAGTGAACCATGACGCATGCTCAAGATCTGTGCAAAGTACTTGTGAGGAGAACACAAAGACCACCAGCTTTCTTGCTGTGGTGCCAGATGTTCAGTGGCAGGCTCACTTGTAGGCGGAGTCAACCCTGACAGGGACTAAAGATCAGTCAAACTATGTGGGAGGAGAATACAAAGACCGCCAACTGTATTGCTATGGTGTCAGATGTTCAGTGGCAGGCTTACCTGAAGGCGGAATCAACCATGATGGGTACTCAAGATCAATAACAACTACGTGGGAGGAGAACACAAAGACTGACAGTTTTATTGTTGTGGTGCTGGATGTTCAGTAGCAGGCTGACTTGAAGGCAGAGTCATCCCTGATGGGGACTTTAGGTCAGTCACAAATACTTGGGAGGAGAATATAAAGACTACCAGCTTTCTTGCTGTGCTGTTAGACGTTCATTTGTTGTGAGGCTCACTTGAAGGCAAAGTGAACCATGATGGGTACTTGAGATCTGTGGAAAGTACTTGGGAGAAGAACACAAAGACCACCAGCTTTCTTGCTGTGGTGCCAGATGTTCAGTGGCAGGTTCACTTGAAGGCAGAGTCAACCATGACGGGGACTCAAGATCAGTAACAAGTACTTGGGAGGAGAACACAAAGACCACCAGCTTTCTTACTGTTGTGCCAGGTGTTCAGTGGCAGGCTCACTTGAAGGCAGAGTCAACCCTGATGGGGACTCCAGATCAGTCACAACTATCTGGGAGGAGAACACAAAGACCACCAGCTTTTCTGCTGTGGTGCCGGATGTTCAGCGGCTACCTCACTTGAAGGTGGAGTCAACCCTGATGGGGACTCAAGATCAGTAACAACAAGTACTTGGGAGAACACAAAGTCTGCCAGCTTTCTTGTTGTGGTTCCAGATGTTCAGTGGTAGGCTCACATGAAGGCGGAATCAACCATGAAGGGGACTCAAGATCAGTCACAACTACTTGGGAGGAGAACACAGAGTCTGCCAGCTTTCTTTTGGTGCCAGATGTTCAGTGGCAGGCTCATGTGAAGGTGGAGTCAACCATGATTGGGACTCAAGATCAGTCACAACTATTTGACAGGAGAACATAAAGACCACTAGCTTTATTGCTGTATTGCTGGATGTTCAGTGGCAGGCTGACTTGAAGGTGGAGTCAGTCCTGACGGGGACTCGAGGTCAGTCACAACTACTTGGTAGAACACAAAGTAGTTGGGACTGATCTCGAGTCCCTGTCAGGGTTGACTCCGCCTTCACATGAGCCTGCCACTGGACATCTGGCACCACGGCCAGAAAACTAGTGGTCTTTGTGTTTTCCTCCCAAGTACTTGTGACTGGTCTCCAGTCAGACTGATCTTACTGCCAGCTTTCTTGCTGCGATGCCAGATGTTTAGTGGCATGCTCACTTGAAGGCAGATTTAACCCAGTCACGGACTTGAGATCAGTCAGAACTATTTGGGAGGAGAACACAATCGCCAGCTTTCTTGCTGTGGGGCTGGATGTTCAGTGGCCGGCTAACTTAAAAGCACAGTCAACCCTGACAGGGACTCAAGATCAGTCAAAAGTACTTGGGAAAAGAACACATAGACCGCAGCTTTCTTGTGGTGGTGCTGGATGTTCAGTGGCAGGCCAACTTGCAGGTAGAATCAACCCCGATGGGGACTCGAGATCAGTCAAAAGTACTTGGTGGGAGAGCTTGAAGACCGCCAGCTTAATTGCTGTGGTGCTGAATGCTCAGTGGGAGGATCACTTGAAGGCAGAGTCAACCCTGATGGGGACTCCAAATCAGTCACAACTACTTGGGAGGAGAACACAAAGACCGCCAGCTTTCTTGCTGTGCTGCCGGATGTTCAGTGGCAGGCTCACTTGAAGGTGGAGTCAACCCTGATGGAGCCTAAAGATCAGTCACAACTACTTGGGAAGAGAAGACAAAGATCGCCAGCTTTCTTGCGGTGGTGCCAGATGTTCAGTAGCAGGCTTACTTGACAGCAAAGTCAATCCTGATGGGGACACGACATCAGTCACACTACTTAAGAGGAGAACACAAAGACCACCAGCTTTCTTGCGGTGGTGCCAGATGTTAAGTGGCAGGCTCTCTTGAAGGCACAGTCAACTCTGACTGGGAGCTGAGATCAGTAACAAATACTTGGGAGGAGAATATAAATACTGCCAGCTTTCTTGCTGTGGTGCCAGATGTTCATTCCGTGGCAGGCTGATTGAAGGCAAAGTAAACCCTGAAAGGGACTCTAGATCACTCACAACTACTTGGGAGGAGAACAGAAAGACTGACACTTTATTGCAGTGGTGCCAGATGTTCAGTGGCAGGCTCACTTGAAGGTGGAATCAACACTGATAGGGACCTGAGATCAGTCACAACTACATGGAGGGGAATGCAAAGACCACCAGCTTTCTTGCTGTGGTGCCAAATGTTCAGTGGCAGGCTCACTTGAAGGCAGAGTCATCCCTAACATGGAATTGAGATCAGTCACAAATACTTGGGAGGAGAATATAAAGACTACCAGCTTTCTTGCTGTGGAGTCGGACGTTCATTGAGCGGAAGGCTCACTTGAAGGCATGGTGAACCATGATGCAAGCTCAAGATCTGTACAAAGTACTTGGGAGGGGAACACAAAGACCACCAGCTTTCTTGCTGTGGTGCCAGATGTTCAGTGGCAGGCTCACTTATAGGTGGAGTCAACCCTAATGGCGACTCAAGATCAGTCAAAACTACGTGGGAGGAGCATAGAAAGACTGCCAACTGTATTCCTGTGGTGTCAGATGTTCAGTGGCAGGCTTACGTGAGGACAGAATCGACCACGATGGGTACTCGAGATCAGTCACAACAACTTGGGAGGAGAATACAAAGACAGCCAATGTCTTGTTGTGGTGCTGGATGTTCAGTGGCAGGCTCACATGAAGACAGAATCAACCCTGAAGGGGACTCAAGATTAGTCACAACTACTTGGGAGGAGAACACAAAGACCACAAGCTTTCTTGCTGTGGTGCCACGTGTTCAGTGGCAGGCTCACTTGAAGGCAGAGTCAACCCTGATGGGGACTCCAGATCAGTCACAACTACTTGGGAGGAGAACACAAAGACCGCCAATTTCTTGTTGTGGTGCCAGATGTTCAGTGGCAGGCTCACTTGAAAGTGGAATCAACCATGACGGGGACTCAAGATCAGTCACAACTACTTGGGAGGAGAACACAAAGTCCACCAGCTTTTGTGCTGTGGTGCCAGATGTTCAGTGGCAGGCTCACTTAAGGCAGAGTCAACCCTAATGGGGACTCCAGATCAGTGACAACTACGTGGGAGGAGAACACAAAGACCATCAGCTTTTTTGTTGTGGTGCCAGATGTTCAGTGGCAGGCTCACTTGATGGCAAAGTCAACCCTTAATGAAACTGGACGTCAGTTACACTACTTAAGAGAAGCACACAAAGTCAACCAGCTTTCTTGCTGTGGTGCTGGATATTCAGTGGCAGGCTCACTTGGAGGCAAAATCTTCCCTGATGGGGACATGACATCAGTCACACTACTTAAGAGGAGAACACAAAGACCACCAGCTTTCTTGCGGTGGTGCCGGATGTTCAGTGGCAGGCTTACTTGAAGGCACAGTCAACTCTGACTGGGAGTTGAGATGGATAGCAAATACTTGGGAGGAGAATATAAATAAATACTGCCAGCCTTCTTGCTGTGGTGTCGGATGTTGATTCCATGGCAGACTGACTTGAAGGCAAAGTAAACCCTGATGATTACTCGAGATCTGTCAATGTACTTGGGAGAACACAAAGATCACCAGCTGACCTGCTGTGGTGCCAGATGTTCACTGGCAGGCTCACTTCAAGGTGGTATCAACCCTGACAGGGACTCCTGATCAGTCACACTACTTGGGTGGAGAACACAAAGAACACCAGCTTTATTGCTGTGGTGCCGGATGTTCAGTGGCAGATTCACTTGCAGGCAGAGTCAACCCTGACGGGGACTTGAGATCAGTCACAAATAGTTGGGAGGAAAATAACAACACTGCCAGCTTTCTTGTTGTGCTGTTGGATGTTCGTTAAGGTGCAGACTCACTTGAAGGCAAAGGTTCCTCATGACAGGGACTCGATATCCTTCCAAAGTACTTGGGAGGAGAACACAAGGATTGCCAACTTTCCTGCTGTGGTGCCAGATGTTCACTGGCAGGCTCACTTGAAGGTGATATTGACCCTGACGGGGACTCATGATCAGTCATAGCTACTTGGGAGAAGAACACAAAGATCACAAGCTTTCTTGCTGTGGGGCCTGATGTTCAGTGGCAGGCTCACTTGAAGGCAGAGTCAACCTGTCAGGGACTCAAGATTAGTTAGAACTATTTGGGTGGAGAACACAACCAACAGCTTTCTTGCTGTGTTGAGGGATGATCAGTGGCAGGCTCACTTGAAGGCAGAGTCAACCCTGACGGGGACTGGAGATCAGTCACATCTACTTGGGAGGAGAACACAAAGACCGCCAGCTTTGTTGTTGTGATGTCAGATGTTCAGTGGCAGGCTCACTCTAAGTTGGAATCAATCTTGATGGAGACTCAAGGTGAGTAACAACTACTTTGGAGAACACAAGGACTGCCAGCTGTCTTGCTGTTGTTTTGGATGTTCAATAGCAGGCTTATCAGAAGGCAGAAGTATCTTGAAGGGAACTCGAGATCAATCAGAATTATTTTTGTTCAGTAGCAGGGTCATTAGAAGATGGAATCAACCCTGCAAGGAACTCGCTTTTACCTTCAATATTTGGGGGTTGGGGGGAAAAAGCCAGGTCTTGGTGGAAGATTTGGAGGAAAACCCCTGGATGGATAGGCATTCTTCACTGCAAATGGAGCATATGGTGGACCTGGGAAATCGCTTGGTAGAAAATCACGTGGAGAAACTCCAAACAGGGCTCCTGGAGGAGGTGGCGGGAAAGGAGTTCCTCTTCTCATATCAGTAACATATGCATAATGCTCTCTGCCAAATCCTGTGTTTGGAACATCAACTGCGAAAGGATATTTCTGTAAAAATTTGAATTTCATCTCCGTGTCAGCTAATTTTTGTCTGTACTTAGCATTTTCTTTCCTTAATCCATTGAGGTTTATTTCAGCAGTCCGAGCTGCCAACCAGTTGTCATGTGCTTTTTTCTTAAGGAGTAAAACCTGCTCTTGATAAGAAAGAATCATTCTTTCCAACTCCTCTTCAAGATGTTGGGCTTGCTTTCTATACTTGTCCAGCTGGTCAGTGGTATAGCTGATATATTCGTCTTGTTTAGAAAGTTTTCCTTGTCTCTCTAACTGGTCATTTTCCTCTACAGTGAATGTTTTGTAAAGTCTTATTGTCATTTCTTCATGTAATTCAGTCATTACTTCAAGTTTCTGTTGAAGTTTCTGATTCTCACTTTCAAAATCTGTGTTTCCGGACTGCAAAGACGCTTGTTCAGGCTGAAGATGTTTAATATGACCCATAAGCTGCTTCTCTGTTTTATCAGTTTCAGGCAACTGAATATAAATTTGGTTTCTTTCACCTTCTAAACTTTTTAAAGAAGCATTTAACTTGGCAGCATGCATCAGTTTCTTCAAAGCTCCTTTTGGAGGATCAGCTAAGGAAGCGCCACTTTCTGATTCATTCTTCATTTCTACTTTCGAGTTATGATCATCCATCATGTCTTCTCCAAGCACAGCAGCCCAATCTTTCATATTCAGCAAGTGTTTAGTCAGCGTCTTGATGTGATTGTCTTTGTCATTTAGAACTTGTTCTGTGTGTACTTCGGAGTCTTCAGATATTATTTTCTGTTTATTAAGTTCCCTCACTTGTTCTTTCCACACTTCAGCTTCTTGCAAAAGATGTTCCTGGCTTTCCTGAAGTCGAGAATTTTCATTCAAAGCATCTTTTATCACTATCTTCAGTTGTTCCCCATTCATTTGAAATATGTTCAAGGGCATTTTGGCTTCAGCTAGTTGAAATTTAAGGGATTTTGACAGATCTTCTAGAGACTGTCTTATTTCTGAAATATCTGCCACCAACTGATGTTGTCTAGAATGTTTGTATTTCTCTTCTTTTAACTCTTTTTTTAGATACGGTATTTTGTCCTCCATTTCAGAAATGCACCTGTTCAGGTTTTCACAGGCTGCCTCCAAACTGTGTGCTTCTGCTGCCTGCTTCTCAAAGCTGACGTCCTGTAAAGATGACTCTCTTTCATAGCCTTCACAGCTTTTTTGTAGAAAACTAAACTTTTCAAGTAGTTTACATTTTTCTTTCATTTGCTCACAAAGCTCTACAGCAAGCTTTTTCTCTCTTCCCACTTATAGCCGACTCCTGACTGATCTAAAACTTCTCCACAAGAAAAGGGGAATAGCAAAAAATCCAATAACACCTGCCCATATCACTAATTCCCATGGAAAACCATTAGAATTTGATACCATACTTTCCAGCAGTGCTGCCACAATCCTGTGTAGCTTCTCCATGACCAGCCTCAGGTAGGGCTCAGGAGTAGCTCCAGGCTCCTACACAGCACCAAGGCTGTTCTGCTGGTCGCTGCAGTAACCCCAGCACTTGGAATATGGAACTGGAGCAGACCACTGCGGAACCGACTGCGGGGGGGAGGGTGGAGGGGATGAGGACACCCACAGGCCTCACAGGCCCACGCTGCCCACCCCGACCCCCATGTTACACTTTACGTCTTGAGGTGGCGCAGGTCTGGGCCTGACCCCCATTTAACTGTTTTTTTTTTTTATTGGTAATATCATATTGTGTTAATTAGCTTTTTAATAATAAAAAGATTTGTCAAGGAGAGACTGCACATTTATGATTCTTCAAAACTGCCTCGGCCATGATTGACATTTTGCTCTTCTATGTGAATTCTACTATCAACATGTGAAGTTTCATTTAAAAAGTCATTTTGGCTATTTTTGTTTGTTTTTAGAAACAGGGTCTCACTCTGTCACCCAGGCTAGAGTGCAGTGGTGCATAGCTCACTACAACCTCAAAACCCTGGACTCAAGAGCTCCTCCCACCTCAGCCTTCCAAGTAGCTAGGACTGCAGGTGTGTGCCACCACACTAAGACATTTTGGTATTTTGAATTGCGTTATATTTACAGGTGATTTGGGACAAATTTCCTTTTTGCATCATGAAGATAACATTTTCCTTCTTTAAGATTATCTTTTGTGTCCTTCACAAACACTTTGTAATTTTCTATGTTGATGTTTTGTGCATATTTTGTTTTTATTACTAGTTTAAGAGTAGCTTTTTTTTTGACAGAGTGTCACTGACGATAAGGCCCAGCCGTTCACAGGAGTGGCAGGAGGAGTTTCATCATATGATGCTAGCAAGAAAACATCCCTCATAAAGTGAAAATGAAGTAATGGAACGATGTGGCTCTGGTGGCTGAAGAGAGCTCCTCTCTTTCCAAACACTCCTCCGTGCTCTCGGGAGCCATTAGTCATGGCCCATCCTCTCTCGCAATCCAGCCTTTAATTAACTCTGCTCTGCTGATGGTCTTGTTAGCAAACATGACAGCAGGTTAAAAGAGGGAAAATAATTATTAGAGAATCAGTGCTTTCACATTAACCCAAATAAGAGCTTATGTTTGGCAGAGATGCTTTCGGCAAACAGAAGATGGGGAAGATCGGCCTGACCACAAGAAGAGGCTCACTGCATCTTTTCTCTTCCCTGGAGTCTGAAAAATAAGACCGAATCCACAAAACACCGAGTCTTATTTAGTATTCAAAAAACAAAGGGGCTTAATCGCTGCCACCACTATCAAAACATGCTCTGCTCTTAGTTTTCTGAGCTGTATTGTCATGCATGTCATTTCAACCTCCAGAAATCCTCTATGACAGGCACCATGTGGACCTACCCTCCTTCAGGTAAGCTGATGTTCATTCAGCTAATTCTTGTGTGTAGCTTCTATGTGACAGGCCCTGGGCTAGACCTAGAAACACCATGTGGAGAAGACAATTCAGTCCCAGACCTCAGGGTGAGACTTGAGCTGCAATTCTCATCTTTAATGAAGGAACTGGGAGGGCAGCACTGAAGGCTCAGTGCCTGGTTCCCCCGCCTTCAGACTCTGCAGCTGTGGGCAAGATTCAGGCTCACCGCCCCAGCTTCCTCATCTGTACAATGGGGATCGTTGTCCCTACCTCTTAGAGTTACTGAGGGAATGAATCCGTTGACATATACGAGGCCCGTGGAATGATACCTGGCACTCTGCAAGTAATGAATAAATACCAGTTATTCATCATCAACATCATCATTGCCAGTGTTGGTTTTCCAACATGGAAACTCTTTCCATAAGATTCAATGGAGTCCTGACAGCAAAGCAAAGCTGTACTGACGTGGCTGAACAGAAATTATTTCAAAACTTTATTTTAAAAGCCGAGTGCGTTTTTAAAAAATCAGGCTTTATTTACCTATCAAATGATTTGTCATTGAATTTGGTCACTCATATTTTCCCCATGAATGAGATAAACAATGCTTGCTTAGAAAGCAATCTAAAATATTTGGGTAAATATATAAATTTCATCAAATAACCCAGGAAGTGACTCTCAAAATAAAATACACTTCCAGAAATGTTTTACCATCAATTCAGAACAAAAGAAAGGATTCTCTCAATTATGCCAGTTTGCACACGATAAGTAAATGGCAAGAAACTCGGTGACAATGTGCGATGCTTTTCTGAGGTCTGCATGAAAAGTGATGAAGGTGCTCCTGGAGTAAATAAATCACCTTCTAGTCTCCCTAAGTGACACTGACAAGAGGCAGACAACCTAGAATCAAGAACTTTGAATCACTGACCCCTGAAGAATTCACTGATAGCTGAAGAATTCGCCGACCCCAATCTGTTTACCAGGTTAGTCTCCAAAGCCCCGACACGACTTGTCCGAGCTCGGCGCAGCAGCCAGTGGACCTCCCTGGGCGGTTCGGAGTTTTGCAGACAGTCCTGTGGGTCTTTCTGAAGCTCAAGAGTATCCTACACTCCTCAGTAGTGAGGGGACCGAGCCCAGTCACAGCCTCAAAGTTTACAATTGTTTGTTTTGATCGTATTTGTGGTGCCTACATGAAATTAACAAAAAGGAAAAAAAGTCCTGGAAAGTGACCCACAAACTTACGTTTCCAAAACCTGTACAGAAACTGTTACACTTCAAGTGACAAATCTCTGAAGTTGGGAGTTTTACAAAGCGCTTTGTTACATCAAAGCGCATGTGGCCCAAGCCATGCCTTCTCCACGCTGGCCTCGCTCCTGCCTCGCCCCAGGACACTGCCACGGAGCAGCTTCTTCTGTGCTTTGACCTCAGCCTGTCTGTGCAGCCCAGCGAGCAAGCCTTTACCTGGGGAATCTCGAGCTCTCAGAGCACTGGCCCTGGACACAGCGAGAGCATGCTGCAGGAAGCTGCTGACCTACATGGTTCTAAGAGCAATGCAAGGCTTCTGAAGCATCAAGCAATGAAGACGTCTGGTTTCCCACAGCTCAGCCTTTCCAGTCCTCACCGTGGGCTGTTGAAATCTCTTCTTTACAACGCCGACAGCCATGTGTGCCTCTCCTGTCTCTCCAGGAGAGCCTGCTGTGTGTGGCAGGTTGACAGACATTCTCCTCCCATGGTCAGTGAGCCCCCGGCGCAGCAGTGAGATTCTACTCACGGCCTCTCGACACTTTCCCGTGTCAAACACGAGGCCCCAAGTCAACACATACCCTGACATGAATTTTACTCGAAAATAAATAGTCCACCAGGCCAACTCCTGACTGACCCGAGGTGGACCCACTCATTCCTTTTACACTCCCGATATTTTCCCTAACTCCCAGATTTCTTGTGCTCTCAGCTCTTCTGGAAAACAGAGACACAAAGAAAAAACTCAGCCTTAGGCATAACCAAGGTGCCTCTGAGTTCACAGGTCTAAAAAGAAAGTCACAAAATTGTGTAATACATCCAGGTAGAAAAGAGTCACTTTTTCATTCTCTGTGTTAGAAATACAAACATATAAACACGTGCTGGAATTTATCTTGCGTTAGAAAATACGGAGGTGCACACAGATCAGTGTTTGCAAACACATCGGCCTCGCTAGGTCTGGGACCTGAGCCAGGAATTCAGCATCATGGCTGAGTCTGATGGACCCGCCTGACTGTCACCTCCATCTAAATGTGGGTCGCACTAACCACAGGGCTGGAGCCATTTCAATCTGGGCAAGCTCAGATTTTCAGTTCAATCTCCACCAGCTGCACCATGAAATAATCACACTTTCCTCGTGAGAATGTGGAACGGTGGCCAACTAGTCCTACCTGAAAATATTTTAGTATCTTTCATGTTCGAGTGATCAGGAGAGGCAAAGAATAGGGCAATTCTAACAGTGAGGGCAAGAAGATTGCCTGGTGTGTTCAGCGGCTAGTTCCTTTCTTTTATTCTCATTTTTAGATAGAGCAATTAAAATATTTCCCATAGCCTTTTCAAGTTTCCATTGCAATTGATGGATTTAAGGTGTTAAAAATAATTCTCTAATGGTTAAAGCATCACCGAGATCAGAGCACAAACTGCCATTTCCGCCTGGAAGGGTTTCCTGCGTTTAACCTGTGAGCCTCCAGTCCTCATCACAAGGGGGGCGCTTAGACCCTAGAGGGAGGAAAACCGCAGTCATCACTGAGAACGCAGCGCACACACGTGCGGCACGAGGATGGGTTGCTCTTGGGACTGGCATTCCCTGAGAAACAAAGACTGTAACTCCTCGTTCATCTCTAATGACATTCACGGAAAATCAGAAGCAAAGTTGCCAGGCCAGGGAAGACTCATGCGCACGACCGAAAGAGAGCTGCAAAATGATCTTGAAAATAAAAGTAACCCATCCTCATTGCTCAGGTGATTGACACGCCCTAGACTTCGGCTGTCAGTGTTCCACATGGAAAACCCGCAGGCACCAGAGGCATCTCAACAGAAACAAATCCCCAGGCCACAATTCCAAAATGAAGACACCACTGCGGTGGCAGTGCCAAGCGGGGGCAGGCGAGGGTCACTGGGGAGCCTGGCGTGGGCCACTCCTCCCACCCCACACCCAGGGAAGGGCCTGCGGGCCGGAGGGCACTGGGGCCACTGGGGCGCTGTGGCGAGGAGAAGCATGGGGAGGGGACAGGCGCAGCCCCCCAGGGAAGCCACCCCATGGGGAGATGGGAGGATGGCCAGGCTGACAGGGAGGCTTCTCACAGGCCAGATGGAGCTGCCATGTGTCACTGATCATTAAACACACTGCATTTTCAATATCCGAGCCTCTTTAGAGACAGCGTGCTGGTTATGGACGATGGGGAGGTGGTCGTGACTGGACATCCTTGTCTCCTCACTAGTGACCTTGGAGAGGCTGCTGTTACCTCCACTGAGCACTGGGCTTCGTCCCACAGCGGCTTCAGTCGGCAGGGGAAGGGGCCTCGCAGGTACTCTGCGCCTTCCAGATCAAAAAGAAGAGCCACACGGTGGGGCCCGGCCCGGCCCTTGGGCCAGAGCCTCTGGGATAAGGACTTCTGCTCTCTGGGCTCTCCAGGGTCTTGGCCGCAAGTTAGGAAGGGACATCGTTGCTTCCCCGTGACTCCCTCTCCAGACAACCACGCCCCACAGCGCTTTCTCCCACAGGCCCCATAAGGTTCCGTAAATGAATGCAAGTCCTGGTCGTTGGCTGAAAATATTTGGTGGAAGTCTCCAGGTAAGATCAAAGAAAGCAAACGTCCAGGCCTGTGAAACTGTCGTCAGGGTGGGAAGGAAGCCCTGGAGGCCAGGCGGGTGCTCTGTTAAGAAGTGCATGTCAGCCAAGCCCTCAGGGACATGGCCGATGGAGTGCAGAAGCCACCCCTCACCCAAGGTGACCCAGCCTCCCAGACTCCCCCTGCGTTAGCACCAGAAGCTCCTCCATCCCAGGCAATCCAGACGGCGGCTCACTCCGTCATCAGGACCTGGTGTCCCACCATGCTCCAGGGAACCCTTCCCTTCCCACCACACACGGCTTCCTTTTCCTGCCTTCACAGGGGCGACTTTGACAACCTGGGCCTGAATTAGCCCTTACTCTTTCTGTAAGAAAAATATTTAAGAAGTCTGAATGGTAAGAAAGATTGGACTCAGTTTCACTGGCACCATGTTTTGTAACGAAACAGGACGCTGTGATGCCCATCTCCTCATCCATGGCTCTTAGCTGAAGTCGTATGTAGGACTCACCCAATTGTCAAAGCAATTAAGGGCTGAGAAACACATGACTCCTCCTTCAGATCTTTCACACTGCATTACTCTGATTGAACTCTGCTTTAGTCCAGGAAAGCGGCCCAGTAAAAATAAAACATAGAAGAGAGGAAGAAAACTGAAGAGACTGAACAAAAGAAGGTCAAGGGTAAAAGTGCATTTTCCTGTACTAACAACCATGACCAACACTAACGCAGCCATCCAAGGAAGGCACTACCACCCTCTCATTTTATAGACAGGGAACCTGAGGCACAGAGGAAGTGAGTCATTTGCACACAGTCTCAGGTCTGAATGAGATTGGTGTTACACACAGGCTGCCAGCAACCAATGCTCCCACCCCTGGACTTCACCCCAAATGGCCCAAAAGAAAGTGCTCTTCCCCACACCACTGGCTTTGTCCTGGGGGAGCCCCTGAGCTCACCTCAGAAGGGAGCCTCCTCCCTGCTCATGGAGTTTCCAAATCGATATTTGGCCAATGCCCAATCAATACTTGTTACAGGAGAAAAATGAACGAAGCTTGCACTTGTCTCTGTTATGTACCAGATGCTGTCCTGACACTCCGTGCGGCCCTCACAGCCACTGGGGAGAAGATGGTGTTGCTCTCTTTGTGTATAAACAGAGGCTGAAGGGGTTAAATGGCCCAAATTTACAGAGGTGCTGAGTGGAGGAGCTGGATTTAAACTTAAATCCATCTTGGCAAAGCCCAGGTCTCTACTTCACATCCGTGGTCTTCAGCAGGGTCTTCAAACATAGCACTGAGTTAGAAGATAATCGTGTGTCTACACTCGGTGACTCACGCCTGTAATCCCAGCACTTTAGGAGGCTGAGGCAGGCGGATCACTTGAGGTCAGGAGTTCAAGACAAGCCTGACCAACATGGTGATACCCCAGCTCTACTGAAAATACAAAAATTAGCTGGGTGTGGTGGTGCATGCCTTTAGTCCCAGCTAATTGGATGGCTGAGGCAGGAGAATGGCTTGAACCTGGGAGGCAGATGTTGCAGTGAGCTGAGATTGCACCACACACTTCCGCCTGGGCAACGCAGTGAGACTCCATCTCAAAAAAAAAAAAAAAATCACGTGTGTGTGTGTGTGTGTGTGTGTGTGTTTACCTCACCAATAGTTTTTTTTTATATATTAGTAATTATAAAGATGAAACTTTTCTTTTGATGTAAACATTTACAGTTGAAAGACATTTTCATAGACTGGCTTTTAGAAGTCAGTGTTAAAAAAGTTTTAAAAAGTCAGTGTTGTTCAACATTGAACAATTTTTTAAGTGGCTCCTTACACAGCTCAGGTTTGAGACTCCAGGCACCACTGCACCTCCCGCCCGTGCTGAGGGCTGGCATTCACCCACCCCTTCCCATGTCTGCGCAGCCAGCCCCACCTCTCCAGGAGGAGCTCCGCCTCCTCGCTTCATGGGAACACTTCATTTGGAGGATGAATAAAACCCAGCATTTTGCACGGACTTCCTTTACCAAGCCCAGGCTCCGGCAATGGTGGGAGAGGATTAGCCGCTGTTGTGGAAAACTGTTTGCTTAGTCAAAAACAAAAAGCAACTAGATGACTAAATCGCTTCGCATCTTGCTGGGCGGCAGAAGCTGTCACGTCAATGCCGATTTATTTTTTCCAGAGGGCAAACGTGTCCATTTCAGAAGCCCTGGGATTTGGTTTTGCTCTCGCCTCCTTCTGCCCTCAGCGTGGACAGCAGTTGCCGCCCCGTGGGGATTTTCGCTTTAGCTGCAGAAGCTGTAAGCGGGTCTGAGGCATCCCTGTGGTCAGGTAGCAGCCTGCAGGGTCTCGGCTTCATGGGACCCTCTGCTTGGTGATCAACTCATCCTCTTCCTGCTTGAGGGAAGATGACCAAATGAGGAGCAGCTGTTTCCACCTCCAATATAACAACGTAGGAGTCTGTTCCACCAACTGTGTTTCATGAGCTTGCCAATGTCTCCTTTGTTATAGAGACAGAGGGGTCAGCCTCCCCACAGAAGTGATGCCGCAGTGATGAGCTTTCTGCAGTTTAACTAAATGGAAGGATGACTGGGTGAGGCGTGTTGATTTAGAAATCAAACAGATTCTCAGGTTTACCGAGGCTCCTGAAAATCTGTCTGGCAACCCTAGACATCTGTTCTCTAAAACACCCTCCGTGGCCTTTAAAGACGACCTCTCTTTCGAAGTCTCTGCTGCGTTTATTCCAGGTCGCCGTGCAACACCTCTGGTGAGGCCGCGGGCTTCCCTTCCTCCTCCATCAGGGACTGCGAAGGAAACAGCAACGCACCTTCACCAAAATGCGGGCAAATTCATGTCCGTAACGAGCAAAGGAGGGTGAGTTAATATCCCTCGGATGTCCCTGGCAGGGCACCGGGCTGCCTGGGGAAGAGAGAAAATCCCCATCCTCTGAGCTGAGGAGGCATGTGGGTAGGACCTGCACTGAAGACCAGAGCCGAGCTCTGGAGCCCGGGCAGGGGGGACCCCAGGCCCTTCTCTGGGGGAGCGGAGAGCAGCCCATCAGCACAAACCCAGAAATGAGAGATTAGCCGCCTGACAGCAAAGCTGAAGAATAAATCTCTGGTATTTACGAGGACATTTTAGAACAGTAAGTAATGCAGAAGTGTCTGCTCTTGTGAGCCAGGAAGACTGACCTGCGGGGAGCCGCAGCTTACAGACACGAAAGCATAGGACCATTAGCGGGCAGGGGTCAATACCTACTGCTGGATGGGTGGCCCCTCCCAGAGGGCAGACAGCTGGGGTATTTTTTTTTCAAAATGCCTGGCAAGAGCTTAACGCATCCACAAGAGAAGTTGGCCTCATTTCGGTAAGTGCCAGAAAAAGCGCATCAGGTGAGTCAAGTTCAAAATCACGCCTAAGGTATGTTTCAGGGCATGGTGACTATAGTTTGTAGGCTATCAGGCTCCTCTAGGTCTTCTGAACGCTTCCTCATCAGGCGACATCCCAGCCGTGTGGGCTGAGGCAGATCTTGTGCAGCTTGGAAATGAGAGTGAGCCGATCACTTCCACCTGCCGGGGCCACCGAAACGTGGAACTGTTGCTACCAATGCAGGACCTTTTCAGTAACTTGAGTCTGGCTTATCCTGCTGTACAACGCTTTCCCCTGGAACTGCCATCTTACACTGAAGGGGCTGAGGCTGAACATGGAAATGAAGTGAGTATCGTATCTGAAAGTGAAGCCCAGGCCTCGAGGGACAGCGTTTTCCTGGAACTCATCTCATCCAGGCAGACCTCCAGGGCACTGCTGCTGGAAGGTAGACAAACCTCCATGACAGTTCTTCAGCGTTGACAGTGACGTACATGTTGTCAGGCCCGAGGGCTCTCTGTGCACCTAGCTTAGAACATCTGGACAGCAAATGCATGAAGCATCTGGGCTCCTGAGCAGGGCATACCTCCTGGTCACAAGGTGGCTGCAGCCTGCCGACGGCCACGTCCGCAGCCACCCTTCCCCATCACCTTTGCCACTGCCCCGCCCTGTGCCCATGGCCTTGCTTCTCCTCTGCCCGGGATGTCCTTTAATGCAATTGCAGGTGCTGAATGTGGAGTGGAATTGCTCCCCGAAATCTCGTGACTTCACTTTGCCGAAAGGAGACAGGTGGACTGGAACATCGCTTCTCTCTGGAGGCTGACCCCCCTGCCTCCTATAAGAAAGGCAAACATTTGCAAGCTCATGAAAGCTGTTTAGTTCATTTTGAGAAGTTGAATTGCATCCTGAAGTCTCGTGACTTCACTTGGCCAAAAGGCGACAGAGGTGGGCAATGAATTATTTCTTTGCATTCACCTGGGGCAGGATGGGAGGGGAGTCCTGATTTGCAGCATTTGCCAACGTTTAGGGTGCAAATGTTTCTCTCATGAAGGCTTGAAGCTGTATTAACAGCAGCCTCTCAAACCTCCTGAGTGTTTAGCTGATAGGAGCCTGCTCCAGTGCACCTGACTTTGCACTGACCGGGGAGTGTGGTGCCCAAAAGACAGGCTCCTCCACCTGCCAGCTGTCCTGGAAGGCTCCCACCAGGGAAGGACCGCCACACAGCATGAGCGCCGGGGGACCCAGGGCACAGTCCACAGATCGGCCTCGCCAAATGAGCGTTTGATTCCCAAAGTCACACGGTGTTTACAGTGCACGTGGGCTGTTTGACCGACACAGTCAGTGCCCTGTTTTCCTGTGAATTATAATGGAATTCTGATGACATAGTTATTTCAGTCTTTTTTCTAAAAATGATGTTCATCTTCAAAGAAAGCAAAACAAGATCACAAAATCATAGAAATTGCCTTCTCTATGTTGAATATCACCAAAAAAAGGTGTGCATGGCCCTTATGTTAAACCACAGGAGTACACACCCAGGCGCTGACGGGTGTTTGTGCTCGGCCTTATGGATTCTTCAAGAGTGATCATGAAGTTAAATCACTCCACTTCACTGGAAACATCTTTCACAGACAGCAGAGCAAACACATGGGTGTTTTTTTCTTAATGGAATGTGTAATGTGCTTTGTTAAAATCAATTAAGAACATCTATGTTTACAACATATGACAAGACAACACGTGTTTGAAACACGGCAAGACCCCTTCCCCCCGCAGAGGAGCTTTCTAACCAGGCTCTCACCAGACCCCTGAGTGGGGGAGACTGCGAGGATGAGGATGAGCCGCTGTGACTCTCCGTGAACAGTGCAAGGCTGGAAGAATATTTTGGGAGTCCTGGGACCCATCTCTTGCCCAAACACTGAGGCATTGTGAGGCTGTGGAAAATGGCATGCACATGCCCTCTGTCTCATTTCTCCATCTTCTGATGGGACATGGTCACCTCTGTTTGCCCAGGTTAAGGATGGGAAGGAGGAGCGCTGCAGAAATCCCCAAAGCTCACTGAATCCGGAGGCCCCACCACCCGTGACTGTTGGCAGGTGCCTGGACAGGGGAAGCTACTAAGGTGAGGACGCGGCCGGCTCCGAGCCCGATTCCCGAGGCAAGGACGCGGCCCACTCCGAGCCCGATTCCTGAGGTGAGGATGCAGCCCACCCTGAGCCTCATTCCAGAGGGGCTTGGCTTCTGTAGGACTCAGTCATTGCAGGGAGCCACAGTGGCAGCCACACGCCAGGCCTGTGAGAAAAAGAAGAAAATGCCTCTGCCTGTGCCTTCCCCAACTTCCCGCAGAGGCTGCAAACATGCAGATGAACAGCTCAGCATGTCAGTACCTGTTCTGAAGAAATGGGAAGAGTTCTTGCACCTGAAAATCTCTCAGTCCTCCAGTTACCATCGCGCTGGCCCACCTTGGAAAATTCCCCAGTTACCATC
>NW_016107695.1:1586639-1605573 GCF_001604975.1 Cebus imitator
GAGATGGACTCTCACTCCATTGCCCAGGCTGGAGTGCAGTGGCTCTAATCACAGCTCACTGCAGCCTCAACTTCCCCAGCCCAGGAGATCCTCCCACCTCAGCCTCCCAAGTAGCTGAGACTATAGGCGTGCACCACCACACCATGCTATTTTTTCTTTTTTTAATTTTTGGAGAGATAGTGTTTCTCCATGTTGCCAAGCTGGTCTCAAACTCCTGGGCTCAAGCAAGCCTCCTGCCTCAGCCTCCCAAAGTGCTGGGATTACAGACCTGAGCCACCCTGCCTGGCCTTGTCTAAGGTTTTTCTTTTAACAGTTGTCTCACAGACATAACATCCATAATTAGGAACATCATTCTGAAGCACAGAATGAAGTGCTTATACAAAGTGGAACTTACTTGGAAATAACACGTTCATTCTAATCTCACTGGGATATTCTGGGGTTTTTTACAACATGGGGTTATGTGCTTAGGAGGCCAGATTTTTTTTCTTCTTTTTGCACAACCTGTTCATCACTAACAGAAGGGGCCAGAACCGCTGTTGTGAGAATTGTGTCACGAGGATGAGATGCTTCAGTTTTCTGTTCTCAAGAGAAACCACACTCCCTGCCCTCTGATCCGTGAGCACGTGTGGCGCTTCATCATCGTAGGCTCACCCCTGCAGATAATCACTGCTCCACGCAGCTTCAAACTTGCTGAAAGGCGCTGTTTTATCTGCATATCAGTGGTGCCTCTATGGAAATAAGTCTGCAGCATTTGTAAGGATTTAAAATACACCACATTGCACTAGCAAAGCCTAGTGATCATGCAGTGACTTCTGTTCTGACAAGCAAAGACAGAGACTTAGACATCGAAGTGTGAACTGGACCTTACCTGATGGCTCCCTTTAAGTAGCTCTCCCAGCTGTGCAGCAGGAGCTACGTACCGTCCATTCTCTAGAATTGCTGCCTTCAAGGGCGGCCCTGAAGGCTGGTCACCTGCAGAGGTTCATGGAGCAAAGCTCAAGGTCAGGAACTCACATTCTCAAAGCTGCAATGCTCTGTCCAGTGCTGTGTGGTAGTCAGGGCTATTCACTAGCAAGCTTGTGCTGTTCTGTGGGGCTGGCCAGGGGTGGGTGTTTCCTCTCCCATGTTGTTAAACCCTATGAAATGCTGCTGGCTTTCAAGGTCCTCACCTAGAAAATGAAGGAGTCATTTCACATGGTGTCTAGGATTCCTCCTACCACAATTTGATGAAGTTAAAATTCTGTCTGAGACATGCAACTGATGGCACCTGAGACGGACAACAGGTTGTGACCGCAGAGCTGGGGTGACAGACGAGTCCCAGTGGTGTTTCCTGGCATGGAGCTGGCCTCAGAGAGCAGCCTGCGGAAGGTAGGAGAGACACAAAAGCTCCTGCGACGTGCCCCTGCCACTGGCAACAACCCCTGTGATGTCAGGGGTGCTTCTGAAAAAATAACCCCAATAATCTCATCAAGTAATCCACGTAACTGTGCCAGGAAAACGGCAAGGAAGAGAAAGCAACCAACAAGACAGCAGTGGAGCCGGAGACCCTCCAGCACGGGTTAGGACGCTTTCAGCTTGGGTCTCCACGTAGCTGGGAATTCTCAGCTTGTCACGCTTCCTATGTGAGATCATACGATCCCAGGAGGAAAGTCAGAGCTTTGACTGACTGCCAAACTGAGATGATGTGGAATTCAATAAGAGAGCAAACATTCCTTTCCTTGCCCTAAACGTCCAGGGCAGGAAAATATTTATAAGATTTAGCCCTTAGCCCATTTTCATGGCTTAAGATGCATTATATCTGTCCCAGGTAAGACCATACGTTGCTTTGTGACACTGGTAATTTGTGGGAGCCCTATGGAGCTGGAGTTTAAGGAAAGACAATGGCCCATGTCATGGTGTGAAGTGAACAAATTCTGCAGTCAACACCTCTGTGCAAATGGGTTGAGTTGCTGAGCCAAAGAGCAAAAGCGTTTATAATTCTAAAAGATATTGCCAATTGATCTTCAAATTGAGGCCAGGTTACCCTCCCCCAATGGTAAATGAGAGTCCTGGCTGCACATCCTCACGTCAATGATGGGAAGGGCTTACCTCACTACCAATGGATGCGTAGACTGATTTGACATCATTTGAACAAACCACCCTTAATCATGTGAGGTTCGGTGTATTTTTAAATATTTAATGGCCCTTGGTCTCTTTCTCTGTATCTTTGCCATTTTTCAATATTTCATTCCTTATTAATGTGCATGTGTATTGGAGTTGTGAGTCTTTTATTTTCCATGTTTGTTAAAATACCTTTTCTAGTTGAATGTTTGTGTTTGACTTTGTTTACACTCTTCCTCCTGTCAGGAATGTTTTTATATTTACATGGTAAATGCCAACTTTTTCTTTTATGTCTTTTGGGGTTTGGGTCATACCTTCTCTACCCCAATATTAATCGTGTATGTTTCATTTTCCTTCTAGTATTTTATGGTTTCACTGTTAAAAGTTACACTGTGATCCAGCTGGACTGAGTTTTGGTGCGGGGACTGACGCCTGCTGGGTGTTACTGAACCTATAACATTCACTTCCTGCAGTTGTAAGATTGTCAAGAAAGCTGTGAATTTTTGAAAGAAAACAAAACAAAACAGAACAAAGAAACTACAGTTTTTCTAGGGTAGCTTTTCCCCTCTTTTAACTAACTCAGAGAACTCAGTTAACATTACCGCCCTGCTGAAGAAAATTCCCGTCTACACGATATTGTGGGAAGTGCAGGCCACACTTGTCACGGGATTCGGGGCTGTGCCTGGACAGGGATCTGCGCCCACATGGCACCTCGGACACGACAGAGGCCTCATTCTTTGGATAAACTGGAAGCTTTGCACAGTGTTGATGCAGCCACCGTGTGGAGGGCGATATGGAGGTTCCTCAAAAAATTAAAAATCGAACAAATGATCCAGAAACTCCACTTTTTGTGTTTAGAAACCCACAGTGAGGTGTCCGGCACTCTGGTGAGAACACTTCTAGCACCACAACCACCTCTGTAGGGGGGTTAAATGCAGACACCAGCTCAGGGTCCTCCGAGACCTTCTGCAATGCCACAAAACCTGTATTTAAACATTCAACACCATGTCAAAGGACACAGACATCCCATCCCAACATGAAGATGCGGAAGAGAAAATCAGTGAGTGAATCTTGTCACCAAGGGGAATGTGCCAGAGAAGCATGTGCCCCACACAAGTCTAAGGACAGGTATGTAGGTATTAATTCTTCCAAAAACCTCACAGCTCAATTCCATGTCTAATCTGCTGTAAGATTCAGATGTTTTAAAATCCATAGGGAAAGGCTCAAAATCCCATAATCTGCTAAATCCCCTGCAAGCCTTCCCTCTTACACTAGGATTAAGTGCACAGTGGCGGTGATGATGAAAATGATGATGGGGACAAAGACGGCTTCTGTCCATGGAGCGGAATGCTCTCATAGCCAGCGCACATACATCGTGCCATTTAAACCTCACACTGTCACTATGAGGGAGGTGGCCCTGTGATCCTCTTCACTTTACCTATGAGGAAACTGCCGTAAAGAAGTTAAGACCTTTACCCTGGGATACACACACTAGGAGTGACCACAACGGGCTAGCCATTTTAATCACTCTTTTGTAAAATTTAATCCTGGACATTTTATACTTTCTGTAGATGTGTGGCTCAGAGAATAATGATTCTTCAAATATTAAACCAATGAACACATTTTGGAAGATATTCTTTCAAAGCAAGACAAAAATTACAGAATACACCTCAAAGCCAAATAGGAAAGACGTTTATATTTCTGTTATTTACGGTGATTCACACATTGTTCCCCTTTCAGAAAATATATTCGGAATTTCATTCTCGAATCCTTCCCTCGTCCTCTCCCTGTTTTAAAGCACAGTATGTCACCACATTTCTTTGTTCACACGCCCCCTTCAGGGTGAGAGGCTTACAGTCCTATGTCTCAGCTAAATCAGCCACCACATCTGATCGGGAGCAGTCACTGCATTTGTGGTGATTTGTTTCAGCAGCAGTGGGAAATGCATCCAGTAGGTCCAAGCCCAGGTGGAGCTGGGGTCAGCGTGCTCCGGGCTCCCCCAGTGATTCTGAGATTCCATGTGGAGCCTCCAGGGCTGGGAGACCCTGGGAGCCTGTCTTTCATCTTAAAATTGTGTGATCCATGTGATTTGGAAAGAAACATGATACTCTTGACTTGGAGATGAGAAAGCACCCATGATGGGAACCCATTTTCAGCATCTGCATTTCCATCAGGCCACTTTTGACTTCCGTTGTTTATGTTTCTCTCGCCTCTTGCTAGACTGTAGGCTCCTGGAGTGTAAATTTGGGAAGACCTCATATACAGCCTGTGCACATGCTTCGGAGGTAGTCGGCACTCACTGCACGTGTGTTCCACACCACAAATACGAGTTTAGTGTCTGCCACAGGTTAAGCATCCCGAAAATCCCAAATCCAAAATGTTCGAAATCCAAACATTTTTGAGCACAGATATGACACCACAGCAAAGAATTCTACACTGTCTTCATGTGACAAGTCAGAGTCGAAACACAGATGTGAAACACACAGTTTATTCGGCAAAGGGACCATGACATACGGTAACCTTTTAACTAAACCCAGCACAGTCGGTGGATACCGAAGATGCCGCTGTTCTCTGTGGCTGCTGTCTGAGGGCCGATGCTGCCGTGCTGCTCACTACTCCAGACTCATTACTCTTCACTGTTTTAATGGTATGGAGTGCTCCTTACTGTTAGGTACTGTGTAAGTAAGCATAAGAAAATGACCGCCTATTGGCAGCATATAAATTCAGACAGGAGTGATGGTGTTGCCAAACAGTCCTAGCTTATCTTTATGTGGGCTACATGTGGGGCTGAGACAGTGACACCTTTGCCTTCTGATGGCTTGATGTACACGAATTTTGTTTTATGCCCCAAATTATGTAAAACATTGTTAAACTTCCCTCTAGGCTATGTGTATAAGGTGTACATGAAGCTATGTGTACACAGGGTACTTGAAGCATGTGTCTGGGCTATGTGTACATGGTTTACATGAAGGATATATTTCAGTTGTGTGTACACAGTGTATGTGAGGCATGTATTTATGCTATGTGTACATGGTGTACATGAGCCATGCATTTACACTATGTGTACATGGTGTACATGAGCCATGCATTTACACTATGTGTACATGGTGTACATGAACCATGCATTTACACAATATGTACACAGTGTACATGAACCATGCATTTGGGCTATGTGTACACTGTGTACATGAACCATGCATTTACACTATGTGTGAGCCCTAGATATTCTACATACCATTTGGGAAACCTGATCTTCCACAACAGAAACCACCTCCCTAAGTCTGTGTGAACCTCTGGTAGAACATGTATAGAGGAAGAAAAATAGAGGCAGTGCCTTTCGCATGTGGTTAGTAAAGCTTCCATCCAGTCCTCCCAGAGAAAGCAGGAGTACTGCCCAGTAACAGCATCACGTCCACTCCAGAGCTCAGTTTTCTACCGCCCATGTGTTCTAGGAGGCAATGTTCTCCAGCCCCTAGAATCTTTAATCAGGCCTCTATATTGCCACAGGAAGAGTGATTAGTGGAGCCAGCTCCCAAAGATCCCCAGTTCTCAGGGGGAATCAAATACTGTCTATTCACATTTGGGTGGGAAGGAGATTAGATTAGCCTCCTTTGATATTTTCACCTAGTCTTCAAAGCAATCACAATATTATTAGATAGTTCTCAAGATCACTCCTCTGCTGTTGTATTTAATCCACACAATTTGATTGACGGAAGGCTTTAGGATGGTTTACGGGCCTGCTGTGAGCCAGGCTGTTCATTCAGTCAGGGGAGCCACCAGGGTTAAGCCTGCCGAGGCCGCGGCACTGGGAATGCTTCCTCTCTTCTCAATTCCAAAGCAGGACTTCTCAGCTCTGTTTGGATGGTTAACTGGACACAAGTCTAATGGAGTTGATATTTTTTGCATATTCAGGAAAAGTGGACCACCCTTGCTGTCTGCATCATGGTAAGGAAGGTGTAGAATGGGACCACTCAGGGTCCTCAGGCATCTGTCCGCAGCACTATGATGAACCTGTCCATGAACGACCGCATCTGAGATCAAGGCTGCTCCGGCTCAGCCAGATCATGTTGTGCAAAAGCCCCAGCCCAGTCGGAAACTCCATGCTCTCCAGCTGTCTCAGCACAGAGCACTGCCCTGAGGCGGGAGAATTGCTTGAAACTGGGAGGCGGAGGTCGAAGTGAGCTGAGATCATGCCACTGTACTGCAGCCTGGGCGACAGAGCGAGACTCTGTCTCAGAAAAAAAAAAGAAAAAAGGCAATTGCCCTATTCAAAGACATGGTCCTACTGACTGAGGAGCCCTTGGGCCATAAAGGAGCATGGCGATACCCAGCAGCTTCCTACAGGCCTTGGGTGAGACTCAGACCTGCTGGCTTCAGGTGTGACCTGGCACATTCCCTGCTGGGGTGGCTGCAGGGCGAGACTCCTGCTTGAGAAGAGCAGAGGGAAAAGCAAAGGGGACGTTGCCTTGTACCTTAGGTACCAGCTCAGCTACGGTGGGACAGAGCATCAAGTGGGCTCTTGGGGTCTCAACTCTGGGCTTTGGCTCTTGGGCAGCATTTCTGGACCTGTCCTGGGCCAGAGGGGAGCCCACTGCCTGGAAAGGTGAGTCCCAGGCTAGGCAGCATTCACCACAAGCTGACTGAGGAGTCCCTGGGCTTTGGGGAGCACTGGCAGCAGCCTGGCAGTATTCCCGTGGGCCCACGGTGGTGGCCATGGGATGCAGCTTCTCTCCCTGCAGAAAGAGGACTAAAGGGGGAAGAACTGCATCTTGCGTTCTGAGCGTCAGCTCAGCCACAGCAGAATACAATAGCAGGTAGACGTCTAAGATTTTCTATTCCAATCCCTGGCTCTGGGACAGCATCTCTGGAGCTGCCTTGGGCCCGGGGGAACTCATTGCCCTGAAGAGAAGGCCACAAGCCTACCTGGCTTCACCACCTGCTGACTGCAGAGCTGTCAGGCCTTGAGCGAACATAGGCGGTAGCCAGATAGTGGTTATAACAGACCTTGGGCGAAACCCAGCGCTGTGTGGCTGAAGGTCTGACCCAGAGCCATCCCAGCAGTGGTAGCCACAGGGGTGCTTGTGTCACCCCACTCCCAGTTCCAGGTGCCACAGAGACAGAGAGATTACATTTGTTTGGGAGAAACTAAGAGAAGAGAACAGGAGTCTGTGCCTGGTAACCAGAGAGTTCTTTCAGATCTTACCCAAGAACACAGAGGCAGTACCTTTGTTGTCTGTAGACACCAGTGCACACTCACAAGCGTCAACACCATCCAAGAAAACATGACCACACCAAACAAACTCAATCAGCCACCAGGGACCAATTCAGGAGAAAAAGGCATGTGACCTTTTAGAGAAAGAATTCAAAAGACGGTTTTGAAGAAACTCAAAGAAATTTGAGATAACACAGAGAAGGAATTCAGAATCCTATCAGGTAAATTTAACAAAAAGATTGAAATAATTAAAATTATTAAAAAGAATCAAGCAGAAATTCTGGAGTTGAAAAATTCAGTTGACATATTGAAGAATATGTCAGAGTCTCTTAATAGCAGAATCAACCAACCAGAAGAAAGAATTAGTGAGCATGAAGTCAGGCTATTTAAAAATACACAATCAGAGGAAACCAAATAAAAGAATAAAGAAAAATGAAGCATGCCTAGAAGATCTAGAAAATAGCCTCAAAAGAGCAAATCTAAGAGTTATTGGCCTTAAAGAGGAGGGAAAGAAAGAGACAGGAGCAGAAAGTTTACTCAGAGAGATAATAACAGAAAAGTTCCTAAACCTAGAGAAAGATATCGATGTCCAAGTACAAGAAAGGTTTAGAACACTAGCCAGATTTAACCCAAAGACTGCCTCAATGCATTTAATAACCAAACTCCCAAAGGTCAAGGATGAAGGCCGACATCCCTTTAATCAGAGACCAGCATGTGGTGTCTGTGGGGTGCAGAGTGGCCTGGCTTCACATGGGCTTCTGTGAGCCTCTGCCCGTCCACCAAAGCAGCAGATTCAGCTGGGAGCTCCGGGGCAGCTCCTGGGTGCTTCCTGCTGCTCTTTTTCTTTCTCAGTATTAAGTTTAAAAACTGAATACAATTGTTAAAATACACTTTTAGTTCATCAAAAAAGATTGGGCATGGTGGCTCACACCTGTAATCCTAGCACTTTGGGAGGCCAAGGTGAGTGGATCACTTGAGCTCAGGAGTTTGAGACCGGCCTGGGTAACATGTCAAAACCTCATCTCTACCAAAAATACCAAAATTAGCTGAGTGTGGTGGTGAATACCTGTAATCCCAGCTACTTGGGAGGCTGAGGCAGGAGAATCACTTCAGCCTGGGAGGTAGAGGCTGCAGTGAGCTGAGATCATGCCACTGCACTCCAGCCTGGACAACAGAGTGAGACTCTGTCTCAAAAAGAAAAGAGAAGAAAAGATTGATTATGGACGAATTACTAGATATGAAAGAAATATTGATAACATTACCACGTGTGATTGTGGCAATTTGTTTGTACAGGAAAAATTCCATGTCTTTTAGAGAAGCAGGTGGAATTGCATGGCAGTGAAATGACACAGGGTCAGAGATTTGCTATAAAATCCTAGTAACAACAAAAAGCATGGGCAGATGAAGCCAATGTGGGGAAACTGGGTAGACTCTGCATCCCTAGAGAGTGAGATCTTTCTTCAGGAGGATCCCCAGCCCTTGAGGATGGGGGGTGCCCTCCCGAAACTCTGCCAGCCATTTTTCATGGTGGGAGCAGGGCTCTGCTGAGGCCTCCTGGGACCGCAGACCGCAGAGGGCACCAGCCACCTTCTGAGAGTGAATGTGACGTTGGCTCAGCTGAGTGGCTAGCAGAGGACTTGGAATCTCCGGAATCTGGGGCTCGCCCCGTTGCCACTCCCCGCAACACTCCCAGCGACGCTCCCCGTGACATTCCCCACGATGCTCCCAGTGACACTCCCTGGGGGATCACGGCCTGGTCACTTTACTCCTCTGTTCCTCCGAAGACACACTTTTTCTTTTCTTTTTTTTTTGCAATTAATCTAGTCCCAATACTTTTATCTGTAGAGTTCTCAAATCAAAAGTAAGAAATAATTATACATCAGGATTGTTAGGAATGCCAATTATTTTACAACTGCCACTATGTGTTTCTTCTTCTCTGACCAACTGGCACAGATCCAGGCTTGCTGTGTTTAATACAATTCACTCCCTTCCATCGACGAGCTTCTTTCATGACGCGCTGTTCCTGAATTTGGCTGTAGACAGATTTTGGTAGATGTCGACGACGAGCTCTACGTTTTATATGAGGATGATGCTGAAATGTTTCCTCCAATTTCTGGTTATAATCCTTGGCTGCTTTTTCTTGTGATGTAAGCACACCAGAGGTGGATGAGCTTCCCTCCAGATTCCCTCCCCGTGTTAGGTTTCTACCTTGGGTTTCAGGCCTTCCTGACTACTGACAGCCTTTGCTTGGGCACAGCTGAGTCAGGCTCCTGAACCTTCTAGGCCCACCACCATGCACCCCCTTGCAAAGTCCAGGTTTAGTAACAAAGTCAGTTTGCCAAGAGCCTCCACCCCTGGTATCTGATCACCTTCAATATCCGATCCATTTCCTCATCACATACCATGTCTCAGGAAACACCTGATCACCCTGCCCAGACTTCAGCAAGAATCCTGCTGCGTCAATGTAGCCCAAATCCCCGGACCCCTGATGTCTCCTCTCAGGAACTTTCCGTCCTGGGACCCCCGCGCTGCCTTCTGGCTGTAAGTTCCCCTTCTCCGTGCTGTGTTGTGAGCGGAGGCCCCTCAGTCCCCCACTGCAAGCCCTGTTGCCACACTCCCTTACCTACGGCGTGGTCCTGAATGAAGCCTTCCTCACCACTCTTTAATAGTTTGAATAAGTTTTTTTCAACACTGCTGAGACCTTTTTAAAGAAATACTGAATTCGTTTCTAGATCTTTTACCGAGGAATATGCCTTCAATCCCGCAATGTTCTCATTTCCTGACTGCTTCTGGTTTCCCCCTCTTCCTTCTTAGACGTCCTGGTCTGACAGTGTAATTCTGCAGATGGTGAGGGTTCATGCCTCCACGCATATGACTGTTTCATCTCCAAATGCAAGGCTTTTGAATCATATACACAAAGGAAGCAAGAAAAAGCAATGATAACATATTTTAAATGTTTTTAAGTGGAAGTTTAAAGATCATTTCTGACACTAAGAATACACAAACTTTGAATAAATGACAAATTCAGCAAAATTGCATCCAAGAGCATAATCCCTATGAAGCCACCATTCAGCACAGCCTAGGTGTGGTCTTCTGTGGCAGGTGCTTGGTGTTCAACAGCAACAGGGATGGACGTGACACCCCACCTACAGGAGGCATGAGGAGAACATGGTGTGAACTGAGGAAGAAATGGGAAGGAGGTGCCCGACCAGCCAATGGCACGTTGCAGAGCTCAATGCAGGTGTGAAGTCTGGGAGGACGTGGGAATATGTGTTAGCGAAGGGGGAATAGCCCAGGCTCTGCTGTGAAAGGCTCAGTCCAGCTTCTCGTGATGGGCTAGGAGGGGAGTGTCTCAGCCTGTGGGGTCACAGGCCGCAGCTCTGAAGAGTTAGAGGCTATGAAAAGAAAAGCAGACGAGCCACATTCTCTCCTTTTAAAACCTTGACAGACAAACCTTGATAATAACAAAATGTCTAAAATGTGTTCAAAGGTATATAGGTTTCACATAATTAAAATGTTGACAAAATATAAAAAAAATAACTGAATTTAGTTATTACAGCACAAATCAGAATATTTTGTTGAGCAGTTGGTGATAGTTGGATGAACATGGGCACAATAAACATAATAATTACATATTTATTCTACACTCTTGCCTTTCTCTCAGCAAATGCTAATTCAGTTGTCATAATTAAGATTTTCACACAATCTATGTTCCATTGAGAGTAATAACAAGTTAGGCAGCATTGGTGGGACCCTGTACTTCTAGATGGATCTTGTTGGTTGTCCCAGTTGTTAGGTGCTCTGTTGAAGCAGGAGCAACCGAAATCGTCAGTGACGTTGTTACAGTCATGCGCCAGGCACTGTTTCGCTGGAGCTCAGACTGCGTCCAAAACGGTGGTCCCAGGAGACGATCTACCACCTTTTCCTGTCCCTTCCCTCTGCTCAGGTGTGTTTAGGCACACCAGCACTTGCCGTTGTGTTACAGTTGTCTGTGGTGTTCAGCACAGTCACACACTGCACGGGTATGTGGCCTAGGGGCAGTGGGCTATGCCGTGCGGCCTCTCTTTGGGGGGCTGTGCCGTGCGGGCTCTCCTGGGAGGGGGTGCTGTGCCTTGTGGCCTCTCGTGTGGGGGGTGCTGTGCATGCTGTGCCATGCAGCCTCTCCTGGGGGGGGGGGGGTGTTGCGGCCTCTCGTGGTGGGGGCCGTGCCCTGTAGCTTCTTGTCGGGGGGGGGGGTGCTGTACCGTGCGGCCTCTCGTGGTGGGGGCCATGCCCTATGGCCTCTTGTCAGGCGGGGGTGCTGTACCGTGCGTCCTCTCGTGGAGGGCGGGGCTATGCTGCCTATACATGTGTACTACACTCCATGACCTTCCCACAGAGACAAAATCTCCTAATGATTCATTTCTCAGAACATGTCCCCATTATTAAGTGACTCCTGATTGTATTTAGATTGAGAGATAAACAATTTCTTAATTTTTAAGATAATTGACATAATTGTACATGCTTATGGGATACAACGTGATATTTTGGTACATGTATCCATTGTGCAATGATCGAATCAGGTCATTGGTATGCCCATTCATTATCTTAAACATGCATTGTTGCTTTATGATGAGAGCCCTCAAATGCTGTCTTCTATTTTGAAATGTACACTGTTGTCGGCTCTCACCATCCTGCCGGCAACACCGGAACTGACTCCCCGTAAGTGCAGATAGACTCCAACTCTCCCGCTCCCTGCAGCTCCCCACGCTCTGGTGAGCACGCCTCGACTCTCTATTTCCACCAGAACACCTCTTTAGCTTGCACGTGTGAATGAGATCACGTGGTATTTGTCCTTCTGTGCCTGGCTTATTCCATGTGATGTGAAGTCCTCGTGGTTCGTCCTGTTGCCTCTGACGACAGGACTGGGTCCTTTTATGGCCGAGGAGTGTTCTCTTGTCTATACATATCCACCACATTTTCTCTGTCCACTCCTCCAGTGTTGGGCATTTGGGCTGGTGTCACATCTTGGCCTTTGTGAGAGGTGCTGTGGTGAAAAGGGGTGCAGGTGTGCCTCTGACATGCTGACCTGAGTGGTGCCCACGGCGTGGCCTTGTGTGGGAGAGACTGGCCTGTGAAGAAGTGTGTCACTCAGCCCAGATCACCAGGCCATATGGAGTGCCTGTCACCTGCTCTCGAGGGTCATGAGCCTCCCCTGAAATAAAGCTGTGGCATCCCAGGAATTTCGAGGGAAGCTTGCGTCTCCCTTGCTCACACACTGCTATAGGTTGAGTGTATGCGTTTCTCCAGAATTTACGTGTTGGAACTTAAGCCTCAAGGTGAGAAGATGGAGGCATGGAAAGAAGGGGATTAGGCCACGGGGGCTCTGCCCTCACGGAGGCGATCCGGGCCCTCGTAAGAGGGCTGAGGGAGAGAGCTCCCCTCTGCCCCCACCTGCTGCGATGGCAGGACACAACCACAGGTGCCGGCTCGGAGGCAAAGACGGGCCCTCACCCTACCCGGCACCTGCTGCACCTTCATCTCCAACTTCTCTGCATCCAGAACAGTGAGAAATAAATTTCCATTGTTTAAAAATGGCCCAGTCTGAAGTATCAGGAGTGGGAATGGACGCAGACATATACATCACTCATTCCACTTATTTCGCTTCCCTCACACCCCCACCCCGTAGGACTCCCACCCCTGCGCCCTGAGTCTCGCACACACGCCCAGGCTGGGTTGGGCTTGACCTGCTCATCATTCTGGCCCAGAGTCAGAGACGCAGGGACTCTCAGATTCTCCCTCCCTCAGCCTCCAGCCCCAAGACCCGCCCAGCAGTGGGGCTGCACGGTGGCTGGACGTCCACGCTGGAGCCCGCATGCCTGCGCCACCTTCAGATCACCGGCCGCAGGTTTCTTCTGTACCAGCCCTGCTGCCCCACCCGCCCCGCCCAGCCTCCCTGCTCTCCTTTCTGTAGAGATTGTACCTGCCTCATCAGCAGGTGAGGAATAGAGGCCTTGACCATTCCTGTGGGAACTCCTCCTAGCAGGGGTGCGCACAGCTGCAGGACCTCGCACCAAGGCCAGGGCCAGCCTTAGGTAAAAGGATTCTGTGAACCAAGTTGGATTCTTGCCTAACTCAAGGTTCTCCATGCTTTGCCAGTGTTCAGTAACAAGCAAGGTTGTGTGAACAGCAATAATTAGAAAGGCACCTGCCCTGTCCCCAGGGCCCGGCTGCAAGGTCTGCTCTGGTGCTCCTGGGTCCTGGGATGTGTGGAGAAAGCACACAGGTCCAGCCCTGCAGGTGAAGGGGCTCTCCAATCCCTGTGGCCTCATCCCAGCGGCCACAGCTTCCGCCCCTCACTTGGCCCGTGTCTAGAGCCTCATGGGACCCCAGCTCTGGCCTCCCCAGAGTGTGCAGGAGGATAGGAGAGTGGCTTGGGGGCTCGGTCCCTGTGTGACACCTTAGGAGAGGCAGCTGAGGCCATGCCCCATGCTCTCCAGGGTTCAGGGAGTTTTCTAGGATGGGACGCCGTGTCACCTTCACTCTCTTTGCTTAGCATCCCAGCCATGTGTCCAGGGGAGAGGCAGGGCTGGATTTCCACCCAGAGCCTACCGGGTCAGGGGCGTCTGGTCTGAGAGCTTCGCATGTCACTGAGTTCTCCAGGAACCTGACACTGAGCCACCAACAAGCATTCCACAGACCAAAGGTCAGCCAACAGGGGTGCAGCACCGCGGAGGCCACGCTCGTGGGGCCCCAGCTCTCAGTAGTCAGGAGGAGCCCGCAGTGGCCTCCTTCATGGATGCTGGTGCAGGAGGCAGAGCTGAGGACCAGCCGTCAACAGGTGGCAGTTCTGACCACACAGTGAGCACGTGACAGTCCCCACTGCAGGCTCCTCCACTGTGCCTGAGAACGCGAGCAGGTGTCCCCAGCAACAATTCCACAGGAACCCTGGACACGCTGTCCCCAGTATTCATGATCAGATGGGAGAGCACACGTTAGACTTGGCCGACAGAAGCTGTTTTATACACTTCTTTTGTTTTTTTTTTTTGTTTGTTTTCAGACAGGGTCTGGCTCTGTCACCCAGGTAATGATTATTGGATAATTACTCTTCCTTCGGAAAATGAAACCGCAGCGTGGGCTCCACAGCCTTCTTCCGCGTGCCTCCAGCTCTGGGTAACTGAGTCAGAGGAAGAGCTTGGCCTGCAGATCCGACCCCTCCCTGCGTGTAGGCATCTGGGGGCTGATCCAGGGGGTCTGGGGCCTGAGCCTTTGCCTTCCTAGCCAGCTCCGGGCCAGGCGGTGGTGCTGCAGGCAGGCCCAGCGGGCAGCACCCTCCTGGCTCTGGGCTGGGCGTCGGCCTGCAGCCTGTGTGCAGCGCTGGACTGACAGCCGTGCCGGTGAGCTCCATCGGACCTGACAGCTGCTGCTTTCTAACTTGTCCTTTTTCAGAGACTATGCAGTATTTACAAGTTAGGGTCGGAGTTTATCTTTGAGATCAATTGCAAATCAGAGTGATTGTATTTTAAATGCTTTAATTAATTCTTCTAAAGTTCCTTTTCCTGAGTTACTGTCAGTATCAATGCAGAAGGGGCCCCCTAGCTCAGCTGGAATCTCAGACATCACACCATGGTTCAGGAAAACTGTAGAAGCCCAGGAAGTGGGGAAGCGCCGAACAGTCACCAGATGGCAATGTTGAGTCAACGAAGAGGAACCACCCAGCCCTGGAGCCACCAGACAGGGGATGTGCCTGGCACCCTGCTGCGCGCTGCACCGCACCTGCGTCCCGGGAACCCTGATGCGCGCCGCATTGCACCTGCGTCCTGGGCACCCTGATGAGCGCCACACTGCACCTGCGTCCCGGGCAGGGGTCCAGTCCCCTCCCATCCCACCAGTGGTCCTATCACCAGGTGGCTCCAGTGTCACTGAGGCAGGCAAGGGGTAATTCACACTGTGCAGCTTTCAGAAAACCCTCCCAGCTTGTTCCCAAGTCCTGAGTCTGGGAGCCTAAGTCTGAGAAACAGCCGCAAAGCAGGAAGGCACGGTGCAGCCCAGGAGCTGGACCACCAACCTTAACGGGGATGGGCCACGACTGGAAAGCACAGACGCGCTGTGCCTGCGCTGTTTCTCCACAGCAGGAAGCCTGGTTCTGGGGATTTGGCGCAGCCCTGAGTGGGGACAGCAGTCGGGGGTGGAATTTGGTAAACCGCCCTCCGTGGTGTAGCAGTGCTGTGGAGAAACCCTAGATTCCAGTGCAGTGTGAGGTTGAAGTCCCTGCTCCTTTCCAGTCTTCAAAGGAGAAATTCCAAGGAAGACACAGGAAACAAGTTTGCATCTTACAGGAAAAAAAGCTGAGCCAAGAATGGCTAACTCCGGCTAAAGAATCCTGTATCCCACACGCACCTTTATTGAGCGCCTGCTGCTGGGCAGCTTTGGCGATGGGGTTGCAGGGAGCAGAACAGCCCTGGTGCCCACCGCTGGGGAAGGTGAGACAGCCAACAGGTCACGCCAGGTGTGGTCAGTTCTAGGAGACAGGACGCTGGGTCAAGGGCACTGAGTGGATCCACCTCCGACAGCCAGGAGACCTAGTGCAGCCTGGGGGACTCAAACCAGGTGTCAGAGAATGAGGCAGGAAGAAGGCTTTCCAGGTGGGGGGACAGAGGCCGGTGTGGCCAGAGCTTAGCGGGCAGGGAGGAGAGCAGCAGGAGCCAAAGGGGCAGAGGGACAGGGCAGACGACTGTTCCTTCCTCGGACACAGGAATCTCCTAACTTCTCCAAACTCTTTCCCAACCCATTCCTGGCCTCAGCCCCCCCACCCACCTGAACCTGCTGCCTTCAAGGTCACTGTGACCTTCCGGTCACAGCAGAAGCCTCTCTATCTGCATCTATGTGACCTCTGGCCACCTTCCCACTTGCTATCAGCTCCTCCCCAGAACACGCCCGTCTCGGCTGCCCCGGAAGATGCCGCACCCCGGGTGCTGACACAGCTTTGGGTCCAACCTCTGCCTCCACCTCCTGCTTTGCAAAAAGAATTAAGCTTCCCCTGCACCTGGAGACCCAGGGCTCCCCTGCCCCCCTGCTCTGCCCTGACACCTGTGCTCAGTGAGCACTTCCATGAGCCCCTTTTCCATTTAAATGCCTTTGCTGTAAAATAAAGGGGTGTTCACTGGGGTGGGGGCTGCGTGGAGTCTGAGCCGGGCAGTGTGAGACCTTGGTCCTGACCTGGGAGCTTACGATCACAGGAGCCGGGCCATCAGCAGAGCAGCTCCCAGGCAGCGTGGTGGGCCAGAGCACAGGTGGGGATGCAGGGTGGGAAGGCTCACAGAAGGGGATGTTTGGGCAGGGTTTTAAAGGATGTGTAGGCTTTCATTGCTCACAGCAGGGGTGAAGAGAAAGAAGTGGCAGGAACAGGCACAGGGGTGTGAGGCGGTGGGGGTTGGCGAGGGTGCTGTAGGAGCCTGGGAAGATTGGGTGAAAGACACAGGGGGTCAACCCGGAGATGAGCTTGGGAGCCAAGACAGGCACTGAGCTGGGCTCTGGCTCCCGTGAAAGCCGCCTCCTTCGCTCCTCCAGCCACAAGTCCTCAGCGGGTGTCCTTTGAGGAGGGTGGGGCTCAGGTTAGACTCCAGTGCATGTCACACACGGACAAGGCGGGTCGCTGTGTCTGTGGAGTGCATGGCACAGCTGCTGGCACCACGTCAGGGGCTGCTATTCCCACAGACGCATCCCTACTGCACCCACTGCGGCTCCTCACCTCCCCGCACCCCGGGGCTCCTCCAACACCACGCTGCTGCTGGCCGGCATCACCTCTGCTTCCCCAGCACAGGGGAGCATTGCCGGTGCTGGCCCACGGCCTGATGAATGAGTGAAGGGTGCAGGAAGCCCTGGGGGGTCCACAGTGCCCCATGGGGCCCAGCTTTGGGAAGCTCCCGCAAGCTCCTGCTGCCCCGGCATTGGCAGGACAGGACCCCGCCTACCTCAGACGCTTCCCTGGAGTTAATTGCTTCGGGCCTTTCAAGTCTGAAGTGGAAACACCTGAGCCTGCTGTGGAGCCAGTGGATCATGGCCCTTAACTGCTGCGAGCGCACAGATGGCCAGATAAGAACTGAAAGAAACGCCAGGTCTGGGGCTGCACTCACCCCCACCTCACAGGTCTTGGCAGGTGCAGGGGGATGGTTTCCTTCAGGGCAGGGTCATCACAGCCTCGTCTCCAGGTGTCCAGCCGGGACGACCCAGTGTTAACACTGTCAGGGATGCCAACCTGTGGTCTTCTCACGGCTGGCCGTGCACCCTGTGCAATCAGCCTCCAACATGCCCACATTCCCCCAGCCAGGTGCTTTGCGGGGACCATCTCCTGGGTCTCCGGCCTCGCAGGGTTCTGGGGCAGACCCTCACACACATCCTGTGCCAGTGTTGGCATTTGTTGAAGGCACTTTTCCGACTCCACCGAGGCCCACATGCATCCTCCAGGGAGCAAGGCCAGCCCTCTAAGCAATGCGCAGCTGCCTATGTGCCTGGGGAGGAGGTGTTCTTAAACTTGTGATTTAAATTGTAGCTTTACTGGAGGCACCAGCATCAAAGAAGCATTTGGAGAGCCCTTGGCTGTGTTCTGAGACCCTGCAAACCAACCCCCAACCTGCAGCATCTGGGGTGTCCCTAGACCTTCCCCACCTAAAATGGAAGAAAATTGGGGAGCAGATGAGGCCCCACAAAAGAGGAGTCTCTCTAAGAAGTATGATCGCTCACTGCCTACCCCTCATCCCTCAGAGTCCTCTCCCAGGCCGGGACATTCCAGAACATGCCATTGAGCACCCAGCTCCTCCACTTACGCCATCTAAGAGCTGCTGTAGGAACAGGTCCTCTTAGCTCACTCTGAAAGTCCTTAGGCCTCTATTGGCACTCACACCTGGAGCAAGGGAGTTAGGGAGCAAAACCCCGGAGCCTCCTGCATCTGTGCAGAGCTACCTGCACAGGTGGGCCAGGGGCTCAGGGCCAGTGCCTTCTGGAACACAGCAGCACACCCACCTCCCAGGTGAGACAGGTCCCTCCCCATGCAGCCCCTCAGATGTCATGCCAGGAGCCAGCCTGTGGATTCAGGGTGCCATGGCGTGTTCTGCTGGGATGACAGACACCGTGTGCACATCACACTCCGCTCATCCATCCCCCTGTCGGATGATGGGGTTGCTCCCAGCTTTCAGCTGCTGGGAATGCTGATGCCATGAACATGGGGTGCCAGCATCTGCCTGCATCTCTGTTTCCCATTGTTTGGGGTGCACACCTAGGACGGGAGGTGCTGGGTCACATGGTAACTCTGTGCTTAACTCCGAGGTGTTGCCAAGCAGCTTGACAGAGGCAGCTCCACTTTCCGCTCCCACCAACAGCGTGCGAGGTCACCTACTCTAATCCTCCCAGCTCTCGCTGTTTTCCATGTTTTTGATAGAAGCCGCTCTGTGCTGAGTGGAAGGAGTCAGACACCAAAGAACAAACGCTGTGCAGTTCTCACACTCACACTAAAGAACAAACGCTGTGCAGTTCTGCTCATGCTCACACTAAAGAACAAACGCTGTGCAGTTCTGGTCACGCTCACACTAAAGAACAAACGCTGTGCAGTTCTCACACTCACACTAAAGAACAAACACTGTGCAG
>NW_016107695.1:1607757-1625765 GCF_001604975.1 Cebus imitator
CACTAAAGAACAAACGCTGTGCAGTTCTGGTCACGCTCACACTAAAGAACAAACGCTGTGCAGTTCTGGTCACGCTCACACTAAAGAACAAACACTGTGCAGCTCCGCTCACGCCCACACTAAAGAACAAACGCTGTGCAGTTCTGCTCACGCCCACACTAAAGAACAAACGCTGTGCAGTTCTGCTCACACTCACACAGGCACCTGGAGCAGTCGAATTTCTAGAGACAGAAAATGGAACAGAAGCTCCCAGGGCTGGGAATGGCAGGGGTTGGGGGCAGGAGGAGTCGTGATCCTGGGTGGGGATGGAGCTTCCATCGAGGATGAAAGCATCCAGGAAAGAGATGCCGGTGAGGGCCACACAACACTGGAAATGCATTTACTGCCACGGAGTCGCACACTTCAAATGGTTGGCATGGCAAAGCTATGTATATTTTACCACAGTAGGACAAAGTTAACCGAAAACTCACGCCAGGAATTCTCCACTGCCCACCCGCCTTCCTTTCCCCCCGAGTCAAGCCCACCGCTCATCGAAAGTTCAGGGCTGAGTTCTTCCGAGAGGGGCCTCCCAGGGTCAGAGCCGAGCTGCAGATACAAGTCGAGAAGGCCTAGCCGCCCTGGCTTGGCTCTGCCTCCCACCTCCAGATCCCGGGAAACATGAGGACTCCTGGCCCAGGGATGTCGGTGAGCCGTCTGGACATGATGCCTGGCCGGTGCACTTCGGTGCCCTCTGACCTGGGACTTTGCATCTTTCTCAAGTTTTTCTCAGCCAAGCCTCCTGTGCCCCCCGAAATCTTCTAGTGGATCCCGCCTTTGCTTTCAATGGACTGTGAAGGTGTGGCCACGCTCACCCCAGGCACTGGAGAGGAAACTGCTGTCCTGGGGAAAACCACAGGGTCAGGCAGTCCTGAGAGGCAACCACTGTCTGGCTCTGACCTCCCCTACCTCGCACTCGGCCCGGCGCTCACGATTCTCTCTATGAATGTGGGCAGTGCGTCACCACTTCCTCCCGAAAACCCTGGGGTTCTGGGGTGCTCCCAAAACTAATCTGAACAGGCTCTTTCCCTTTTCAAGGCTCTTGGGGTGTGAAAACCAGAGACTATGAGCTGGCAAGCCAGGACCCACGTCCTCTCCCCAGTGGGGAGCCACAGCCCCACTCAGGGAGGAGAAAGGGGAGGCGCGATGGGTGGGGTGGGGGCGCCGGGCACCCAGAGCTGTCGGGGCCTGGAACAGTGACCCCCTCCATCCAAACAACCTGCACCTCTTGTTCACTTTCTTTCCCTGACAAATCAGTGAACTCTCCTTCCATAAAGTAGGAATCCCAGTCGTATTCTCCTCTGAGCTGCCCAGTGTGGCGTTTGGCTGCCCTGCCCTTCCAAATGCTCCTCCCACCAGCTCCAGACACAGCCAAGGAGGCCTGAGGACTCACATGTGGCTTCGCCAAGCCAGGAGAGGCAGGGTGGACAGTCGGGGTCATCCGTGGACTCCTGGCCTGCGTCTGAAGCAGGTTGTGGAAGTTCCATCAGGTCACTCTGTGCCTGGATGAGGGGGTCCCCCCTAATGTGTTTGGTGAGGGATGGGGGCATTGTTGGTCCTGGAGCCCTTTGAAGAACGTCGGAAATCTCTGCTTGGAGACAGGCCGGTGGAAAGGGCCCCTTTGCGTCTGCAGTTCATGGGTCCCATGTTCTCACTGTGATCTTTTAAGCACACAAACGGTGCTTGACTCAGGTGAGTCCCTGCAATACTGTTTACGTCAGCTCAAGATGGAAATAAGCCACATCCCATCAAACTCAAAAAGACAGATGCCCTGTCCTGATACAAAAACATCTCTAAGATTGTGCAGGTGGTGAAAAACAAGAGTATATGTTTGTATTTCCTTATACCTGTATAAGCCGCTCTGGAAGGTTCAGAAGAAACTAATAAATGTGGTTATTCTAGAGTGGAGGGGGCAGGTGATGGGCATTTCACTATGTGCATCTATTCACATCGTTTTAATTTCTGAATCATGACTATATTACCTATTCAAACAGGAATTTTTTTAATCCTGTTAAAATAATCACCTTCTGCAAACTGGTTCTTGTCTGTTTGGTGCCTGAGCGGATTCTGAGGGTGTCGAAGGTGGCCACATAATCCTTGTTGTCTGAATGTGTGCTCCTGATCTGGGGTAGGCGTATTTGTTTATCTACATTTTTATGCAAAGCAGCTGCACGGTTCCAAACCTCTGGGTTCATTTGCATAATTGAAAACCACATCATGAAGAGTGTGGGGCAAAGTGTCAATAACCAGCTCACTTTCCTCAATATAATCTGTGTTGTGTTTCTTCTGGAAATACAATTTTCTAGAAAAATGCCATCAGATTAGGAGAAAATGCCTGAGGCAGCCATCAGCGTTAACTCACAGTTCTGTGAAGATCAACAGCCTCCTTATCTTCCAAGTCAACAGGCTCAGGGAAACTGCCTCACATGCCCAATCCCTGGTGAGAATAGAATGTATATATCATTCCATATATAGCTATGTATCCATACAATAAGTGGGTGTGGTGGCACATGCCTGTAATCCCAGCTACTCGGGAGGCTGAGGCAGGAGAATTGCTTGAATCCGGGAGGCAGAGGTTGCGGTGAGCTGAGATTGAGCCATTGCTCTCCAGCGTGGGGAAGAAGAGCAAAACTCCATCTCAAAATGTATACGTGTGTATATATACGTGTGTGTGTGTGTATATGTGTGTGTGTATATATATATGTGGTGTATGTGTGTATACATATGTGTGTGTATATGTGTATGTGTGTATACATATGTGTATGTGTGTGTATATATATGTGTATGTGTGTATATATATGTGTATGTGTGTATGGTTGTGTGTGTGTATATGTATATATATATATACATATCATGGACTGGGCAGCTTAAACAGCAGAGATTTATTTCTCACAGTTCTGGAGGCTGGAAGTCCAAGGTTGCCAACAGGTTTGGTGTCTGGGGAGGGTGGCTTCCTAGACTTCTTTTTTTTCTGTCATTTTGCTGTAACCTCATCTCGGTAGGAGGGACGGGGGAGCTCTGTGGGCTCTCTTTCATAAGGACACTAATCTTGTCCATGACGCTGTGGCCTCATGAATGGCTCCCCTCCCAAAGCCCCACTTCCTCATGCCATCACCTTGAGGGTGAAGATTTCAAGACATGAATTTTGGGGGACACGGACATTCAGCCCACAGCGTAGTCCTAGGTTAATGTACAGATACCTATTTAATGCACAGCACAATTATTTAAAGTGGAAACCGATGTTTCAACAACGATAGCACTGAAAGGAGAAAGTATAGAGATAGCAAATGCGGATTTATTTTGCAGGCCAGGATGGAAGCAGGCCCGCTCATACCAGCGTCGCGAGCGGGCGCAGGTGTGCGGAGGGTTCAGAGCTTAACCCCCGTCAGAGACGCTGCCTGACAGGAGGCGGAGTGCGGACAACCAGGAGAAAGCCATTTCCCCGCAGAAAACGGCTCCACTGTGACTTGCGGAGGGGAGGAAAAGAGGCCTTGGGCACAGGGACATCAGCCCAAGGGAAGGAGCCCGGAAACACACGGGGCAGCTCCGCATGTGACCAGCAGAGGGCGCCATGAGCCCACCCCGCCCGGTGGCTCCGGGTAACTCGCAAACTTAAAACGGAGTTAATTTCCTGGTGTAACAGGGCGCTGACGGTTTAGTTGCTCGGACCTCCGTGTGATACAACCTTGTCTCAAAATCCCATGATTCCATAAAAAAGTGATTATTGTGGGAAAACATACATTTGTGACCCTAAAATGTGCTTTTTAATTTGTGATTTTTTTACTCGATTGCAATCTGTATGTTATTTCCAGTCGCTCCCTGCTTCTCAAATGTCTTCAATTTCCAGATCACCCTATTCAGCATCAAAATCACACGTTTTCGCTCCAGCTTCTGCCCTCAGAGGCCTCCTGTGTGCGGGGGGTTTCGTGTCCTGCCCAGCATGGCCTGTGGTCCCAGGAATCCGATGTGATGTGCCTGGCTGGGTCGGGAGGGTGGTGGAGGAGTCACCCCTGCCCTGATCATGATGGGGACAGCTCTTGGCTGACCCGGCCCTTCTGGAAGAAAACCTGGTTTTGTCTCTGCTGCCCAGATCCATGGGAAAACAGGGTGGATTGACAGATGGGTAGATTGGTGGATAGGTGGGTGGGCAGATGGGTGGTTAGATGAATGGGTGGATGGAATAGGTGGGTGGATGGGTGGATGGGTATGTGGGTGGATGGGGGAATAGATAGGTAAGATTTTCAGTGAAGCTTGGCACTCAACTCTAATGCTGAAAAAAGCAGGCTGAGCTCGTGATAATGTATCTCAGAATGAATGCAGAAATCAGGAGCAGAAGGAATAAGGGATTGCGGAACGTGGCACCATCGTACCTTGCCCAAGTGACTGATGTTTATCATTGTTAATGGAAAAGCACTGTAACAATATATAAATCTGGAAATTTTAAGAAATATATTTGTGATGCAGCAACCCTGCCCCAGCCCTTCAGCTCTGAGCGTTGTGTGCCCCGGCTCGTCCCAGCTGCGGGCTCCCAAGGCTGCCGTGATTTGGGCTGTGGCCACTGTCTGGATGAAGGCATGTCGGCCGGTCCCTTGTTCTCCAGGAGCGCATCCTCCTCTGACGAAGTCTTGCTCGTGCTATTTCAAGCACTTCCCTAACTGTGGCTTCAGGGAGCAGCTTCAGGCGGGCTCAGCCTGGTTAACATGTGGCTGGGTCCAGGTCTAGCCCTGGTTCAAGGCCGTCAGCACCCTGAGGCGACACCCAGCCTCTCTGAGATGAGAGGAGGGATTCTTCCCTTTCACAGGCAAGCGAAGTCCAAACGGGGACACCCTGGGTCTCCCATGCCTAAGGGAGAGGAACGGCACATTCAGCCCGCCAAGGAAGACTGTCCTGGACCACGCTGGGGATGCCGGGTGGCGCGGCGGGGTCTCCAGCTCTGTCCTGACCTTTGAAGTAACTGAGCGGGGGTCTCGTGAGAAAACACTGTTAAGACACTGCTGACTTTCACAAATTATTACATCGTATTATCTGAGAGGAAAAATCCTGAAAGAAAGAGAGAATGAGAACAGGAAAAGTAAGAGAGTAGGGGAGACACAGACAGAGACAGAGAGACAGAGTGGGGGAGACACAGACAGAGACAGAGAGGGAGACAGGTGAGAGAGAGAAAGATGGGGGACACAAAGAGAGACAGAGAAAGAAAGACAGAGAGATTGGGGGAGACAGAGAGAGAGAGACAGAGACAGAGACAGAGGGAGACAGAGAAAGAGAGACAATGGGAGACAGAGGGAGAAAAACAGAGAGGGAGAGAGACAAAAAGCAGAGAGGCAGAGACAGAGAGATGGAGAGAGACAGAGACAGAGAGATGGAGAGAGACAGAGACAGAGAGACGGAGAGAGACAGAGACAGAGAGATGGAAAGAGACAGAGACAGAGAGACGGAGAGAGACAGAGACAGAGAGAAGGAAAGAGACAGAGACAGAGAGAGACAGAGGCAGAGGGGCAGAGGGAGACAGAGGTGAGCAGGGCTGGGAGAAGGCTGCAGGTGAAAGGGGCTGCCCGCCCTGCACGCATCGGGCTTTATATCTCACTGTCTCTCCCTGACCTAGTCTCGGGGATCACAGGGTTGCAAGCAGGCAGACAAACACAGCACTCCCAGAACAATTGTTCCCGGCGTCCTCACCAGGTTAGACGTCTTGAAAAGATCCCCATGTCGTTCTCCGGAGCGAGCACAGCGGTACCTGTCCTTCCCAGAGCGCCGTGCCTGCCCGCCTGCTTCCCTCCCGCAGACGTGGGCTCTCTCTTACTGAGGGCAGTTCTTACCATTCAGAGATGGCATGAAAGTGACCAGATGGCACCAGGACGCTTGCTGCTGGTATACGCTGACCACGCTCTGTTTCTCCTGTCTGGTGTTTGTACCGATGGCATGAGGGCTTCGCTTACGGGTGGTTTTTGTTGTTTGGTTCTGTTTCATCCTTAACAGATCTTCTTCGTACCTTCTACCAAACTCACTTTTGTTCAGGGTGAAGAAAGATAAAATGCAGAAGGCATCAGCAGAGGCTGAGAGTGACGTGCGAATCTCTGCGCTCCTCCGCCACACCCACTCGTGGGTCTGCAGGCTTCAGTTCCCCACAGTGAACACAAGTCCTTCCGAGATCCAAGCAGATCCTGTGGTTTATGCAAAAATGTAAATGAATCTGCATAAATACGACATGTTGAGAGATGGAGAATCTCTGCTGGTAAGTAAGAATCACCCTCCAGTGTTTCTGCTGATGAGGTTAAGCCCTGCTCTCCTCACGAGCTGGGGCAACCCTCTATGGGTTACTTACAGGGAAAGGCTGGCAGAGCCCGAATCCCGGAGCCGTGGCACGGGCGTGGCAGGTGCCCTGGCTGGCTGTCGGGATCAGGCTCTGCCCAGTTTTCTCAGCTGAGTCTCAGCACTGCCACCCGCACGCAGTTGTCACAGGTTTGCTGTAGCCGCAGTTCGGCGGAAATCACATAGAAAGGTCTGGAAGTCAATATCCACATTTCCATTTGACAGCCATTTGTTTGGTCCACACACACAGAGAGAATTCTAGACTGAAGGCCATCAGCCACCCATTTAAGCCCCAAAGGAAACTTTGCCTCAGCGCCTTAATGGGATGGAGGCTGATCTGGCCTCAGGGCTTTTCTTTGTTATAAAAGTAACACAGAAAACAAAATTCTGTCTTCTGATCATGACTGCTAACACTTTAATTTATTTCCTTCCACTTACTAAACATAAAATGTGGGTTATATTATACTTTTATATTCTGTACTTTCAAAAAATAAAAATTTCCCAGGCGAAAAAATGTTATAAAATACAGTTTTTACAATCCACAAAAATATCCTATCAACTTGATGCACAGTAATAATTTAAAACCAATTCTCCATTGTTGCTCGCCAACATTTTCTCTACTTCTGTTATAAAAACAGCGATGCAGAAAGTATCCTGTGGAAATATCGTGTGAGCACTTGTTAAGGCCTTGGAACTATGTCTAGTGAGGCTAACTGCCTTTTACTGTGTTGTGCCTTATGTTTACCTCTGTAACCCTTTGACTATGATGGGAATTACTTTAGCATAGAGCATGGAGTAAGAATCTAAGTTTTTCTCGTGCTCAGTGGCCCTCCCAGCACCGTTCGTCACTCGATGCTCCCTCTTCTGACCTCTTCGCCCGTGACCATCCGCACAGTGGATTTGTCCTCCTCGGGACCTGCTCCTTCTGCCCGTCACCCACTGCCCCGTCTCCCCATCTGTCTGTCACCCACGGCCCTGTCTCCCAGTCTGCCCGTCGCCCACAGCCCCGCCTCCCCATCTGTCCATCACCCACGGACCCGTCTCCCCGTCTCCCCATCACCCACGGCCCCGTCTCCCCGTCTGTCTGTCGCTCACTTCCCCGTCTCCAGGCCTGCCCGTCCCCCACGGCCCCGTCTCCCCGTCTGTCTGTCGCCCACGGCCCTGTCTCCCGGTCTGCCCGTCCCCCACAGCCCTGTCTCCCCGTCTGTCCGTCACCCACGGCCCCGTCTCCCCGTCTGTCTGTCGCCCACGGCCCCGTCTCCCTGTCTGTCTGTCCGTTCTCTGCTGAGGCTCTGCCCTGTCCACTTCCTCCAGCATTTCCTTGGCTATTTTCATCTACGTGTTCTTCCCTAAATTTTTTTAACTGGATATTTTAATTAGAAATTCAGTACACCTACAAATTATTTTTTACAAGAATCGAACTCCTTACCATATTTAGGTTTTTATTTACATAAATGATCATATCACCTGCAATCAGTTGTATTTTTGTGTCTTCATGCAGCTCCACGGGACTCCCGTGTCTGTGAACCACCATCCTCCTCCCTCCCTCAAGGCCCGGCCATTCCCACTCACCCTGAGAGCTTACGTCCTCTCCTTCCAGAAGCTTCCCTGCCCCCTTCTGCCCCTTTTGATGGTTCCCTGGGGAACATCTTAGGGGGAGGAGCCACCTCCACTGCCGCGTCAGCCACATGGAGGGGACAGTCATGGTGTGAGGAGGCCCCCGCCAGGCCTTTACTACCAACCTTCTCCGTTACAATGTATGTGGTCCGGGCCCATCCAGAACACTGTGCACTGCTCTGAGTTATTGGATATCTCACAAGTGTCTTAAAAGTAACATAAACCAAGGGGAACTCCAATCTTGGAGCCCTCATCCACCTGGCCTTCCTCATGTCCCTCACATCAGCCAACGGCAGCCTACTGCTCGCCCCGGTACTGAATTTAGAAAATGGACTTGTCCTGGTGTCTCCCTGCTGCTCCCCCTGGACTGAGCCTCTCATCAGGTCCAGCATTTCCTGGAGCTGGACGGATGTCTGCTGGGGGCCCGCAGGGAGGCGACTGGACTCCGGGGTCTATGGCCCTCTACGAGAGCGTCTACGCGGTTTCATATTGATTAGACTGGTGAACCCATTCACAGCCAGGGTCAAATACCCATTTTCTACACCAAATCTAAGTGGGTTTCACCAGTTACTCTCCATCCAGCTTCCTACCCGTTTTCCTCCCAACAATGTATGATTGATTTGTCAATCATACATTCAATATTTCATCTCATGCCAACCTTCTCTGATTCAAATGGATACAGTCTGGGGTTGAGACGCTGCCCCTTTGTGGGGACACAGAGGGGGACAGTGAGCACTCAGTAAGTCACTGTTGATTGAACTGAATGAAGCTTCAGTTTGACACAGGATTTGACGGGAAAACGCCTAACCGCGTCCAAAGTCGCATTCTGTTTTTCCTGTCTGCTGGTGCCTACCACGCCTTCCCAAGTGCGAGGACATCTAAGTATGACTCTTAGTCATGCTGTATAAAGTTTACAAAGTTATTAAATAGAAAACAACACAACATTTTAATTTTTAACCACAGTAATTAGAAGCTCGAAGTCACCAGGATATAATAACGTGTTATAAAAATGTCTGGCTTTTACTGAGACAACATTCTTCAAATCCATGTTATTGCTCACTTGCTTCAATCCTGCACCTCATAACAGGTTGGATTTGAGTCCTTTTTGAGTCACTAGAGATGGCATGTACCCTATCTGAAAGTCCCTTCTAGGAGATGCTCAGCTGTTCAAAACACAACAAAGAATTAAGAAGTGGGCTGAAAAGAGCTCCCTGAATGAGTTTTTAAAGGCCCCAGAGTTCAGGGACAAAGGTCATTCATTTTTCTCAGCTAGGAATGGCTGGTCATTTACACGGAGCCAATTTACCGTGACCTACAGTTCCATTCTTACAGCCTTTCTTGAGCTGGTTTGCCATGCCATGACAGACTGGAGGAAGGAATTAAGGGGGCAAGAGAAGCAATATTGATCATGTCAAGAAGTGATGACTGATGGGCCGATAATGAAGGGGAAACAGAGTTAAAATGAAAGACAGTAGGGATTTTTGTTCACGTAACAGCATCTGGAACCCTCAGGGCGGGTGCATTCAGTGACAGGGACCTTATCCATCCTGAAGGCATCACTGTGCAACATAGCACGTCTTACAATCTTAGCTTCATCAATCAAAAGCAATTAAAATACAGTGGTTATACTAGAGGTAGCCGGAAAGGCACAGTGCATATACTCCTGAGGTGCCCGTCTGTTAGGGACAGCCTTCTTAAAGTTTGCAGTTGAGCGACTGTGTATCTGTTACCTGGGCACTTGTGGACTTCCAAAGGCTGTGTTAGTGAAATCTCCCAGCTCTAGAGCTCAGTGTAGAGATGAGTTCCATCTGGCTTGATTGCGAGCTCACTGAAACCTCAGACACTGGCTCCTGCTCACTGCTATTCATTGTTTGATAAGAAGACAATTCAGTGGGGTTTCCGTCCTTCCCCGTCACCCCATCCTGGGCATGTGGAAAGCTTGGCTTCATCTCCCTAATGTGGTGCTTAAATTTCACTCTGAGCTCTTTCCATTGGAATAAGAGCACTTGCCAATATTTGATGGCGTTGATAATGTCACTTTGCTGCTCAGCTGGAAGTGTCACCCTTCGCGGATGGGGGGCTCATAGAAAAGGTAAAGTGGGGTGTCCCTCGTCACCAACACAGGGCCAGCTGCCAGCGTGGCTCCCTGTTAGGCCTGAGTGCCATCGGCTGGCAGCAGAGGCTTCTTACAGTGAACCTCTTGGCCCAGCACGGTCAGAAGGCAGGAGTATTCCCACAAAATACAGCCAGAAAGTCGATCTGGTCCGGGAGAAACCAGGGCAGGAAAGCTCCATTGTTTTCAGCTGCTGGGTTTGTGGCCCTTTGTCACAGCAGCCCTTAAGAGATTGACACCGTGGGCACCTCACTGGAGCTCGCGTCCGTGAGGAGAAAAGCCAAGCCCTCCGCACAAGGCACGCGCCCCCTGGAACGATAAAGGATGGGCATCGTTTATTGACTTTTTGGAATTAAAAGTGTAACCCCGTCTCTTTCCAGGTTAAGCCACACCCTACCTGTCCACTGGAGGATGGCCAAGGTGCCCGCTCCCACCGTGAGCACCTCCCTCCTGGGGCTCGGACTCGTGAGGAGCGCAGAGTCTCCAGAGTGTCATGGCTCCGGACAACTCGGACCATCACCCAGCCTGACCCACGTCTCACATGTGACCTGCCCCTCAGGGTCTCAGAACTTAACAGTTAGTAACAGAATATGAGCAATGCTTTTTTTCTAATCACTAATTTTCTAAACTCACCTCAAAAATTTAACTCTTTAGCAGACATTTAAACAAATTAAAATTAACATTTAAACAAATCAAACTTAAGATGAAGATTTCAAATCTTAAATCAAGCAAGAGTTTGCAAACTCAGTTTTGCTGAATAAAGTAATCCTATCTCTTTTCCTCCTTCCCTCCCTCCGCCTACTCTCTTTCTCAGGAACCCAGGGGCAAATGCTAGACCTTTTCAGAGCTGGATCATTATGAAAATCATCTTCATGGAATGTTCCAGAGCCATGCCTCTGCCTTTCAAGACAATATCTGCAAGACTCAAAAGGTTGCTCTACCTAATAAAAATAGTTTTTAATTTACTAATCAAAACCAAGTTTGCAAAATCCTGGTTCATTTAAGATTTGAAATCTTCATCTTAAGTTTGATTTGCTTAAATGTTAATTTAGATTTGTTTAAATGTCTGCTAAACAGTTAAATTTTGAGGTGAGATTAGCAAATTAGTAATTAGAAACAGAAACGTTGCTCACTTTCTGTTACTAAATGTTAAACCCACACGGAATCTTTAATCTTCCAGACCTAGTGCCAGGAAGAAATGGTGCAAACACTGTTACATCTTACCTGGGAACAGAAATGCATGGCTGGATATTCTCCAAATGGTCAAAGCCTCTGTCAGGAAGGGACTGGCCTATGCTGACGACGTTTGGGACAAGCTGCAGGTGCATAATATGAGTATGAGCAGGTAGATATCACAGGATACTCTACAACCCGACTGTGTCTGCCCGGCCCAACGCGGGGGCAGACAGCTGTTTATTTATGTGCCCAGCGTCCACATTTATTTTTAAGGAAGGTCAGCATGAAATGTTCTCAGAGATTTTTATTAGGCAAATAATCAGATTTTGTCATACAGAAGGCTTATTGCGTTGGGGTGAGAGGATGCCTGACTTACAACACAAGAGTTCAGAACTGATGATAAGTGGGTTCTTGTTGGCCTTAATTTGCAAATGTCCCTGAGGGATGCTCAGATCAGAGTGGGCGCCTTGGGCATCCTGCCAGCCGCTGTTCCATGTGGGAGACATGTGCTCCAGCCTGGCCAGTCCTCAGGTGGCTGCAGATTCCCTCTCCCCATGGTCCTCCCTGCTTCCCCGACTACCTTGTTTTTTTGTTTGTTTGTTTTGAGACTGAGTCTTGCTCTGTCCCCCAGGCTGAAGTGCAGTGGAACAATCTCTGCTCACTGCAACCTCCACCTCCAGGGTTCAAAAGATTCTCGTGCCTCAGCCTCCCAAGTAGCTGGGATTACCAGCACCCATCACCACGCCTGACTAACATTTGTATTTTTAGTAGAGCTGGGGTTTCACCATGTTGGCCAGGCTGGTCTCGAACTCCTGACCTCAAGTGATCCACCTGCCTCGGCTTCCCAAGGTTCTGGGATGACGGGCGTGAGCCACCGCACCAGGTCCCTTGTTCTTTAAATTCTGCTTAAATGCAGCTCACTGGGTGGTGTCACACTACTTGCCCATCACCTGGCAAGAACATCCTACAAATGAAAAGGAAGAAAACTTTTGTTACCAGAGGAATGGCAAAGAAATAATAATTCTGACCTTTGCAAATTGTTGAGGTAATGACTCATGACTTTTCAAATTGCTGGATTTTTAGTGTTACGCAGTGAGAAATTTGTGTGAAAATTCCCGCCTTTGGGAAGGACTTCAGGACCTGCTCCATCTCGCAGCAGACAAGCTTCTACAGCCTGCTTGCCAGGAGGCGTGGGGGGAACATGTTTCCTTCATGTGGTTCTCCTGTGGCATGTCCTTCAGTGGTGGGTTCAGGGAACTATGTCTGGAAAGACTTTAAGTTATTTTGACATTGTCTTTCAGAAATGAAAAGGGGAAGTTTTCTCCCAGGAGCCGCCAGACCTGACCCAGCACCCGCAGGGAGGGCCTGGCATGGTCCCACCCTCGTCCCTCCTCTGTCCTCCATTCCTCCCCATCCTTCCTTCACGCGCCCTCCCTCCCGCAGAGATCAGCCCTGGCTGAGGAATGGCAGCCTCTGTGGGTCGCTGTCCATACCTCCTTCCACCCTCTGCCTGGCTGGAACCTGCCCACGGCCCGGGGGCAACCATGAGGTAGGACCCTCAGACAGCCCCTCACTGTCCATTAACTCTTCCTCAGGTGTCAAAATACTCCGCGCTCTACTCCTCCCCAATCCCACCCACTTTTATTTGTAGACAGGGTCTGGCTCTTGAGGACAGCGAAGATCATCTGGTGACCATTGGGCAGGCCATGCAGAGATGGCACTCCTTACCTGAGAAATCCAGAAGCCATTAGGGATATTCTCTAAAGCCGGCATCTGGTCCCAGGCCTCTTTCCAAAAATTCGTAAGTAACTAGGATTTCTCTACATCTCTGGAAGGCGTGCATGTGGAAACTCACTGTGCCACCCTTGTGGACATCAGGGCACCACAGCGCCTACAGGTAGTCACTGTTGTGACCTCCGTTGCTGCTATGGCCCCAATTTCCCTTCAGCTCCTGCTCTAAGGTCCATAAATGCCCCTAAGAAAAATCCACCATCGCTCGGCCCCTCACAGAGATGCTCACCACACTCCTCCTCTGCAGCGTTCTTTCTTGCTCCTAAAATGTTCCTTTTTCAAACCCATGCTGCCATCTGTAAATTCTTCTTAGTACTCTACAAGCCGTGAACTGAACAATTTTCCGATGCTGGGGCTGTGACACCTTGCCTGGCAGTTCCGTCGCCCAACCTGGAGTGTGGTGGTGCCTCAGCCTCCCAAGAAGCTGGGACTACAGGCGTGAGCCACCATACCCAGCTAATTTTTGTAATTTTTGTAGAGATGGGGTCTCACCATGTTGCCCAGGCCAGTCTCTAAGTCCTAGGCTCAAGCGATCCAGCCACCTGGGCCTCCCAAAGTGCCGGGATTATAGGTGTGAGAACCCACACCCAGCCAGTTCCCCCCTTGCTAACACTTATTCACAGGGACGCATGACCTTGGGAGCTAGAAGTACAACACCCTACTCCCACTCTTCTAATAGGCTTTATTTTTTTGAGCAGTTTTAGGTTCACAGAAAAACTATGCAGAAAGCACAGGGTCCATGTACCCAGCTCCGCCCTCCAATTTCCCTTCTTCCTGCCATCCTGTGTGGCTACAGCACAGCTGCTGTCGCTGGCGGGCTGAAACCGGACGCAGTTGCTGGCTGAAGTCCGCAGTGTGTGCCGCCCCGGGCTCAGTCTCTGCGTGCGCATCCCTGGGCTCCAGCAAACGCAGCCATGCGTCTCTACCACGATCACATCGCACACAGGAGCTTCACTGCCGTAAAATCCCTCTCTTCTCCACCTGGTTATCCTGACTCTCCCCAAGGCCCTGGCAACCACTGATTTTTCCCCCATTTCCATCTTTTTGCTTTTTCTAGAACATCTCGTCCTTGGAATGGTGCAGTTGGAAACATGTTCGGGCCTCTCCCTCCACTGAGTAGGCCCTGCCCGGAAGACTCCTCCACACCCTCCCAGCAACTTGGCTCAGCCCCTCCCACTGCTGCACTGCACCTCACCGTTTGGGGGTCCCACGATTTATCATTCACCTCCTGAAGGGCATCATGGTTGCTTGCAAGTCTGGCTATAATGCATCAAGCTGCTATAAACAGCCACACGAAGGCTTTTCTGGATCCAAGTGTTCAGCTCCTCTGGATAAATCCCAAGGAGTGTGGTTGCTGGATCCTGTGGTCACAGGACGTTTAGTCTCGTGAGACGCTGTCAAACTGTCTTCCAAAGTGGCCGTGCCATTTTGCATTCCCACCAGCAATGAGTGAGAGTTCCTGGAGCTGCCCTTTAAAAAGCAAGACACCAAAAAAAGGGAAATCTCTTAACAACTGTTCCACGGAGGAGAAAATCACATGGTGAGGTGTGGCACCAAGGCCAGTGTCAGGAACATGGGTTTCAGGTGTGTATGGTCCAAAGACAAAGCTTACCTTCAGAGAAGGGCGACAGGGAGCCTTTAAAAGCCACAAAATACGACACACCTGCAGCCAAATTTGACTGCAGACACGCTTGCTGACACGGAATTGGTGCAGCTGTTTGGGGGTGAGTTACTCAGGAAGCCGCTAAAGACCAGATGATTGAAAGCAGTCCTGAAGCTCTGCTCTCTGTTTGCAGCCAGAAATCAAAAGCAGGGAAACCCACCAGCATTCTCCTTGTTTCCTAAACTAAAGCGTTCGCTCTTCAGCAATGTTGTTTTCATTCATTTTGTTAATGCTCATTATACAAATAACTATTCATTTTTAAAAACCAAGCCAAAAAAAAAAAAAAAAAAACCTGGAGATCTTACTCCTTTTGGCGTATTTTAATATATTTCCCTCCAGACATTTTTCTCTGTAAATATTAAAACACAATTTTTACAAATTGTCTTCCTTGTCTTCTCCATTAAAATTTGAAGTGATAGCCTCGTTCTCCTCCTCTTCGTCTTCCCCAGACATAAATATTTCGATCTTTTTCTAGGGAGAAAGAAGCATTAAACTCCCAATCCAAATGGTCAAGAGCCATTTGCTGTTTTATTAAACAAATGTCACACCAGGGAACCACGTCTCCGGGTGGGTGGCGTCACGGCCGCACCCACAGCCGTTATTCTGGCACCTTCCGGACGTACGGGACATCAGCAACACCTGGCACTTCACCACCCTTTTCACAAAGTAACCTCATGATTCTTGCACGCGGGCCATTTTGTGACAAGGCGGAGAATAAAGAGATCTACAGCAGGGTGTGGTGGCTCACACCTGTAATCCCAGCACTTCGGAGATGGGGGTGGGCGGATTACCTAAAGTCAGGGGTTCGAGGCCAATCTGACCTCCATGGCGAAACCCCGTCTCTACTAAAAATACAAAAACTAGCCAGGCATGGTAGTGTGCACCTATAATCCCAGCTACTCAGGAAGCTGAGACAGGAGAATCACTTGAATCCAGGAGGCGGAGGTTGCAGTGAGCTGAGATCGCACCGCTGCACTCCAGCCTAGGAGACAGAGCGAGACTCCATCTCAAAAAAAATTAAAAAGTCTACAAGGAAAGGAGGTAACACTGAGCTGCAACTCAAAGACGAGATCACAGCCAGCTCCAAACAGCGGGCGGCTGTCATCTGGGGCTACCTGGAGGACTGAGTCTGCTCGGCCCACCTCCACAGAGGACAGGATCGAGAGGATGATGGAGTGAGGGCCCCACGGAGATCACGAGACCGAGAGTGGGTTCACTGCCTGCCTGGGTGAAAGGTGTGATGAAAAGGCTGCTTCCAGACCACAAGGTCAGGTGAATACAGAAGTCGCCCCTGTCTGCTACCAGCTTATAAACAAGCACAAAAAGCGAAAATCGGCCAGGGCAGACACACAACACCAGGGCACCACGACATCAAGCCCGTCTTAAGGTTTCCGGCTCCTGCTGGTCTGTGAACTCTTGACCAGCACACGAGCTCTTTGCCACCCCGGCTGCCCTCATTGCGCACGTGCACGGACGGCATGAACCACCTTCATGTAAATGGTGCAAACACCTTCATGTAAATGGCGCAAACACCTTCATGTAAATGGCGCAAACACCTTCATGTAAATGGTGCATTGCTATGTTCTTGCTGGAGCTCAGAAGGAAAAGGAGAAGGGAGTGGAATCCGCCTAGGAGCTACTTCATGTAAGGCAGGGTGCCAGCTGTGCTGAGCGTGACATACTGGAGCCGCCAGGACCCCACCTGAGCTGCTGTCCCTGAGCTGGGCCCTGATACATGAGCTGATTCACTGCTAGGAACTCTCCAGTGCCAGCAGCTCTGGGAGGTGTTTGGGTTTGGGCAGTAAACAGCAGATAAAAAATATCTGCCCTGCTGCTGCTTAGATTCTAACAGCGGAGGCTGTCAAAATGAACGGCTCACTAAATAGTGTCAGATGCTGGAAGATCAGCACTCTGAAGGAAAATGAGCTGGGGATGTTTGAGGCCTGGGGCAGCGGGGAGGAAGGGGAAGGAGGAGTCCGAACCAGGACCATGGAGAAGCACCCTGGGCCGCGATGCTGGGCGGTTCCCCAGAGCCTCAGAAGGTAGCCAAGGCTCGTGTCAGGGCGCTGAGCCTCAGGAGTCAGGGCACCCAGCCTCAGGGGTCAGGAATGAGCCCTCTCCCTCTCCTTCCCCTATCTCAACCCACAGCATGCCTGGGGCCTTTGCATTTGCTGGTCCTCAATTTAGGACCCTCGTCTTTCCCCAGATATCCAGGAGGCCTCCTCCATGGCTCCTAAAGGTGTCTGCCCAAATGTCACCCTCACAGGGGGTAAATCTCCCTGGGCCAGTGAAGCTTCTGCTTGCCTCCTGGGCCGTGGGCTGGTTATGCACAGGTGATAACTTCATCTGCTTCCTAGAGCTCCACTGCGCGGGGTCTTCCCGCCCCCAGGGCTGGACCTGGCCCATCACCCAGGCAAACCCCGGGACACCCCCTCCCCGCCCCCCAGGCCAGGTCCCCTCCGCGCTCCGTGCTGCCAGCCCAGGGTCTGCAGCGACGGGTTCACGTGCACGCCTGGGGCTGGTCCCGGGCGCGGGCCCTGGTTCAGAGGGGCTGTCCAGGCCCTGAGGTCGGGGGAGAAACCTGGTGCCGGGTCGCCAGCAACCTGCAGGACGCTGAACGGGCGCATCCGCGCGGGGGGCGTCCAGTCCCAGGGTGGGTGGCGCGCGCTCGCCTCCCCAAGGCTGGAAGCTGCACGGGGCACGTGCGACTCGGGGATGGAGCGACCCTCGCACGGGGCGACCCCCGGGACCCGCAACTCTGGGACCCTGCGACCCCCAGGACAGTGAGTTCCCCGAGGATCTGCGCGGCCCAGAAGGTCGGCGGGCGGGGAGGGGGGGGGGGGGGGGTCGGGCGGAAGAAGGGGCTGGAGGGTGCGGGTGGGGGCGGCGCCGGCCAATCCGGAGCACGGGACGCGTCATCCCCCCCATCACCGCCCCCCCACGTGGTTCCACCCTGAGGGCGACAGGGCGGTGGCGCCTCTACCCGGCCCCCCTGGATCCCGTCTAGGAGCCTGACCTGGACCCCAGCAGGTGAGCGCCTGGGTCTCCTCCAGCCGCCGCTCCCAGGCGAGGGGACCCCGGAGGCGGCCAGTGGCGCAGACGCGCTGTCCCTCCTCGCCGTCGAGTTTCAGGGGTTACGCCCCAGGTCCCCGGAGCACAGGGCCCAGGAGGCTTCCGCTGTCGTCCCCTAGCGGGTACAGGACTCAGGCCGGGTGTGGGAGGACCCGCCGGCCCACGGGGTCCCTGCCCCCTCTCCCCCCTCCCCTGCTAAGTGCACCCTGCCTGCCTTCTGGAAGGAGCCCTG
>NW_016107695.1:1625917-1661760 GCF_001604975.1 Cebus imitator
CCCACCTCCCCGCACCCCTCTCCACCTGCCTTCCAGTCACAGGCCCTCCCCTTCCCTTTTCCCCTCCCCCAGCCTCCTGTCAGCCCTGCTCTGGGTTCTGCCTGGAAGCAGCAGCTCTGCCTGCCTTTACCCCTCCCCCACCCCACCCTCACCGGGGTGCCGGCTGGAATTTGGTTTCTGAAGCTTGTTTCAAGACAGTTAGTGCCTATCCTAGTGCAGCCGTCACCGCAGCCGCGGTCACTCTGCCTGGGCTGCTCTCCAGACCAGAAGCTGAGGCCCACAGGCGCAGGGCTGGGGGGGGGGGTGCTGGGAATGGGGCTTCTTCAATCCACGTGGCCTACAGGGTGCAGCCCCTGCCCTGGGCAGGCATTCCTGCCCCTCCTAGCCAGGACAGAGACTGTGGCTCACCCAGAGACTGTCTCTTCTCCATCCCAGCCCCACCCCAGGAGGGAGAGCAGGCTGAGGCCCAGCCAGTCGGGGGTGCCACTTGAAAGGCACCGCTGAGGCGGGAAGGTCAGTTCTTTCTTTGAACAAATATTTATAGAGCCGGGGCGGGCAGTGAACAGAAGTGTGCCGTCTCCACTTGGGTCTCCTGGCGCCCGCTGCCCGGTGGGCAGGCAGCCTGCGGCAGATTCCTGAGGGCATGAGTGACATGGCACAGTGCCAGGTGCTCTGGGAGCCATGTGGAAACATTTGCCTTTCAAGGTCAGACGTTCAAATTACAGTGGGGCCTGCTGATAAACCCCTCCTAAGCCAAACATACTGAAAGTGCAGAAGGCATTTGATTCCCTGAGAAACCCATGGTCAAGTCAACAGCTCCTGAGTGGCACAGTTGGTCAGAGTCCATCTGTTTGTGGAGGGGTGGCCGCCTGCTGGGGTGTCCTAAGCCCAGGGCAGGGAGCATAGTGCATAGTGGCAGGTAGACTGGGGGCCGCCTAGGGGAGGGGCCTGGGACCAGTCAGAGACCTCCAAGAAGGCCGTTGCCTCTCACGATGTGTTCAAGACCCCTGGGGCAGCCAGGTGGGAGGGAAGTCATGGTCAAGAGAGGGAGGCTCTGCTGCCTCTGCAACCCAGCAGGAGAGCAGGGGCAGCAGAGACCCAGGGTAGGCTGTGGAACTGGCCAGGGAGGGCTTCACTGCTGGGGAGGGCGGCCTCGCCCCGCTGGGCTCGTGTTCTGGAGAGGGCAGAGGCGCAGGCACCTCCTACATGCTCTTCACTGGGCGCCCACAGTCGAGCCTCAGGAGGCCACCTGGCCCTGCCTGTCTGGTCAGCAGGACTGTGGCTGCCTGGTGCAGGGCTGTGTGCGCCACCAATGACCCAATTTGGCCCATTTTGGCACCCAGTGCAGGGGCCAACACTGGCTGCCAAAATGTCCCATCCCAAGCCAGCACCATGCGGGGTGTCATACAGGGAGGGTGGCCTGGCTGCCTCATACTTCCTGCTATGGACGCCTTGGAGAACAGCGTCCTGGACACAGCGTGAACCGTGTTCTAATGGTGGTGATCAAACACTCGGGCACAGTGTCCTGGGCGCAGCGTGAACCGTGTTCTAATGGCAGTGGTCAAACACGCAGAGCAGCCGGTGGAGTGTGGCCGGGTGTCCTGGGCTCTGCAGGCTGGGCTGGGCTCTGGCTGCGGCTCTCCAAGGTGTCGGGATGCTGGGTGGTGTGCAAGAGCCTTGCAGGTTATAGCAGGAGTTGGGAAGAGGGACACTAAAGCACCTCTCCCAGCTTGGCTCCGCAGGGGAGATGCACAATCCGTGGGAAAAGAGCCTCTTCCGGGGTCTTACCTGTGTGAGAAGCCCCTGCTCTCCAGGGAGCTTCCCCATCCCCTGCACAGGTGCCAAGGCCATTGTCACTGGCAGAACTCACAGGATGAATCTTCCGCTTGCTGCCTTTGTGCTCTGGGCCTGGAGTCTCAGAGTCAGGCCTGATTTTGTTTTGTGAGTCAGAGATAGGCTAGGTGCTGGTCTCCACCAGGCAGCACTCACTCAAAAGCCGCGTTCCTCAGTCCCTCCAGCAGCCTCCGTGGCCAGACCTGCTGGCCCAGTGCTCTGATGTCACCTAGGAAGGGAAACGCATCCTAGCAGGGGGCTTCAGAGCATCTGGCAGGTGCCCCTGATAAGGCCTAGGAGCCCTGAAGGCAACACCCGCTGCCCCTCCCCTTCCTAGGAGTCGGGCTCAGGGCGCCCATTCCCGGTTCCTGGTGGGATTCCGGCGGGCTCTCACTGTTGCTGCCGGCAGGATCAGTGAGGCCTCACCTCTCCTAGGGTTTCCCTGGAAACATTTGGAGGAGCACCAGACGACAATGACCGTGGCCCCAAGTGGGGCCACCTCCTAATGCCGTCCCCTTGGGTGAGGATTTCCACATGGTGAATTTGGGGGCCACAGGCCTTCAGTGCAAAGCAGCCAGGTGTGCATTTGTTCAGTGAGTCTTTATCGAGAACACTTTGCAGAGTCCTGGAGACGCACGAGGATTATGGGTGGAGGAGCGTCTGTGACACTGAGCAGGTCACACGATAGACAAGAGGGAGACCAGCCTGATCCCCTCAAGCCTCGGAGTGGACGGGGCGCGGTGGCACCCAGGTGCTTCCTCAGCGAGGCCCTGGCTGGGTGGTCGGTGGTGCTCTGTCCGAAGAGATGACATTTGAGCCAACAGATGGGCCAGCAGCAGCCCGGCAGATGGCCGGGAGGGGCAGCGCTGCAGAGGCTGGACGGAGCCTGACTTGTTGAAGGACCTCATGGGGAAGCGGCTGAACACAGGTCTGCTGGTCCCTGGCCACTCTTGACCATTTCTTCCTAGCCACACATCTGCTCCGGAGTGGGTGGGACTAGACAGGGCCAGGTTCATGGCAGTGAGGTATTGAGTCTGGGACCTGGGGGCGTGGAACAGAGGCCCTTTTGTTTCTGGTTGGCTACCCAGAAACAAAAGTAGCCTCCGGCCGCTCTGTCTGAGGAACTGTGATTGGGTCCCCGCCCGTGGTCCTCTGCTGGGCCCATGTGTCACTCGGAAGCTGAATTCTCAAGGGTCCCTGGACCCGCAGCACCAGCACTTGTTAGACACGCAGATGCTGGGGCTCCACCAGCCTGCTCCCAGAGTTTCTGCATCAAGATTCAGTCCCCACCCCCCGGTGGTGGAGACCCCCCCCCCAGCTTGAGAGGCACTGCTCTGTGGGGCGAGGATGTTCAGTGGGGATCCGATCCGATCTGGGCCATCCTGCTGACACCTGACCCAGGCCACGGAGCCCCCGGAAGCCTGACCCTGTGACAAGAGAGTCAAGGACCTGAGGAGGACTCCGCTGGTGGACTGGCGGGACAGAGGAGGCTCTGGGCAGTGACACGGGTGGAAAGGACATTCCAGGCAGAAAAGGCAGCCCGAGCAGTTTTGGGGTTCAGAGAGCAGAGTCCGTGGAAGAGGGTTCAATGCAGGGGCCTCTTCCTTGTGGCCTGGCCCTGTCGGGAAGGCCTGCACTGCGGCGTCTCCAGCCCACTGGCTCCAGCCCTATGGCTCCTTGGCTTTTTACTCTTGGCTGGCAGTGACCATTTGTTGCCAAGAAGTGGTCTGGAACCAGGAAGAAGATATGGGATCTCTTTTGTCTTTGTGCACTAAGCCCTGAAGAGTTTGCAGTACCCATTCACCATCATAACGCCCCGTGCTTTACAGGTGCCTTCTCCCCGCAGGACCCAAGGCAGGGTGCTGACCTGGGAGCCCCAGTGCAGCCGGGAGTCGGCTCCGGCGGGCCAGCGAGGGCTTCCTGCCCACCCGAAGCCTCCAGCAAATGGCCTGGCATTGATGGGCAGGTGTCGGATGGACACCAGGAGACCTGGATTTGGGATCTGGCTTCATGAGACCCAATTTGCAGATCAGTGAAATGGACAGAGTAGCCCCGATGAGGGCAGCTGAGAAGCACCGTGCGTGGGGAAGGTGAGCCGTGGGCGCCCTCTGTTCCCTCCGAACTTCTGCACAGCATGCGTTGCTGAGAACACCCAGGGGCCAAGAACTGCGCTTGGTGGTGGGGAGACAGAAGTCACCAAAGCAGCAGCAAGTCAGACCTTGTAGAGCTTTCCTTCCAGGGAGACACAGACCACAAACAGGCAAACACACACAGCCGAATTACCCTGACCTACCCTAACCTAACCCTAACCCTAACCTACCCTAACCTAACCTTGAGCCTAACCCTAACCCAAACCCTAACCCAACCCTAAGCCTAACCCTAACCCTAACCCTAACCCTAACCCTAACCTGAACCCAAACCGTAACCAAATGGAGCCATGAAAATGCAGGGCTGTGACAGGCCCCCCAGGAACACAGCATCAGAGCAGGCAGTGAAAGCAGGGAGAGATGGGCCGCAGCCACCCTGGGAAAGAGCCCTTCAGATAGCACGTGCAAAGGTCCGGCGCAGGGGCGAGGGGCCCATTGGCTGCAGCCCAGGGACCCCACAGTAGGAGCAGACGTTGAGCCCAAGAGCGAACAAGTCCAACCCACAGGGACTGGAGGCTGTGGCGAGTCTCAGGCCTCTGTTCTTGGAGGGCGGTGGGAGCCACTGTGGGCTTTGCGCAGGAGTTCTCTGCTGTGTCCATGTTTTAGCACAGTCATGGGGCTGAGAGCGTGGGGCAGAGGGACAAGAACAGCAGAGGAGACTCTGGAGTCCGTTGCCACCATCCAGGAGGGAGACGAGCCAGCTGTGGGGTGGAGGGGGCAGTCACTGTGGTGGACATGAAGGTGGGAATGTGGTCAGATGGAGGGTGGGTGGGTTTTGGGGCTAACACCACCGGGATCTGCTCAGTGTCTGGACGCAGGGTGAAGGGCTGAGCTGCGAGACTGAGCCTGGCGCCCTGCAGCCTGAGCAGGTGGAGGAGGGGCCGTGATTGCCAAGGAGCTGCTTTTCCTGCCAGCAAGGAGGGCAGCACACGTCCCTTACATAAGTGGATGGCTGGGCACCACCCGCACCAGCGGGATTCATGCCCCTCCGTGGGCGCGTTGTTCTTACCATGGGGCTCATGTGCTTTCCCCCTCCTGTCTGGGGCTTCCCACTTATTTTAGGAGCAGAGTTCTATTTTCTAGTGAAATCTGAGCAGCATTTCTGTTCAAAACAGAGTCACTGTGCCCATCCGCCTTCAATTTCCCCTCCCCACTGGGCAGCCCTCAGGAACTTCCTGGGGACCCCAGGACAGGCAGGGTCTGCCCCAGTGCGGCTGGAAGGGGTGCACCGTCTAGAGAATTCAAATGAAGGTGCTGACGGTCCGTCTGCTGTTAATTGTCAAGCACAGTGGCGGTCAACAGTGTGGGTGATAAGCACAGGTCTGTTTGGTCCTCCTGGAAGTCCTCTCCCTGAGAGAGGGGAGAGCCCAGCAGATCCCAGTTGCCTCCGGAGGCTGGTCCCTGAAAGGCGGAGGAAGCTGCCACAGCCTCCTGAGCCTCCCTCCATGGTCACGGGCCTTCGAGGAGGGGCTGGTGTGTGCTTCACAAAAACGTTTCTCTGAAAACAACAGTGTGGCTGACAGTGACCGTGTCCCAGGGGCTGTGACATACCCTGGGTCCCTTCACCCACTGGCAGCAGAAGGATCCCCCCTATAGCAGAGGGAATGAAGGCACACAGAGACCCAGGGAAGCCGGGACCCACTGCAGGCAGCCAACCCGGGTTTGAACCCGTGCCTGGCATCAGGGACCGCCCTCACCGCCCAGTGCAGCTCCCCACCCCAGGCCAAGGCTGGTTGTGGGCCCCTGTGTATGGCCCTAGTATGGAGCCAGCCCCGGGACTAAGTGCTTTTACTTTCCCAAGTGTCCCCTTCCCCGATGACACAGCTCCTGTTCCCCAGGATTGAAACTGGCAGGGAGGACATGGGTTCCTGGCAGGGCACGGGTGGTCAGTGCCCCGAGAGCAGGTGGGAGGTGGGCAGGCTGGCCCATGGTCACAGGGACACCTGCTTAGTAGCATAACCTTTGCCTCGACCGCAGTGGAAGGCTTGTGCTAGCCAGTGCTGTGTGCAGGGGACAGCAGGGAGAGGGTAGCCTGGGGCGCTGTCTACACAGCCCTCCTGCCCGCCTGGCTACTGCGGAGCTCGCCTCAGCCTCTGGCCCTCTGGTCCCAATGGGTTCACAGCCCCCATGTTCCTTCTGGGAGGTTAGAGCGCTTTTAAGTAAGTGCTGAGTTAACAGCGGCAGCAGCCGAGGTCCCGCAAGGGAGTGTTTATACTCAGGAAGTCAGGGAAGATCAGGCCCCTGGGGAGGTGGCAGAGACAATTCCAAGCATCTGCCCTCTGGGTGGAGAGGCAAAGTCCGGAGCTGAGGCTGAGTAACTGCCAGAGGCGTGCCTTCCTGCCTTCACTGCTCGCCTGCCCTCCCACCGCTGCCCACCCGTAGTTTCTTTCCAAGAATAAATAGCCAGTCACTCTGGGAGACAAGCAGTGAACCCCAGCTCCCAGGGCCCTCTGCCTCCCAGCAGGGGCAGGGAGGGTGGTGGCTGCAGGCTCTGGGCTCACAGGGTCCCCACCCGGAGACTCCATTGCAGCATCCCAGAGGCCTCGTGGGCCCTGACTCCCCTGCACTCCCCACTTGCCCCAGCTTCTCTCGATGCCCACTTTCTTAACTCTAAGATGGGAACGAAGATCTTCCTAACCCCCAGCTTGTTGTGGGGTGAGGGCCTGCCGGGGAGAGAGGGAGAGCCCGTTTGGGGCAGGGTTCTGGGGACCGAGGGGCCCTGTTGGGAGCACACAGAGCCCCACCCACACTGCCACCCTCTGAGCTGCTGGCTCCTGTCACCCCTTCCAGTCCCGAGGCTCTCAATCTGGGGCCTGGGTTTGGAAGCTCCATGTGAGGGGTGGAAGCATGAGGGTCCAGGAGGGTCTTTGTTTGTACCCAGAGAGGTGACAAGGTCAGCGTCCTTGGGCACCCTGTGAGCAGAAGCAGAGGGGGATGAGCCTAGAAAGGGGCCCTGCTTCAGCCCCTCTTTACAGGATGTGGCCCAGGAGCCTGACCTCCCGGGAGAGTAGCCTGAGAGCCTGGGATGGGATGGCCATGCATCTCACACGCGCCACATGCCAGCCCATGCCTCTCACACGCCAGCCCACGCCTCTCACAGGCCAGCCCATGCATTGCACATGCCAGCGCATGCCTCTCACAGGCCAGCCCACACATCACACACGCCAGCCCACACGTCACACACGCCAGCCCACGCATTGCACATGCCAGCCTATGCATCGGGGTGGCCAGGCGCGGGGCTGGAGGGCAGGCAGCGTCCCACAGGGCCCTCCTGACAGGGAGGCGTGGGGCCTCTCTGTTTAATGCATGTGAATTCTATGTCCCACTCTTTGCATGTTTTAGCCAAACTTTGAATTTTGCAGTGACTCACCATCAGCGCCCAGCACAGCATTCCGGAAGGTCTGCCCTGCTCCTGTGGCTCTGTGGCTTCTGGGACCGCACAGGCTTTGGATGCTGTGGCTGGGCGATAGGGAGCCATGGGCGGCTTCGGAGCAGGGGTGCTTGGGAGCTGGTGTGGCTCCTCTGCAGTTCTCATGGTGGCCATGCCCAGCTCTCTGGGGCTTCCTGGTCCCTTTGTTCTCACAGAGGTTGTGACTTCACGGGACCTGACCCACCTCCTCTGCACACCCCTCCCAGAGCCCAGTGGCCCGTCCTAGGGAGCTGTGGCCTGGTGTGTGGCTGTGGGTGGCCATTCATAGAAATGGCAAGAGGGGCAGCTTCCCAGGGGCTGGAGCACGCAGAGGCCCCCGTGGCTATCCCAAGCCTTTGAGAGGACTCCCCGACGTCCCTGACACAACGTCTCCCTCCCTCTGTGCGGCCTGACTGCGGCCACTTGGAGGGAGGCCTCCTGGGCCGGCTGCTGCTGCTTTCTGGAAGATGGGGGTCTGCACGGCCGCCTTGGCCTCGCGGGGTCAGTTCCTGCGCTTCCACACTGTGCGTGCGTGAGAAGGGCCCGGCTCCCACAGGCCCTCCACTTGGGGCTTTTCTCGTTTTCTAGGACCCGGTTACCCCTGCCTCCCTGTCTGCACTTGATGACCACAGGGCTCAGGGACTCCCTTCGCGACCAACCGACTGCCCCAAATATTTCTTATCACCAGAGGCTGGGGCCTGGGGCTCAGTTGTGGTGGAGGGACCCGCCAGCCCTTTGTGGGAATGTGCTCATTTGCCACAGACCAGGCGCACGGGTGGGAGTGACACCCATGTCCACGGGGCCTAGAGTGGGCCCCACCCTCCCCAAGCACCCCCTCTGCTGCTGGAGCCCCTCAGCCTTTTCTGCTTCAGGCCCTGCTCTGGCCGTTTGGTGGCCACCCCCACATGAGACGGCCCTGCTCTGTCCCTGTGACGGGGAGGAATGAGGGGGGAGGTGGGACCTCTCGACCATGGGACTCCTGCTGTGTCCGGTCTAAGGGTCGGCCCTGGTCTTGGGAGGGTAACACAGAAGGGGCAAGAGGTCTTTTCCCTACGATGGTCCACCCTGCGGTAATTCCAAAGGGCAGGGGAGTTCAAGGCAGCGGGGCATGGCACAGGGACGGCCCCCGGGAAGAGGCAGTGTGGGGACCAAGCCTGAGGCACCTCTCCCACAGGACTCGCAGCTGTGGGGTTTTCCTCTTGGTGCAGGGCGTACCCCGCAATCCCTGCCGTCCAGCCCCCTTTTTTGTGGGATTTGTCCTCTAACGGATGTCAGGAGGGGCATTTTGTAATTGTCGGATCTCTGCGGCTTTTTAAATTCAGCAGTTAATGTGTTTAACTCACAACACACAAATACACTGTCCATCATAACCCGATCATGCCCTCGTGATGCTGCAGGCTTCTGTCTAATCCCCAGAAGCTGGTGAGCTCCCGGAGGTGACTGTTTGCAAAGGGAAGAGGCAGACACCTGAAATCGGGGTGTCCTCACCCCACCTGCCGTCTCTCACCTTCTCCCAGGAAGACACCCCACAGCTGCACCTGGGTGCCGTGGGGGTTGCTAGAAGCTGCAGGCCTTTCTTCCCTAGGTTTGGACCTGCAGGACACAGGGTACCCTCTCTCCCCAGGTCCTCCATGAGGCTTCAGAAGAGGGGCCAGCTGTTGGAGACCCTCATTTAGGAAGCCTTAAATAAGATGAGACTTTGTAACAAGTAAATTGATTCACACTGAAGGCTGGAAAGGGAGAGATCTCCCATTTCACCAAAAAGAGCAGGAAAGAAGCCATCGATAAGCCTCCTCTGGCCATCCTGCCTCTGCGGTCTTCTCCAGCCTGGGACAGGACAGACGTCCCACCGTCCACACCCCAGACCGGTGCGTGTTTGCCAGCGAGGCTGTCCATCCCTGAAGGCCGGGGCCCCAGCCCTGCCGACCCCATTCCCTGGGACAGGCCGCCCTGCCTCCCAAGTGGCAGAGGGACCTTTCGAGTCCGCTCTGTGCCCATCTGATGGGGAGTGCAGGGCTGCTCTTCAGGCCCTCCTCCCGTGGAGTGTTCTAACAGGCGGCCTTCTGTCTCCTTCCCGTTTGGGTTGATTTGTTACTTAACCCTCATTCAGGTAGATGGAAGCGTGTTCTGATTTCATGGCCCTTGGTTCACAGCCGCTCCTTTCTCTGAATCACTTCCTGAAGCTCGGTCAGGCGGTTCCCGCCGGCTCCGCTGCCTCCCCTGCAGGAATGCGGTGCCCTCTTTGCTGTTCAGATAAATAAGGCAGGCAGGTCATGGCCTTTCCAGCGCCCATCCTGGCCGAGGCAGCAGAGACGCCAGGCCGTGCGTCACTGACCTTTCTGAACAGCCAGAGGTCAGTTCGGAAGACCAAGAAGCTAGAGCCACGGAGACGGTGATGGGCTCGGGCCCCGCGCCTCGCAGCCTGTTTACTAGGCTGAGGGTGGTCGTGGTCTCTACAAGGTCTGAGCAGGTGGAACAAATGCGGCCCCTCACTGTCCGCAGAGCGTCTCCAGCTGCCCTCTTCCTTCCTTGCTGGCAAGCACCTCCTGGACTCCACCTGTAAACTCGCCACGGTGAGGAGGCTCCCCAGAGTGTCTGCCCTGGGCCAGGCTTGGGTTCCTCAGCTCCCGTGGCTGCCTGGGACACTCACCAGCGACCCTACCTGGACCCTGCAGTGCACAGGGAAGGGCCAGGGCGGGGAGCATCCTGTGTACCCCAACCCAGGCCCTGCACCCCCCTGTGCACCCCATGTGGGCCCGGCACCATCTCCTTGGGTGGAGCAGGAAAAGTCAGGTCGTGCATCTCCCAAAACCATCCTCAGTCATCCCAGAAGACAGACTTACACGGTTCATTCCTAAGAATGAGCGTAAGAGTTAGCTCTCTCTTCTAAGATGATTTCCAAAGAGGGGATCAGTAGATTCGGGAAGGAGCTTTGTGGCAGGTCTCAGGAATCTTGGGGCTTGGGGACATGAACAAGCCACTTAGCTGCTGTGTGCCTCCGTTTCCCTACTTATGAAAGGAGCAAAATGTGCTGCCTCTGACGGACATTCCTTTCCAGGGAAAATGCTTGTGGAAAGGAAGTGCGTTACTGAGCAAGATGCCCTCACGGTGTTGACGGGCAGCAGCGACCTCCCAGGGACCCAACGGGCAGCCCTGGGCTCCTTCCAGCAGGCGCCCGGCTTCTCTTTGGATTTCTGCCAGGCGGGGTCAGGTGGCTGAAGGGAGAGAGCAGAGTGTAGGCTGGATGGTGGGGGCGGCGGCTGAGCGCGGAGCGAGACCCTGACCAGACACTCACTGCGCAGCCTGGCCTCTGAGCCTAGACTCCTCATCACAGAGCGGGTGTGGCAGCCTTTGCAGCTGAGTGGGTAAAGGGGCTCGCCTGGCTCTGTGGCATGCAGGAAAGGATCAGTCTGTGTTCCTGATGGTGCAGGGCAGGGTGTGGAGGAGGGGCGGGCGGCCCCAGCATTCCCCGACATGAAGGCCGCACGTGCCACTCACACGTACGCATGCTCCCCTCGCACACGCCCACGCGTCTCGCATTCACACCCACACTGGTGGAGTGGGAGCACTTGCTGCCGTATCTGGAAGGCTTTTTGTGTTACCATTTTATAACTCATGGTATGTTTTAATAGCTTTACTGAGGTGTAGTTTTCATACTGTAAAATATATTCCTCTTAAGCCAACCGTTGAATAAACTTGGGAACATTTAGGAACCACACAGCCTTCGCTGCCATCCAGCTGCCCCCGGGAGAGGCCTCGCCCCTCCGCAGACCCTGCCGCTGGCTGTCTGCACGCCTCCGAGTGGAGACAGGCCTCTGGCGTCCAGCTTCCCCCTCACAGCAGGAGTTTTTAGCTCCATGCCTGTGTCAGTTCTGCCTTCCTTTCCATCGCCCAAGGCCTTTCCCGCGTTGTTTTCTGAAAGCTGTGCTTAGTGGACTTAGGTCTCCAAAGCTGGAGTTCTAGAATGTTCTCAGCAGGCCCATCTCGTGATAGAGGATGGAAACCAGCTGTCTGGAAGAAGGGAGAATTGGGCTGAGGAGGTCTCCGGGGCTCAGCCATGAAGGGACCAGGGTGGCAGCCTCGTCTTCCTCGTGGCCTCTGTCTGTCCACGAATGTAGCAGGCCAGACTCTTCCGTCATGAACAGGCCAGTTGAGAAGACAAGACGTTCCAAGGTGGGGGCCTGTGCTGGGGCCTGACCACGCTTCTGTTTCCTCAGAGGGCAAAGTTGTCTTCTTGATGAGTTGAGGACAGAGGTCCCCAAGGTGTCCCCTCAGTGGCCCGGTGGGAGGTACTCACGGTGACCACCCTTGCCTTGGAGCCTCAGCACGTTTTCAGGAAGAAGCCGGGCTCTCCCAGGAATGCGATGGGGGCTTCCCAAGCCCGGCTCTCCCTGGCCCTTGGATGGGCGGTGGCCTTCACTGGAAGCTGAGCCTCAGTCCTGTGGCCCTGAGACCCTGGGTGGGAAGGAAGGAGCTGGGGCCACGTCCTGCTTTGACGAGAAGCCGTTGACTGTGTTTATCCATATGAAGGTGGAAGTCTCCATTCCTTTTCCTTTTCTTCTCACTAGCGATGTTTGGAGCTCATTGGCCCTAGGTCACCTGGAGCACCCCAGTGCCCTCACACACCAGCACCTGCAATGCATGGCCACCATCACTTTGATCATGAGCGCTCCCAGCACAGCACTGGTCTTTGGACAGCTCCTGCTGTGTCCCCGGCTCTCCCTACCGAGGGGTCCTGATGGCTGTTGTCCCCTCTATGCTGTGCGTGGCCATGGTGTTCTGCCCCCCAACCCCAGCCCCGTGCCACCGTGCTGCACCCAGGCATCCCTGAGAAGTGCAGCTGCCGCCATCCTTCCTGACAGGCTGGCACTGTGACTGAAGGCGGCGGCTGAGGGCACCCCGTGCAGGGACCAGCTGCTCAGGCGCCAGTGCCCCAGGGCCAGGAGAATCCAGCCTCTGCTCTCTGGGCTGCTTTTTGCTTTTTATAAAACTCCTCTGCTGTCAGCTAAAAGGATCCCCACGTCTTCCATGGCAAGCAGCTCTGTGTTTCCTGTGGAGAGGAAAGAGACTGCCGCTGCTGTCTTGGGCACGCACGTGTAGGCTTGAGGGCCCGGGAAGGGCCCGGATCTGAACCGAGGGAGGGAGGGTCACCAGTATCAGTTCAGGGGTGCGGAAGGTGAGGCCTGAGCCTCCTAAATCTTCTAAAGCCTCTAGGCCAGGCCTTTGGGCAGCTGGAGTGCGAATTTCCTGAGATTGAACAACTGCCCATCCTGAACTCCAGGGCCCCCACTAGAGGAAGGTCTCAGAGCGTCCCAGACTCCATGGCAGGAAACTGATGCAGCTGGGTGCCCCCGGGGCCAGGTGGCTCCTCCCTTCCCCACCCTAACGCTCCGCCCAGGAACTCGAAGGTGTTGCTCATCCCCAGTGAGCAGCAGCCAGGGTGCCAGGCACTACAGGTGATGCCCCACCGCTCATGCTGATGCCCCCGGCTGCTGTCTACCCGAGCCAGAACCCCCTTCCTGGCCTTCTGGCCACTGCAGGCAGGGAGGGGTTTGCTGGCCCTAGGCAAGGAAGGAACTGTCCTTAGTTTCCAGCCCCTGAGGGGAGCCAGGGTCCCTCCCGGGAGAACATGACCAAGAACTGGAGCTGCGCTGCTTCCTGAGCTCGGTGGCAGATGCCACAGGAGGTGTGTGGGGCGTGGTGCCCACCTAGGCTGCCTGCCTCCTCTCCTTCTCCTCCCCGGCACTGCTCCATCACCCTGGCAGCCCTGGCTCTGGCATCCGTGCCTGTGGGGTTTGCATGGCCCTCCGAGGAGCCAGGGGATGTCAGGTGGGGGAGTTGGGTCATGTCTCTCCCCGCCTGGGTCTCACTGGGTCCCCCCCGTGGGGCTGGGTGCTGAGCCGCCCTGCACTGGTGCAGTGTGGCTAGTGCCCAGGCTGAGGTTGTTTATCTGCATTCCAGGCGCCTGCCACACACCCAGCTGTTAGCAGCCCTGACCCTTGTCCTGGCTCGGCCATGCTGGATTCCTAGCCCAGGCCTCCCTCTCAGTTCCCTTCCCTGCAAGAAGCTCGGTAAGGGCGGGTTCCAGAAGACACAGCTGTGATCTGGGAGGTGCTGAGCTCCCACCTGCGACCCGTGGCTGGGGAGGGCCCAGTAATGACAGCATGGCAGTGCCCCCAAGAGGGAGGGGCCATAGGACCACCCAGACAAACCTGAAGCGTTCTTTCCTGCAGGGGTGCAACGGACAGAGCCCAGTCCTGAGAGGCCCGCGTGCAGCCGCAGGAGCCGACCCTGGAGATCTCATGATGGCCTCGGAGCACAGGGATGTCCTCGTGCTGCTGCCCAGCCGGGAGCAGCTGCGGCTGGCCGTGGGCATGAGCAGGGCCCTGGGTGGCCGTGGGCGTGAGCAGGGCCCTGGGTGGCCGTGGGGGTGAGCAGGGGCACAGGGGTAAGCAGAGCCTCAGGATACAGCCTGTGTGCTGGGAAGTCCCTGGACTGCCTCACTCTGCTTACACCAGGTGCCTATGAGGTGTCAGGGAGGGTCAGCCCTTTCACTGGGCCTGTGAAGGGAAAATCCCTGATAGATGTCACTGTGAGAACTAAGGTGATGGCTTCAGCACATCCTTCCTGGGCGTGCTGAGGGAAGAGGGCCAGGCAGCCAGTTTCCATGGGGGATCTCCTGTCTCGCGTTAAGACGTCGCTGTCTCCCTGCGTCTCTTTCCTTTTCCACCCATTCTGTCTGTCTGTTTTAGTTGAGTTTACCGGGACAGCAGCTGAGATAGTACTTTCATTTTAAGGATTAATGTGGATAATGAAAATGTGGCAATTAAAATGAGTGGTGTGCTGAAGAATGACGACTTTCTGCATGGCTAATTTACCAGTTTCCCTTTTGGACGTGGTTGAACGCTACCTGGAATGAAGTATGACTTGCTAGTAATATCTTGGTTCAAGTCCCCTGGGAATCTCTCGTCTGCTTGGGTATACCGTTCTGTGTTTAAGTAAACACCCACATCTATGCTTGCGGCAAAGTCTCCCCCAAGCCTCATGTTCCCACCCGGCAATGAGAAGCTGGTGTTGAGCCGATGAGGCGGTGTCCCGTAGTTTCCTGGGGCCCTCAGCTGTGCCTCAGGCTTGGTGGAGGGGTCATAAGAGGACTCATTGTGGGAAGATGCTGGGGCACTGGCCCCCTGCCCTGTAAGTGCTGGGACTTGTATGTTTCTTGCACTGAACTTCACGGTCAGATTTTAACTGAGGGATCATGCAGCCGGAACAGTGAGCCCTCTGGCTGAATCATGCCCATCTGCTTCTGATGGAGCCCCCTGAAGTGCATCTGTGGCTCCTGCAGCCCCCTCCTGTGCCCTCCAAGTTGGCAGCCACAGAGCCTGCTTCTTATGGGGTGTGCGCACATCCGCGTCTGCAGTAGGACAGGAACCCCCCTATTGGTGTGCGAGCATCTATTTCTGCAGTTAGACGGGAACCCCCATTAGGGTTTCACACATCTGTGTCTGCATTTAGACAGGGCCCCCTATTGGGGTGTGTGCACAACTGTGTCTGTAGTTAGGGACCCCCTGTTCAACCAAACATGTATCAAGCCTATTAGAAAGGAATGGGCTGGGAAGACCCTTCCTGCAGATCTGTGTTACTGCCATTGTGGGGCTGCCTGTCTGCCCCCTCACCACATTAAGCAGACAGTAACCATATTAGTCTGTTCTCACACTGCTAATACAGACATACCCAAGGCGGGGTAACTTAGAAAGGAAAGAAATTTAATTGACTCACAGTTCAGCATGCCTGGGGAGGCCTCAGGAAACTTACAGTCATGGCAGAAGGCACCTCTTCACAGGGCGGCAGGAGAGAGAATGAGTGCCCAGCGAAGGTGGAAGGGCCTTATAAAACCGTCGGATCTCATGAGAACTCACTATCATGAGAACTGGATGGGGGAAACACCCCCATGATTCAATTACCTACCCCCGGGTCCCTCCCAAAACACAGAGAGATTACGGGAACTACAATTCAGGATGAGATTTGGGTGGGGATATAGCCGAGCCACATCAATAATGAAGCCAGTCTTACAGAACGCGGGATTAGTAAGCTGGCTACGTCGTTTGACTAGAAACCATGCAAATGAAGAATCACAACATGGCCTTCTGCAGATCCGGCGGCCAGCTGGGCTCTGCTGTGATGCTTTCTCCTGGAGCCCCAAGTGAGGGTCCTTGGGAGAGTCTGAGAGCAGAGCGCATGGCTGCCAGCCTGCGCCCCCTCACCGGCGTGAGGGCTGCAATTCCTCCCAAGAGCGCCACCTCTCCTGCCTGGTGATCCCAGGATGGGCCCCAGTGCTGCTGTGACAGCCGGGACTCAGGGAGACCGGGATGGGCCCCAGCGCTGCGGTGACAGCCGGGACTCAGGGAGAGCTCCGCACGGGCGACGCCGCCTGTCCCAGCCATGTTGGGGCCCGAACAGGTGTGAGGTGGTAGCACATGTGGGACACAGGAAATGTGGGCACGCCCCAGGCTAGGTGTTTGGAGGCTGCTGTCAGTCAGAGCTCGACTGCAGTCGTGCTGCCAGGGTCGCTCACGTCTAGTGGACGATGGATGATGAGACGCTGACGCTCGCACACGTTTGTCTGTGCCGTACGAGGACAGAGCCCAAAGGGACGCCCTGGGGGTGACGCTGCGTCATGTGTCCCTGACTGGTCTCGGGAAATCCTCACACCAGGGACAGACAGGGATGGAAGGGGCAGCCCTGACCCACTGTCCAGGGCACCTGCCCCACCACCCTCATGCCCCCGCACTCACATGCGCTCTGATGGGCATGCGGCTCATGTTTAGTCTTCAGCTTTGGGAGCGAGTGAGGAACCCAGACCTGTTCCCTGCAGGAGGTGCCTGACTGGGTCGTCCCCCTGGTGCTCTGCTGGGCCTTGCTTGCCCAGGTGGCCTCCTAGGGGCAGGTGCCGGCCCCTCCCTGAGCCCCTCCTCACCTCTTTTGCAGGTGAAGGCCACTGGCCTGGAGCTTTTCCAGCAAGTGTGCAACGTGCTGAGCATCAGAGACACCCAGTTCTTCGGCCTCTGTGTGGTCAGAAGTAAGCATTGCTCAGGCCCCACCTGCAGGGATGCCCAGGGTCAAGGGGGCGGGCAAACCACACACATGCACAAGGTACACAAAGGGTTACACAGCACTCACACATGCACACAGTCACACACCACTAACACATGTACACATGTGCATACCACACATATGCCCACAGTCACACACCACTCACACATGTACACATGCACATGCCACACACATAAGTTATACACCACTCACACATATGCACATACACCACACACATGCCCACAGTCACACCACTCACACATGTACACATGTACACACCACACACATGCACAGTTACCACTCACATGTATACATGCACACACCACACACATGACTACACACTACTCACACATGTACACATGCACACACCACACGACAGTTACACACCACTCACACATGTACACATGTACACATGCACACACCACACATGCACAATGCACACAGTTACGCACCACTCACACACATACCACACGTGCACACTAACAGTTACATACAGTTACACCCCACTTCCCCAGGAGACACTTCCACTCACTCATTCTTTCTGGAGGAAGCCAGGGCTGAAACCCCAGGCAGAGGTCTGCGCCTGCGATTGTGCTGTTCTGCGGGGCGGTTGGCTCCATGGGCTTCTGGGAGCATCCATCCAGTAGCAGGCCCCTGGATCTATGTGAGTTCTTACCTGGAGTTCGAATGCATGCAGATGGCAGGCGGAGGTGGGGCTGCGCCAGCCCGCTGGGCTCCACAGACCCTGCTGCCGGAGCGCGTCACATGGAAGAGCCATGGGAACCCGAGGTGCTTCGTGTGCACTTTTTGCTGCCCCAGGAAGCGAGTGGCAGCACTCAGATCCAGTCCTACAAAGGAGTGGGGGCCTGAGGTTGCTGGCACAGGGAAGGCCTGGACCCCTGTCCCTAGCCAAGCTGAAGAAGGCTACACGGGGCAGATGGAGATGGAGTTCAGTGCTGATGGGTGGTGGCTGAGTGTCTCCCACTCTTGGTGTCCATGGAGGACAGGGCTGAGCTGACCTCTCCCAGGCTCCCCGCAGAGCAAGCCGGCCTCTGTCTGGGGGAGTGAGTGAGCCGGGGACCCTGCCTGGGACACCGGGACCCATGCTCCATCCTTCAGGATCTGCAGCGCCTTGTTGGGGGCTGTGAAGGGAACGTGAGATTTTAGGGTGCTTCTGGACGAAGCAGTCTTCCTGCAACCACCCACGTAGTGCCCTGGGGTTTCAGCCCGAGTTTCTCTTCGTGCCATCGTGAGTGTGGGCAGGAGCCAGCTTCCCTCAGTCCAGGTGGCCCCAGCCCCGTCTGTGCCCCAGAGTAGAAGCGAGAATGCCCGGTCTCCATCTCCTCCTTCTCTAATCCCCATCAAGAGGAGGATCCTAACTTCGTCTCAGGGGTGCCCTGGGGGCTGTGTGACCACTGGGCAGTGGGGAAGGAGGACCCTGGGGGCAGAGGGAATAAGATGGGGTCCAGCAGGGCCAGCCTTAGTGCTGTGACCTCATGTGTTTAGACCAAGTCCTGAGTCCCCCAGGTGACCCTGAGTGGGCACCTTGAGCTCCTGAGGGCAGGTGGGGTTTGGGGCTTCCTGTGTCAGACTCTCCAGGAAGGCAGGGGTACAGGGAGAGCCAGAGGGTGCCTCCCTTTGCCCTTTGCTGCTGTATTTCTCAGCCAGCCCCCTCCCGATTCCAGCCCCCAGCAGCACTGGGAACTGTACATGGTATCTTGGGGGGGTCAGGTGGAGGGAGCATCGTGGGGGGCGAGGTGGGGGGAGCGTCGTAGGGGGCGAGGTGGGGGTAGTGTCATGGAGGTAAGGTAGGGGAAGTGTCATGGGAGGTAAGGTGGGGGAAGTGTCATGGGGGGCAAGGTGGGGGGAGTGTCGTGGGGGGCGAGGTGGGGGTAGTGTCATGGAGGTGAAGTGGGGGAAGAGTCATGGGGGGCGAGGTGGGGGTTCCAGCCTCCCACAGCACTAGGAACCGTACACAGCATTGCCAGGGGTTTCGTGGGGGGGGGGCAGTGAGGTGGGGAACAGCACCCAGTGCTGGGCTTGCACCCAGGAGCAGCAGAGGTCAGTCTTGCTGTCAGGGTTGATACTGGAGGACTTGTCCCAGTGTGCAGGGGAGGCTCTGGCCCAGTTAACACACTTGTCCGCAGCCGCCATTCACGCCTGTCCGTGCCTCCCACAGGCAGCAAACGGAAGGAGGCGAGTGTTCACGCAGCCACCTGGTTTATTTGAGGAGGGGTGCTGGCGGTGGGTGTTACACTCTATCTGCGTCACCTCATCCTGAAGTTGTTCCTTACTTGTGGGATTCAAGTCCCTGTCACTTCAGAGCGAGGCCTGGCTTCCTAGTGCAGCCCGGGGCGCCGAGCTATGGGGGCTGCCAGCAGGGAGCCTCGGTGCCCGGGATGGGGCTGGGGCCTTGGGTCCTGACCCGCAGGCTTCACATTAGCGTCTCCACCTCCCAGGACCACCCCGCTTCCCGGTAACGCCTGGTAAAGGTTGGGGATGCCCCACGCCTGGCAAAGCCTGGTAAAGGCCGTGGATCCCCCGCCCCCTGGTAATGCCTGGTAAAGGCCAGGGATCCCCTGCCTCCTGGTAAAGCCTGGTAAAGGCCGGGGATCCCGACCTCTCTGGGCCGCCACCCAGGCTGTGGTGCTACTGCAGCCGGTGCCCTCCTCTTTCCGAGCTCTGCACAAAAGCACCTGGAGTGCCTGCGTCCAGCCACCTGCAGCCCTCTGAGCAGGGTGACTGAGGCCCTTCTGGGGCCGATTCTGCCCTGGACAGCTGCCAGCCTTTGTCTGCCAGCCCAGTGACTGAGATACCAGCACCCTCCCCTCCTGACCTGCCTGCATATGGGGTGTGTGTGGACAGGCACTCAGGGAATGTTCCAGGCTCCAATGGGTGCTTGGTGTAGTCCTACGGACTCCAGAAATAGGACTAGATACCTCCCTGAATTCCCGGAGGTGGGGCGGGCACCCTGTTGGATGAGCTATGGGCTGTCCCGGCAGCCACCCCGTGCTGGAGCCCAGTCAAACACAGAGCTTCCCCGACCCCGGGCCCCAGCACAACCTGAGCCCTCTGAGGGCTGGGGACAGAGGTCTCCGGCTTTTAAATCACGGTGAGAGTCACCCAGGGGAGGCCAGGATGTTGACCTTAGAGAGACCAATTTTACCTTTGGTTTAGTGGTTGGTGTCATCCTGCTGTGATTTTAGAAATGCAAAGAAAATTAGTCTGGAGGGCATGAGGGGGAAGGTCAGGAATTCCCGGCCCTGTTCTTGACATCTTTGATTACTTAAGGACTCAAAATCTCTTAACCCAAAAAAATAAATAAATAAATTGGGCGGGGCTGGTGGGGGGATTCAGGGGCTGCCTGGAAAACCCGGGCCGGGACCCATTGCTTTGGATGAGGATCACGTCCATGGCTGTGGTGGGACATTCACTGACCCGTTGGAGCTGCTGTGTTTGGGAAGCAAGCTCTGGCTTGTGCCCCTCTGCTTTGTCTGTGCCTGTGTTCTTGGCACTGGGGCTTCCCTGTTCTCCCAAGGCAGAGAAAAGCCCCAGAGCATCCCCCTCCCCTATGTGAGGCCCCGCACTGGGAGGGTGTCTGTCATGGAGACAGCCTCTGGGAGACACAGTTCCAAGGCGACCATGGTGTGAGGGCACGGAGACTTCACGCCCCACCTGAGCTCAGTGCACAGCCCCCGATGTCCCTGAGACCTAGGGACAGCAGGTGGTGTTTGCAAGTTCTGAGGGTGGAGTATGGGGGTCCCCCAGAGGTCCCACAGCACCTCCCTGGGGAAGGACCTCCCCTCCCAGCAGTGGGGTACAAGGCAGAGCGTCTCCTGGTGACCGGGAATCCATCTCCCAGATGGTGCAGGTTCCCGATGACCAAGGATTCTCCCAGTTTACATGCTGATGGTCCTTGGCGTTGGGGAGTTGCAGACAGGTCATGAGGGCGGTGGCCATGGCTTGGCCTGGCTTCTAAGGGAACCCTGTTCCCTTTTGACTGAGGCACAGTCCGTGCTGTCAGCTGCCCAGATGCTAAAGGAAGAGCTCATGGGCGTTTGCCGTGTGTCTGAACACATGTGCCAGCAAGGGGAGGCCCGGGAGGCAGGGGGGAGGCCCGGGAGGTGGGGGGCAGGGAGCCCTTGAGTCTGGAGAGTCCAAGCAGAATGAGGGCCTGTGACAGCCCTGGAGCAACAGGAGAGGCTGGGAGGGTGACCTGGAACCGCCCCCACAGGCATTGCTGGCCGGTCAGCTAGTGTGTGCTCTGGAGGGGTCTTTACCCTGCGGGGGAGTTCCCTGGTGGGAGCGCTTTCTGACTCCTGCCAGCCAATCCTTGCTTGCTTCCCTTGAAGCTGTCCCCTTCCTCCCTGGCCCCTTGAGGCCAGATGTCTGAGACAGCCGGTGGCTGAGTTCACTGGCCTCGGGGACAAGAAAGGAATCTGGGGTCACCTTTCCTCCCAGTGATCCAGCAATCCTGCTCCGCAGAAGGACAGATTAGACCCAGCCCCTCAACCTCTCTGGGGTTGTGGCCCGGAGCCTCCACCCAGCGGAGTCCCCTGGCCCCAGGACCTTCTCCACCCGACACACTTCTTGGTTTGTGACCAGAGCCCTTGCTTTGGAGATTTGGATTTTTTAAATAGGAAGTGCTTGGATTTCTTGCTTTAATTATCTCATAAGTTACAAATTGGATACATTTTTGAGACATTTTGTAAGCTGTACATTTTTGAGGCCTATAACAAAAACAAGAAATGTGATTTGGGGCTTAGATATAGAGGCAAGGCAAAATAAGACAGACAGAGACTGAGACAATAAGGGGTAGAGACAGAGAGACAGAGACAGAGACAAAGACAGAGACAAAGAGGGACAGAGACAGAGAGACAGAGACAGAAACAGAGACAAACGGGCATAGAGAGGGAGTGAGAGTGAGCCCCACCTGGCCTGGGCTTGGCCCTTGCTGCCTGGAGCTCGCTCCTGTGATGGTGAGCTAGAGTTCCAGTGTCCAGCCCCTGGGCAGCTCTGCAGGAGTCTCCTGCTGTCATGCCAGTGTCACGGGCAGCAGGCACAGTGGGGGAAGCTCAGGTTTGTTGTTCGATCAGCAGCCGTTTGTGGAGCTCCACAGTGTGTCCCGATTTGCCTGCCGGGAGCTGAGAGGGCGACTGTCACTGGGAAGAGAGTGAGGAGGCTCTGGAGGGTGCGTCTTCTCCCTGCTCTACGGGGTTCAGGGGAGCCTAGAGCCAAGGCCAGTCCCTCCCCTTCCAGCGGCAAGATGTCCTTCCTCCACCAGGCTGTGCCTGCACCAGTCAAGGCTCTCCAGAGAAGCAGGACCAACCAGTAGAACACATACGCACACACGTGCACATGCATATGCACACACGCGCACACATGCAAGTGCACACACACATGCACGCATATGTGCACACATGTGCACACACGCACATGAACACATGCACAAGCACACACATGCACACACATGGACACAATGCACACACATGGACACAATGCACACGTGTACACACGTGCACACATTGTGCACACACGTGCGCGCACACACATGTGCACACATGTGCGCACACATGCACACATGCAAGTGTGTACACATGTGCACACATGCACAGACATGTGTGTGCATGCACACATGGACACAATGCACACTTGTACACACATGCACACACGCACATGCACACACATGCACATGCAGACACGCACACAGACACAAGCACGACAGATACATGTGTATGTCTCTGTACACATATCCTTCTGATTCCGTTCTCTCTGCAGACAGTGTGTGTGTATATAGGGAGGGAGAGAGAGAGAGAGAGAAGCTGATTTATTTTAAGGAACTGGCTCATGTGACTGTTGGAGGCTGGCAAGTGTGGGATCTGCAGGGCAGGCCGGCAGGCTGGAGACCCAGGGAAGGGTTCTGCGTCTGATTGCCATCTGGAGGCAGAGTTCCTTCCTCCATAGGGGACCTCAGTCTTTCTCCTTAGCCTCTGAGTCCTTCAGCCGACTGGACGAGGCCCACCCACATGTGAAGGTCACCTGCTTTACTCAGTCTGCTGACGTCAATCAATCAATCCCTCCCCCTCTCCCTTCTTCCCTTTCTTCCTTCCTCCATCTCACTGTCCCCCAGGCTGGAATGACGTGCCATGATCAGGGCTCACTGCAGCCTGGACCTCACGGGCTCGGGTGGATCCTCTGGCCCCAGCCTCCAGAGTGGCTGGGACTGCAGATGCATACCACCACAGCCAGATCCTTTTTGTGTTTTTTTGTGGAGTCCGGGTCTCATTATGTTGCCCAGGCTGGTCTCGAACTGCTGGGCTCCTGCAGTCCACCTGCCTCTGCCTCCCAAAGTGCTGGGGTCACAGGTGTGCACCACCACGCCCGGCCTGAGTGTGGCTCTCATCTTAAGAATGTCTTCACGGTGACATCTAGACTGGTTTGGCCGTACAGCGGGGCACTGTGGCTGGGCTCAGAAGGGTGTGCCCATGAGCAGAGGTGATGGCATCTGCTGTCCCACTGCTAGGCGTGCGGAGGTTTAGGGGGACTGTGCTGATTTTGAGAAACAAGCGGCTTTGTCTTCTAGTGTCGCTGCAAGAATTGTTCTTGTGGTGTTTGAGGGTAAGTACCAGGAAGTACTTCCTCCTCACTGTGATTGGAGGTGGAGGGTGGAAGGTTACAGCAGGGTATTTAGGTAATGAATGTACAAATAAAGGTCCTTTTGCTGACCTGACCGAGGCCGAGGTAACCCCAGATCCTTTACCAAACATAGCTAAACACGCGCCACTCATGCTGCAAACGCTGAGTTCGAGCTAGAGCACCCGAATGGTGAATTCAGGGGAGTCAGGACCTGAGAAGGGTGGTCTAGACCTTTTCACGTGGCGTTTGCTTAGACCAGGTGTTGGCAGACGTCTTCTTTAAAGGCCAGAGAGTCAATATTGAGACTTTGCAGCATGAAAGCAGCTATGGACATGGCGTCACAGGCAACTGCGGCTGCATCCCCACAGGAGCTTCTTTACAAGAGCAAGTGGCTGCTGGGGTTTGGCCTGGGGCCCTGGTTTGCTAACCCCTGGCTTCAAGGGCCCCATGGCCTGGCATGGGGTGGGAACAGCGTCCGCAAGCCTGGGTCTCTGCATCTGTGAGATGGGGTAGATAACAGAGCCATCACGTTAAAGACACAGGGATCGACTCAGAGTCTTCAGCACAGAACGTGGCATGCAGTGTCCAAGCAGCGAGTTGCTGCTGTTGTTACTGACGAGGGTGAGTGTTAGATCCTCCCTGACACAAAAGGGAACTGAGGCCGGTGACACCCTGGAACCTCCCCCCTGCGTCTAATGCTGCCTAAAAGAGCTTTCTAATCTAAGGATTAGAAAGACAGCCAGGGGCCGGGAGCAGTGGCTCATGCCTATAATCCCAAGACTTTGGGAAGCAGAGGCGGGCGATCATGAGGTCAGGAGAGCAAGACCATCCTGGCTAACACAGTGAAACCCCACCTCTACTAAAAATACAAAAAATTAGCCGGGCATGGTGGTGGGTGCCTGTAATCCCAGCTACTTGGTAGGCTGAGGCAGGAGAATCGCTTGAACCGGGGAGGCAGAGGCTGCAGTGAGCTGAGATCGTGCCACTGCACTCCAAACTGGTGACAGAGCGAGACTCCATCTTAAAAAAAAAAAGGAAAGGAAGAAAGAAAGACAGGCAGGGCGGAGAGGGGCTGAGCTGGGCACCTGGCCCTAGGATGCCCTTCTGCCAGCCTCTGTAGGTGAGTCTTCCTCACTGGTGTCTTCATGTATCTCCAGAACGAGCTAGCACTTGCGGACGGAGTATCATCACATGTGATGTAGGTGGCTGTAAGGGAATCTGAGACTGACCCTCCCTGTGGCTGACTTATATTCTCCGGACTGCAGATTTTCTAATATAAATAAGAGTAGACAGTTGGCGCTCTGTATCCACAGGTTGCCCATCCTCGGATTTAACTAACCTCATGTTGAACATACTCAAAATAGTAACAATAAAGAGTATGATAAAAATAACACAGCCAGGCCAGGTTGGTGGCTGGCGCCTGTATCCCAGCACTTTGGGAGGCTGAGGCGGGCAGATCATGAGATCAGGAGTTCGAGATCAGCCTGACCAACATATTGAAACCCTGTCTCTACTAAAAATACAAAAAAAAATAGCTGGGAGTGGTGGCACACACCTGTAATCCCAGCTACACAGGAGGCTGAGGCAGGAGAATTGCTTGAATCTAGGAGGCAGAGGTTGCAGTGAGCTAAGATCGTATCACTGCACCCCAGCCTGGGCAACAGAGCGAGACTCCATCTCAAAAAAAAAAAAAAAAAAAAAGAAAAGAAAAAAATAATACAACTTTAGCAACACAGTATAACAACGATTTCTACAGCATTTACATTGCATCAGGTATTATAAGGAATCTCGGGATCGTTTGAGGTGTACACAGGGATGTGTGTAGGGTACACGCAAACTCTACACCATCCCTGGGTTTTGACATCCAAGGGGCATCCTGGAACCAATCCTCAGCAGACCCGGGGGAACTGTACGTTGTTCCACGTCACCTGTGAGGTTGAACTACCAGAAGTACCTTTTGCAACAGTCACCTGCTCTCTGGTGGCTGCCCACAGGGCTGCCTCCTGCACCAGGTTCTGCCCAAGGAGGGTGGTGACTATGAGAGTGGCTGTCTTGGTCTCCAGGGGTCTTGCTGTTCAGGGTCTGCTGGGGACCCTGCGTCCACCTCATTTGACCAGGTCCCTGGGCCCCGCAGCATGAGGGACCCCTGCCCTACCCCGACACTGCACAAGGAAGGAAGCCGGGTGATTTGACTCCTGACCGGGTGGAAACTGTGCCTGCCCCTCTCCACTGCCCACTGCCCACAGTCCACAGCCCTGGGTCCTGGGAGTGCTGGTGTGAGGACAGTCTCAGCGTATTCTAGAAAGAAGAACGCCTTACCTTCCCAAAGCCCCTGTCTCTCTGGTGGGTGCTCATGGCAGCCTGGTGCCGGCCGGGTGGGTCATGTTTGCTACAAATTAAGACTTTTGTGATTGAGTCACAGGTTTATTTTTTCTCCCTGTGGAGCCTTGAATCTCAGACTCGAAAGAGATACTAGGATTTTAAGACTTTATTTCTTAGAGCAGTTTTGGTTCACACAAAATTGGGAGGAAGGGCCAGAGATTTCCCACACAGACCTCTCTGCACTCACAGCCTCCTGTGCTGCCAGCATCTCCCCAGGGCAGCGCGTCTGCCCGCTGAGGAGCCCGGGTGACTGGGGTCTCACAGGCTGGGGTCGGGTAGGCGTGGGGCACTCTCCTGCTGTGGCGCATCCTCTGGGTTTGCACAAATGTGAAATGTCAGGTGTCTGTCACCTTCAGGTGTCATAGAGAAGAGCCTCCCTGTCCTGAAAGTCCTGTGCTCCGCCTGCTCCTCCTCCTCCCCCTCGAAGGCTGACCCATGGCACCAGCCACTGGCGTCACGGCGGAGCCCCGTCAGCGTGTCACATGGCACAGCCACACCGCATGCACCTCCTCGGGGTGGCTTTCGGCACTTGCTCTGCGTCTGAGCTTCCTCCAGTTTCCTCAGTTTCCAGCACTGAATCACATCCCATGGTCTGGTCCCTCAGGCAGGAAAGCAAGGCCTGAGCCAGGGGGTGACCTGCGCAGGGACACAGTCAGCCCTGGGCCCTGGAGCCAGCAGCCGGGTGAGGACCTTGGGGGAATCACGACACCTCAAGGCCTCAGCTCCAAATCGTGCCGTGTGGAGCCCGGGGACACCTACACTGACATTGCAGGCTGTGAGCCCTGCTGAGACCGGCAGGGTCCCCACTGCCATAGGGTCCTCTTGATGAGGGTAGGCAAACCCCAAGTTGGGCCTTAGCCTGGGAGGTTCTGGGCTTCACCCAGGAAAGAATTCAGGGGCAAGCCAGTGGCATTAGGCAGCAGCTCTTACGGAAGCGTCGGTGCCCAGCAGCAGCAGAGGCACAGCTCCGGGCAGAGCCGGGCTCCCCATAGGCCACGCGAGCAGCAGCTCAGAGGCGGGGTCACTCACACCCACACCCACGTCTACTTACACGGAAACTACAGGGGAGATTATGCAGCTGTTTCTAGAAAAGGGTGGTAACTCTGGGGTGGTCAGGTTGTTGCCACGGAAAGGGGCGGTACCTCCCAGTGTTGCCATGGCAACGGAAAACTCACCTGCAGGCCGGTGGGCTTGTCTCATGGGAAGCCGCTTTCCCTGTCCCTGTTTTAGTTGGTGCTCAATTTGGTCCAGTATCGGAGTCCCACTCCCTCACCGCGTCAACTCCTCCCTCCTACCTGACTCTGAGCCACGAGGCTGCCACGGATAGGGTGGCTTAAACCACACACGATTGTGTCAGTTCCAGAGGCTGGAATCCAAGGCCAAGGTGCCTCACAGCTGATCCCTCCCAAGGCCTCTCCCCTGGGCCTACCAACAGCTGCTCCCCTGTGTGGTCACATGGCTGTCCCTCTGTGTGTGCCCCTCTGGGTGCAGTCTCCATTTCTCTGTGAGGATCCGATCTGCCTGGATGAAGGCCCACCCACATGACTTCATTTCCACTCAACAACTTCTTCCGTAAAAGCCCTCTCTCAAAACACAGGAACTGAGGTGCTAGGTCAGAACTTGTGCATATGCCTCTGGGGAGCGTGATTCCGCTCATAGCAAGGTCAACGCCAGGTCCTCTGCTCAGCCTGGAACACAGTGAGCTCCCTGGACCCCCATGTCCCCCAACACACCTCGCCTCTCAGGACCATCGGGCCCTGACCGTGAGGGCGACAGGCTGGGCAGAGCCTGGGCTGACCTCGGTGGCCCTGAAAGGCCATGTTCAGGTGGGCCCTGCCCGTCACCCTAGGCCCCCCGGTAGCTTCCCCAGGCATTGCCAGCCCCGGCCCCAGCCCTGTCTCCACCTGGGGACCCTGACACAGGAGCCCAGGATGATGTTTCAGGTTTTGCTGGTAGGCTTGTCACCAGGGAGGTGTCTGTGAGGTGGCAGCCATAACTGGAGCGGTCGGTGGCCACAGAATAAGGTGAAAGTTTTGGGAATAGCCTGCACGGCCGGCCTGGTCCCACGGCACCCACTGCTGCGGCCAGCAGCGGCCCGGGCTCCTGCGGGCAGTGACTTCCCTCTCGAGTTTATTTTGGGGACGTGCCGGTCACCTCAGTCCTAGGCCCTGGCCTCCACAGCAGCAGAGGATGCTTCTGTTATTTTCCTCTCTAGGATAATTGTTTAACTTTTCCAGGCTATAAAGAAACACATGGTGGTAAATATTTTTAAAAACATAGAAACACATAATTTAGAAAGAAGCATCTCTTGTAGTTTCCAGGGAAACCAGGTTAACAGATAAAGCTGGGGTAGTTGACTCGAAGCTGATCAGTCGGTGCTGGATTAGAGACGTGTCTATTTTTACTGATTGACTGAGGCAGGGCCTCACTGCCCTCACCCACCCTGGAGTGCAGCGGCACGTTCACAGCTCACTGCAGCCTTGAACTCCCAGGTTCAAGCAGTCTTGCTGCCTCGGCCTCCGGAGGCTGTAACTACAGGCATGCCCCAGCACACCCAGCCAATGTTTCTTTCTGTGGTGATGAGGTCTCATGTTGTCCAGGCTGGTCTTGAATTCCTGGCCTCAGGCAATCCTCCTCCCTCGGCCTCCCAAATCGCTGAGATGACCAGCTTGAGCCGCCACATCCAACCCCGACAGCTCTAGTTTGTAAGCGATTTACTCCGCGGCTGAGAGGGCACCTCGGTTGCAGAGGAAGGGGGTGGGGATAGATGTTGCTACATTGCTTTCCCAAAGGGTATGCCCGGAGCATTGCCAGTTTTGAACATTCCTGCACGTTGGAAAACCGTTTTAGTAAATTTGACACCTGTTCATGTGTGACGATGCTTGTTGCGCTGTCAGCTTAGGAAAGCCCCGTCCGCAGCATCAGCTGGAGGAGAGCCTGGTCCACGGCATCAGCTGGAGGAGAGCCCCGTCCGCGGCATCAGCTGGAGGAGAGCCCCGTCCGCGGCATCAGCTGGAGGTGACTTTCAGCTGCGCATCTCCTCTGGAAGCCACACTGGGGTTTGGACAGACAGTGACACCTGGGAAGTGTGGTGACCGCTCTGATGAAGCCTTTGTTTTGTTTTCAGACAATGAGTATCTATTTATGGATCTGGAGCAAAAGCTCAGCAAGTACTTCCCAAAAGACTGGAAGAGAGAAAGGTATCAAGTAAGTTTGGAGCGTCGGGTGGGAGAGGCAGGGCACCATGGTGGGCTGTGCTGGGCCTCGGGGACGCGTGGGGTGGGAGAAGGAACCGTGGTGGGCTGTGCTGCACCACAGGGATGTGTGGCGTGGGAGAGAGCACCGTGGTGGGGTGTGCTGGGCCGTGGGGATGTGCTGCCTCATGTCCATGCACCTGCTCCATCCAGAGGGGCCATGTGCAGGGGGACTGCAGTGAGCCCCGAGGGTGCAGGCAGGTGAGCCCACGCTGATCTCGCCTTCGCAGATGTTCTTGAACGCCGTAGAGCCTGTCTGCACATAGAGTTTTCCTGTTAGTAAATACCGTGAGTCAGGAGATGTCAGCTGTGGCTGCGGATGCCTGAGCTTCGGCTTTGAGCTGGGCGTGCACCAATCCCAGACCCCCACACTGGGAAGACAGGACAGCGAGGGCACCTCGCTGTGGCTCTTGCGTTTTCTTGTATTTTCCCCACCAGGGAAGCAAGAAATGCAGAGCGCCCTTCGTGGCCTTCCTCCGAGTGCGGCACTACGTGGAAAACGGAAGGAGGTGACCGCGCTGACTTGCTTTCCTGGAATGTTGAAAATCTGCCACGTGAACAGAAGTCCTATGAAGGCCACACAATACATTTGAGTTTATACTAAAAAACAAAAACAAATACAAACAACCCACTCTATTGGCTGTTTAGGGGAGCACAGGAATTCCATTTAATTGAAATGCATACAGACTGTGTCATAAAGTGGCACTTCTTCAAACGCGGGACTTGTCCTCTGTAGGGTGGGGATGCCATATGCAGGCCTTGGGTGAGGCTTCTGGAGGCTGCTGGGTGGAGGGCTCCTTGGTGGCAGTAAGTCACCTGCGCCCCGCTCCAGGAAGAGTGTGGGCCTGTGCCAAGCTGGCCCTGCAGGGACACGGCTGTGGATGTCACAAGATAGGAACAAGGTGCCAGGGGCTCAGATCGACCCCAGGAGCTGGCATGGGGAGGGACAAGGCAGGGCCACAGGGGCTGACAGTCCCCACACTCACTCCCTGCTGCCTTCCAGCGACCCCCGGGCACGGCACCTGTACTACTGCCACCTGAAGGAGCGTGTGCTTCGGTCCCAGTGCGCCCACCAGGAGGAGGCCTACTTCCTGCTGGCCACCTGTGCGCTGCAGGCTGACCTGGGCGAGCACTGGGCACCGGCCCATGCCGGGAGGTACTTTGAGCCACACTCCTACTTCCCACAGTGGGTAAGGTTGGGGCCACAGCCTCCCAGCACTGCTAGCCTGGCGCTGTCCACCTCCACCAGGTCCATCCACAGGAACAGGGGCTGGGGGCCTGGCAGGAGCAGCTGGAGGAAGGGCCAGGGCATGGAAACGGGGAAGCCATCTGTCCTTTCCTCCTGAAGGCCCAAGGGGCCTGCCCATCCCCAAAGCCGGCGGTGTGGGAGGACTGGCCGGGAGCAGGCTGGTCTGGATGCCTGTGCCCCCAGCCAGCTGTGTGGCCTTGCTCGCGTGGCTTCACCTCTCTGAGCCCTCGGCTGCCTGGCTGTGGAATCTGCCTCCCCAAGTATCCGGTGACCCATAGGAGCCTCTGAGCCTCAGCTTCTTCGCCTGTAAGGGAACCGGTGCCATTCCCGGGAGGAGGGGGCCTGATGGCCGTGCGGGTGGATGGCCGTCACTCCAGGAATGCAGGCTGGTGCCGGTGAACTCGGAGGTTTCTCTCCTTGACGGTTCATTGCAGCGCACCTCTCCTCTGTCCTGGGCACCTTGGGGCCTTCTCCTGTTTGCTCTGAATGGAGATCGCTGAGGCCAGCATGGGGCCCAGCCAGGCTTCCTCCAGGCACTGTGGACGTCACATATGCCCCTGGCCTCTGGCACACTTGCACGATCCTTGATTGCATGTCTCAGGATCTGACCCCAGTGTCAGGTGGTGGGCGCAGCTGATCCTCATTGGGCAAGTTCCCAGGAGCCAGGCCTCGTCGGGTGTGGAGTGCCCCTGCAGAAGTCTGAGGAGGGCTGGCTGTTGCCATTCGCCCTGAGGGGGACCCAGGCGGGACAGGGAGTCAGACAGGCCAAGAGTAGAGCGGGCACCGAGACTTCGTCCCTGGGTCCAGGCTCAACAGCCAGGCCCTGGCCCTGCCCGCTGAGGTCGGCACCAGCTGCAGGAGGTTGGGGAGGCTTCTCAGAGCAGGCAACCGGTGAGGAGGAAAGCAGGCCAGCAGAGGTCTGAGCTCACCTCCCGGCAGGCTGGGGAGGCTTCTTGGAGCAGGGGTCTGGCCAGGAGGAAGGGGGGCCATTAGGGATCTGAACTCACCTCCCAGCTCTGTCCTCAGATCATCACCAAGAGGGGGATTGACTACATCTTTCGGCATATGCCCGCCCTGCTCTGCGAGCGCCAGGGCCTGAGCCCCAAGCAGGCCATGCTGCGCTCCATCCAAGAGGCCTGCCGGCTGGAGGACGTGCCCGTGCACTTCTTCAGGCTGTACAAGGTCGAGTGCAGGGCGGCCAGTGACGGGGCTGGACTCTGACTCCAGGCCAGGGACGGATGGAGCCCCTCAAGCTGACAGTGGGATCAGGACCCCAGGCCAGAGGGTTGGATGGAGCCCTCCCAAGCTGACAGTGGGATCAGGAACCCAGGCCAGGGATGGACGGAGCCCCCCCTCAAGCTGACAGTGGGATCAGGACCCCAGGCCAGAGATGGACGGAGCCTCCCCTCAAGCTGACAGGGCGATCAGGACCCCAGGCCAGGGATAGACGGAGCCCCCATGGCTAACAGTGGGAACCAGGACCCCAGGGCAGGCGTGGCCAGAGCTCCCCAAGCTGATAGTGTCACCAGGACCCCAGGGCCGGCTTGGAAGGGCTCTCTTAGGTCACAGCTGATGTTTGTTTAGCCTGATCAAAGGCATGCTTGTGCTGACAGGGTGGTTTGGTCTGATACTGGAGTGAATCAGACTCTAAATGGGCCCGAGCTCAGCCTGCTCCATGGAGGCCTTGGCCCCTGGGCAGACTGAGCACACTCCGCCATCAGTGAGACCCAGCACCCCCAGGCCCGGGCCTTGACCTCTGACCTGTGTCCTTTAGGATAAGGAGGAAGTTTGCTCCACCGTGATCCTGGGACTGACCCTCAGGGGAGTGCACATCTACCAGCTGACGGGAGGGGTTTCAGCCTCACAGAGCCCCTGCTCCTGCCCCCACCCCTTCTCCCTTCCCCATGGGGGGCTGGGCTGTGTAGCCTCCCTGCAGCGGTCACGGGTGCTGGCTGGCCCCGCCTGGACGCCCGGCCCCTGCTGTCCTGCAGGAGGTGAACCGAGTTCCACAGCTGCTGTACGACTTCCCCCGGCCCCACGTCGGGAAGCTGGCATTTCTGGTGGGTGTCTGGGGGGATCTCCATGCCCTGGAGAGTGTGGGCCATGCAGCTTCATCTTGAGGGCATTTCCTGGGCATTTTATCCCCACGAGGTGCAGGTTGCTTCCTGCCAGCCTCTCAGTGCCGCAAGACCCCACCTCTTGGGGCCATCAGGCTGGCCTGGTCCCACGGGCTCTGCGTCTAGCCCAGCCCTGAAGGCATTGGGTGTTTAGCTGCCAGCTGAGGTCTAGTTGTTATTGCTGGAAAACTGGCTCCCAATTGAGAAAACCAAGGGAGAGAAAATAAGAGCAGGTGGTAGACATGTACCTGCATGGCCTCTGTTTCTCTCGTCCTGACCCCAGAGCAGTCACCAGGGCCACCCGCAGCCTGGGTGACAGGGAGGAAAGGGCAGTGACTGTGGGGGCCGCTGGGCAGCAGGCTTGCCCTGGACATCCAGACCCAGGTCTTCTCGTCCCACCCTGGAGCCCCACCCCCCTCACGCAGCTGCAGGCACTTCCTAGCCAGGAGGGCCGCGTCCTCCCCAGCAAGGGCAGGGCCGAGCTCGCCCTGAGCACGGCAACGTGAAAACCTCGGCCTCGTCCCCCTGGGGGCCGTGGCTGACATTGAACATCGTCCTTTCCTGTTGCTAGCGCGGTTTTCAGCCTGTGGAGTGGCACCTTCTCTCCTGTGTTCAGGGGAAGAAGCTGGAGATCTGGCCGGACGGGCTGCCCGCGGCGCGGAAGCTGGTTTATTACACGGGCTGCGGCGCTCACGGCACCTGCTGCACCTGCTGCGCACCAGCCACCAGCTCCAGCTCCGCATGCGGCCTGCGCTACACGTGCTGCGGCGGCGGGAGGAGGCAGAAGGTGGGGCTGCGTGGGCGCTGGGCTCCAGGCAGGGCTGCGCCTTCTGTCTCCTCTGCGCTGTGTGAGGCCTCCTGGCTCCCGCGTTCTCCAGATGCTCAGGTCAAAGGGCGGGTGGTGCCCCCAGCTCTACCCAGAGTAGGATTGTGTAGACGGGGCGGGGGAGGAGGACGGCTCTCAGAGCCGCCTGAGGTTCCACTGCTCCTCCCACCATGTGCCCACAAAGAGCAAGAAGTGCAGGTTCCGACAAGGCCTGGCTCAGCGTTTACCCACAGGCCCGGTCTCCCACCCCGCTCCAAGTCCTCACCCAGCCCTGCGCGTGCGTTTCTGCCTCCTGGGCTCTTCCTCCTGCGTCAGCGGGTAGGGTCCCTCTCCAGCCGCCCTCACTGCCGTCCCCGCTCCCCGCAGAGAAGCAGCGCTACCGGGAGTCGTACATCAGCGATGGGCTGGAGCCGGACCTGGACCCATCCAGCAGGGGCTCCCCGGGCAGCGGGGGCAGCAGGGACAGTGGGGACAGCAGCCAGCACTGCCCCCACCACCTCTCACTCCACTCCACCGACAGCCACGGCAGCTCCCACACGGCAGGCATCGAGGCAGACTCCCGGCTCAGGGAATCCAGAGAGATGCTTGTGGACCCGCCCTCAGGGGTCCAGGGGCTCCCGGAGAAGGCGCCGTCCTCCGGCCCCAGGACCAGTGGCAGCCGCCCTGGCACACATGACAGCCAAGGACCAGTGGGCCCAAGGGGGATGCCCAGGCACCCAGCGGCAATGCCCTGACCTGCCCTCCAGGGGCCAGACCGTGAGGGGCGGAGCTGCCTGTGACTTTCATCCGGAAAAATGTGCCAGAACCTGCCGGGAAAAACAGAGGAGGCAGGGAGGAGCTGCCTGCAGCCTGCCATACCCGAGTCCCTTGTCCCCAGCAAAGGGGCAGCCGCAGGCTGGGATAGACACAGGAGCAGTGGGTCCTCTGGGTGCAGATGAGCCCAGGTCCTCGAGCTTTCTTGGAAGTCCATCTCAGGAGCCCCTCCCACTCCTAGGAAGCCCACCCCCACACATAGGAAGAACCCCAACACGTAGGAAGCCCCCCAACTCCTAGGAAGACTCCCCACTCCTAGGAAACACCCTTCCCTCCCAGGGACCTCACCCCAACACATAGGAAGCCCCCCACTCCTAGGCTGCCCTTCAACTCCTAGGAAGCCTCCCACACTTCTAGGAAATCCCCCACTTCTAAGAAGCCCCTCACTCCTAGGAAGCCCCCTGGATTCCTAGAGAACTCCCTGACTCTTAGGAAGCTCCCCCACTCCTAAGATGCCCCCTGAACTCCTAGAGACCCCCCAACTCTTAGGAACCCCCCCCACTCTTAGGAAGCCCCATGGACTCCTAAGAAGCCCCCAACTCCCAGGAAGCCTCCTCACTGTTTAGCAGCCCCTCCACTCCTGGGAAGCCCCCACCTACCAGCTTCCCTCCCATCAGGAAGCCTGGGTTAGAGCGGTGTCTTTTTCGCTCAGTTGAGTAGGAGTGAGAAGACAGAGCCATTCCCAGAGTCTTCTAGGACCACGTGTCCAGCAGGCCCAGGATGTGGCATTCTGTCCTGGAGGATGCTTCCTGCTCAGCCCCTGTGTGTGAGGCTCTGAAAGCTTCCTTAGTGCCCCAGAAAGGGGACCTCAGCTCTGCTGGTCTCTTGAGTGTTCCCATGGCCTTGACAGCAGATGTGATGAGGTCAGATGGGACCAGCCCGCGGGCTCGGTCACCCAGTGCCACCAACAGCATCACCTGCAGTCACCCAGTGCCATATAGCATCACCCAGGGCCACCCAGCATCTCCCAGGGCCTCCCAACGCCACCCAGCATCACCCAGGGCCTCCCAGCGCCACCCAGCATCACCTGCAGTCACCCAGCGCCATCCAGCATCACCTGCAGTCACCCAGTGCCATACGGCATCACCCAGTGCCACCCAGGATCACTCAGGGCCTCCCAATGCCACCCAGCATCACCTGCAGTCACCCAGTGCCATCCAGCATCACCTGCAGGTACCCAGGGCCTCCCAATGCCACCCAGCATCACCTGCAGTCACCCAACAACACCCAGCATCACCCAACATCACCCAGGACCAGGTGTTTCTGTCACTAACCCACCGTGTCCACGGTTGCAGTCGGAGTGTCTGGTCCACCAGTAAGGGATGGTTGGCTTCCATCTCTGAGGTTTTACTCTAGCTCTGGGGTCTGTAATCCAGCAGGAATCACCGTGCTAATCCCACATCCGCACAGTAAGAGCCCGTTTTAGCAGAGGTCAGGGAACGGAGCGAAAGCAGTCACCACACTGAGGACAAGGGGGCAGTGTGAGCCTCAGGAGAAACAGCGGCCGAACCTGGGCCCCCAGCTCCGCAGGGGACTGCCCTTTGGGGAGAGCCACGTCAGGCAGGACCCAGCCACCTATGCTCACGGCTGCCTCCTCCCACAGCCGCTTGCTGGGAGCCCTGTGCCCACGTCAGGACCAGAGGCCACAGCGCTCAGGTCGTGTACCAGGTAGGATCCCTGCCACGGGCCAGAAGCCCGGGCTCTGCTCCTCCACCCCCTTCTCCTATGTCCCCTGCCAGGGGCCCTTGGGGCCTTCCTAGGCCTATCAGAGGGTCCCTCGACTGAGACCCCCAAGATGCAGCAGGCAAGTCAGGGAGCAAGGCTCTCAGGGACTGAGGCAGGTGGGTGTAGGTGGAGGCCTCAACTCAGGGCCATGTGACCCAGCTTGCTATGGGGACGGACGGGTCCTGCCTGGGCCTGGGGTGGCCGGGCCCTGAGTGTCACTGGGCCACTGTAGGCAGGAACTGGACACCTGGGCCCTGTGACCTGCCGTGCAGCAGACTGGCTGCCCCACCCCTCCATCCACTGGCTGCCCTACCCCCTCCATCCACTGGCTGCCCCACCCCTCCATCCACTGGCTGCCC
>NW_016107695.1:1662064-1665827 GCF_001604975.1 Cebus imitator
CCCCTTCTTCCACTGGCTGCCTCCGCCCCCTCCATCCACTGGCTGCCCCGCCCCTCCATCTACCTCCTCCACCAGGGCCTGGTCCAGTGTGCAAGGCTGCTCCGGGCTCCTCTACTCCCCTAGAGCCCCCAGGCCTTAGGGTCCTCCCAAAGGAGCTGGAGAGGCAGAGCCAGTGTCTCCTGCATGCCCAGGTGGGGACTGGCGGGCTCAGGGTTCCCAGCTGGGCTCTAAGTTGCCCTACCCAATCCCCACCCAACACCCCGGGCTCCACCACAGTAGGGCGAGGCCCTGTCCAGTCAGCTCTGTCCAGGATCCCCCTGGAAAGACAGAGAAAGTCAGCTGTGGCTGATTAGTTATCGGATGCTGGATCGAAAGAGGGTAGGGCTGGGCACTGGAGGAAGGAGGGAGGCTGCAGGTCCTGGCGAGTGCAGAACCATCCCAGTGGAGGCGAGCCCAAGCCAGGGTCAGCCACTCCTCAGAGGAGACAGCCACCCAAAGCCACCTGTGCACTGGCCGGGGACTCTAACTCTTGAAAGATGTATTGATGAAAGTCACCTGCCCACTGCTGCCTGCTGCCAGGCGCCTTGTCCACCTCCAGGGGGCACAATGGTGCAGCTCTGAGGGGCCACAGTGGCCAAGAAGCTCGGGTTGCAGGCGTCACCTAAGGGTGATGATGCTGCCCGCTGGATGCCCACCTGGACGGGGCCTCGGACAGTGACAGTTTCCTCCCGTGTAAAATAAGAGGCTGGTCTTGATGTCTGAGGTGCCCAGAGCTGGTGTTCAAGGGCCACAGTCAGACCTGATCCTAAATTACACAAAATTTGGAGTCCAGGTCCACTGAGCTACAAGGCAGAAAACAGCCCCGAGAAAGAAGCTGGGCAAGGTGGGGGCTCCCAAAATGCACCAGAAGAAAATGCCAAGCCTCTCTTGAAAGGGCCACGGGCAGGCCTGAGGGACGGACACAGATGTCTCATTAGGGAAACTGAGGCAGTGTGGGCTGCTATGCTGATGAGAGGCAGGGGAGGGACTGGCCCCTGGAACCAGCACCCCCGAGAGGTCGGCAGGTAGGGCTGGGGCCAGTGTGTGCCGGGGGAGCCCGTCCAGGGCAGGCGGCAGTGCACAGCAGTGCAGGGCAGGTGTTGGCAGGGAGGGCGGCTCTGTGGCCACAAGCAGTGTGGCTGCCGTCTGCAGTGGCGGGAGCGGGAGGGCGCTGCAGGCTTCACCCCATGGCTTCTCTCTGCAGATCCGAGAGATGAAAGCCGGGGCCAGTGAGGAGCAACATAGCTGCAGCCTGGACGGTACGCGTCTGCACCAGCTGGCCCTGCACCCAGAGCCTGCCTCACTCTGCCACACCTTCCACTGCACCCTGGACCTCAGGCTGGCATGCCCCTGCGAGACCAGGGCCACGCTCCCCAGCAGCAGGTCCAGGAACTGCCTGGCTCTGGACCTGCTCAGGGAGGCCCCGCCCCCACAGGAGTCTGTGGTGTAGGCACCATCTACCCAGCAGCACCATCTACACTGCCAGCCTCAGGTAGCTCAGCCCCCACCCACCCACTGCCACATGGCCCTTGGCCCTTCCTGCCCACCGGATGCTGCCCCCACCTCCGCAGCCAGCACGCTCCACAGGCTCACCTGGGACAGGTGTGGAGCCGGCTCTGACATCAACCTGGGAGGTGACAGACAGTCCCACACCTCATGCCTGCCCGAGGTGCACCTGGGAGCTCCTTCCGTCGGGGTCTCCAGGGAGTAGGTTCAAGGTCTGGCAGGTTCAAAGCCATGGTGTTGACCTTAGCCCCTCACCCGTCCTAACCTGGGAGAGAAGGTGACAGTGGGCCCCAAACCTGGAGAGAGAGCTCTGACGTTTACGACAGCTCCCTGGGAGACAGTACTGGTGGGCACCGGCTTCCAGGGCCCCTGAGCCGAGTTCACGGTGGCTGTTGCTGTGCAGGACCCAGGCCCCTTCCAGACCTGGACCCTCCTGCAGTTCCTGCTTGCAAGTGCTGGGCCTGTCAGACGGAGGCCCCTCCTGAGACGCAAGCCCAGAACTGTCACCTCAGACCCAGCCCAGACCCTCACCCACCACCCATGTGAGTGACACACAGAAATTAGTCAATGACTGTGCTTTCCCTTCCAAGTAAGACCCCACTGCCCCCAGGCTAAAGCCAACTCTGCTGCCACCTCAGCCATGATGCCTCAGGGCCCGGTCTGCTCACAGCACAGGTGGCTTCCTTAGGTCATTTTCCTGGGCGGGGTGGGGCCGGTGCAGCCCAGATGGGGAAGGAGAGAGGCTTTGGTGACACATAGGGAGTGGGGGACTGGCTGTGAGTGGCAACTGCTCTGACCGGGGTGGGCTCCATGGGTCATGCAGCCTCAGCACCTCAGGCTTTGGAAGGCCTCCGGAATGGGGTCTCCCTCGGGCTCTGAAAGACCTCCGGGGTGGGGTCTCCCCAGGGCTCCTGCACAAGACTCCAGCACACGTGCACAGCTGCTGTCCTCTGCATTTAGGAGAGTGGCCCATGTGTCCCTGCTAGTCTCAGCCCAACACAGAGAGCTGAGAGGCCACAGTGGTGCCGCCCTGTGCCCTGAACACCACTGTCCCCTTCACTGTCTGTGTGTGATGAAGACCATGCCGCGCCACCCTTCAACTCACTGGAGACCAGGGTGAGCTTGAGCCCTGTGGCCTGCTGCAGGGCCGCGTGCATGGTGGCCACCTCTTTGATGGGTCCATCCAGGGGGGCCTCTCTTTTCTGTGAAAGGAACCGTGTGTGTGCCCCAGGCAAATGTAATAAATAACCTGAATGGATACCTCCTTTTTGAACCCGGGCCAGCCTGCCTGGGGGTCTGGTGAGACAGCAGCTGTAACTCACTCAGGGCATCAGCCACCGAAGGCTGCTTTCTGTAGACAGCCATGAGCCCCACTGCCATGGAGGGCAAGACCGCCCACAGCTCCCGTGCAGTGGGGAAGGGCAGCTGGTGCTGGCTCAGGTGTGGGCGTGGGGGCGCTTCCCAGAGGCCCCTCCCGTTAGTACATGACAGACCTGCCCTGGTCCAGCGCAGGGACTGTCTGCTTCCTTCCAAGAAACGAGGGCAAGAGCCCAGACCTGCGGACCATTAGGGAAGGTTGGGAGATGGAGCAGGCAGCGTCCACCATGAAGCAGGGTCTGAGCCAAGACCTACACGCACAGGTGCACACACACACAGGCACACAGGCACACGCACGCACACACACGCACATACATATGCACATGCACACACAGGCATGCACACACATGCACAGGCACACACGTGCACACTCACACATTTGCACACTCCCCACATCCAGGCATCCCCTGCCGGTCACCTTCACCACACACCATAGACCCCAAGAGCAGCAAAAATCTGGCCCGCCCACCCCTAACTTGTGCAAGCATCACACTGCGGCCAGCCCAGCGCCCTGTGTCCCAGCAGAGGCGACGCAGCCCTGGCCCCTGCCTGACCGGAGAAGCCACTCCCGCCCTGCTGGGGATTCCTATTTCTGTCCTTCCTCTGGGCCTTGTGGACAAACATGGAGAATTATGCCAGATGTCTGTTAACATCTGGCATGTGGAGAGGACAATTAGGGGCCCGGCTGCCCTGAGCCTTGTCCAAGAGGGGACGGCCAGGCAGGCCACACAAAGCCCACTGCGGCCACTGGCTCTGACACACCCGGCCAGGCCCCAGCAGGCTCCCCTGAGGCTTGGGCCTCAGCCATGCTCACTGCCCTCCCCACATGCACCTCCCCACA
>NW_016107695.1:1666352-1676695 GCF_001604975.1 Cebus imitator
CCCCTCCACACAGCCCCCTCCACCCAGCCCCCTCCACCCAGCCCCTCCACACAGCCCCTTCACACAGTGCCCTCCACACAGGCCCTTCCCCACAGCCTCCTCCTGCGTCCCGGACACCTGGAGGGCACGGTAGAGCTGGACGCAGAAGGCCAGGCTGGGAGGGGCTCCTTCCCGGAGAGAAAGCAGCAGAGAGCCGGGCCTTGGGAGGTCCAGGAGGCCAACCCTCCCTATTGCACAGATTAAGTTCAAAGGTCTTTTAGGCCATACAGCTATTTTCCAGGAAAATGGACACCGACCAGTAGGGACAGGGATGTTTTCTAAGAAGGAGGGCTGGGGACAGGACTGGGGGTGGCCTCAAATGGACAGGGGCTGTGTTGGGGGAGCGGTCTTGTGGCCCCCAGGTGGCATAAGGCAGGCAGGAGGGGGAGGGGCACAGGGCAAAGCCCCCAATCCCTGTCTTGCCCTGTTAGTGGGGAAGAAAAGAAACCCACCTGGCCCTGGCCCTGAAGACCCCCTAGGAGCAGGCCAAGGACTGCCGGCTATCACAGCCTCTCATGACCCCAGCCAGGGTGGCCAGTCCTGCGGCCGGGGCCAGGTCAGAGGTCAAGCTGGCAGGTCCAGACTCGTGAGAACCGCCCAGAGGGCTTGCTCAGGCTGGGTTTCTGGGTCCCCACCAAGTCCGCTGGGACTCGGAACTTGCACTTCCGCCGCCTCCCCCCTCAGCTGCCCCCGGAATCTGGGTCTGCTGGGTGGGGTGTGAGAGTCAGTAGATCCTGTTCCTGGGGACAGCTGGTCTGGAGGGTGACAGGGTGGCCCTGGGCAGGTGGGGCTGGTTCCTCTGGCCTGTGTTGAAGCATTCCCCCCTCTGGGCCCCGGCCGTCAGCCCAGCCTCCCTGATAGAAATGGAGAATTCCAGGCAGAGCTGGTTCTTCCTCCCAGAGAGCCTGCTTCAGCCACGGTGACCAGGACCTGAGAAGCTCTGCTCTCGGGCTGAGCCCTAGGCAGGAGGAGGCCAAGGTCTCTGGGCTCCCACAGGAGAGGGGGCGTCCAGTCCAGCGCCAGCTCGTCGAGGTCGTGGACTGTGTGGTCCACATGCAGGGGACATGTGCCAGAACCACCAGGAATGCTGAGCTCTGGGACCCTGCCAATGCGCTCACAAAGTTCTGTCATCTTGTAAAACTCGCGGAAGACTTGGTCATCCGTATTTGGGGCTGGCGGCCCCTTCCACTGGGTCCGTCATAACACTCCTTTCACCTCGAGGGTCCCTGAGGAGCTGGGGGTGTGTGGGGCCCCCAGAGGGGAGGCTGAGCTGGACACGCACTTGGCTCCATCTGCTGGGAGCCGTTTCGGGGTTCCCAGTCACAGCGTCTCTGCCTGCAGGAGCAGCAGGGAGTCCCGGGACAGGATGGCCAGGGCCAGAGGTCACATGGCGAGGCAGACACGTCCTCCCAGCCTGGGAGGTGTGGGGACGGCAGCGGGAGAAAATGCTGCTCCTGCTGCCCGGCCCACGCCCACGATCGTCCTCACCACGGCGGGCTGTGATGGGGGGCGGGTGGGGGAGGCCTTCCAGGAGCTGGGGTTAGAAACAAATCTGGGCAGCCCTGCAGGAGGAAGCGGGCATTCCACAAAGGCGTGAACCGGCCACCACGAAATGGGGAAATGCCATCGGTCAATTGCTTATTCATCAAAGGTGCTTCGTGAATAAAACACTGTCACTGAATATTGTGTTGTGTTTTCCAGCTTTTTAAGCTTTGTGATGATTTTTTAATGTTTCTGTTTATATTCATCTTCATTCTTTAGAATTTGTCATCTGATCTTTTTTCCTGTGAAGGAAGGCTTTCCATCACCATCTAACCATGGAAGTTTCAGGCCCCAGAACTGAGTCTGGGGTGGGGGCTCTGATCTCGGAGCCTTAGGTGACACAGCGGCTGCCGCTCCCTGCTCACGCCCCCCTGGCTACAGATGAGGCCCCCTGGCTAAGGATGAGTCCCCCTGGCCACCAGGGACAGGCTGGGGCTCCCTCCCGGATTGCCGCCAGCCCATGCCTGGTTCTCTCTTTTTTTTTTTTTTTTTTTTTTTTTGTGTGGGTTTTTTTTTTTTTTTTTTTTTTTTTTTTTTTGGGATATGTGTGTGAGTTTGTATGTGCATGACAAACGAAATGACCATAAAATTCCTAGGGAAAGGATAAAGAAAAATATGTATTTATCTATTATTTTTACTATTATATTTCATATGGAAATATTGAAAATGTGTTTGCATAAAATCTTCAATATGCCCTTTTTATAAGGCCTGATCAAAATTGATCTTTGCTAAATATGGAACTAATAAGTTTGGTTAAAGATAAAACCAAATTTATGGCTTTTATCGAATATTATTTTTAAATGTTAAAGTCTTAAGTTTATAATAATTTTTTTTTTTTGAAAAGCAAGATCATGTGAGATACTCTGTTCTTACTAGATCTCAACTGTGTGGTTTCTTTTTTTTTAATAAAAATAAAAAATAAAGTTTATTTCCTCTTAGATCCTTATATTGTGCAGCCTTTTTTACTCCAAAATTGCTCCCATCGTTTCCAAAATAGACATATATTCTTTTTTTAAAAAAAGAAAGAGAAAGAACATGCCTGGTTCTCCAGCAACCACAAGGAGGCAGTGTTCTTCCTGAGTCCCCTCCTGGCTCCGCCCTGGCGTCTGTGCTCCGGTGACCAGCCCAGCCTCCGCTGGCAGGGGTGTGGCTCTCCCCGTGTGGCCACTGCTGCTGTCACAAACCAAAGCACGCAGCAGGAACTGGATGTCCCCATCACCAAGTGGGGACCTGTTCGCTGTACCCTCTGTTGTCTGTCCCTGGACATCAGGGCCACTGTCCTCTGCCCATGCCCTGGGCGTCCACGGGGTTGGGGCAGCTACAGGGCCTGGCGCAGTGGGAGAAGAGAGGAAGAAGCACCTCCCCAGAGCAAGACGCAGGGGTGCGCCCTGTGGATTTGCGGGCCAGGCTCCCTCCTGAGCGGACATGGGAACACGTAACAATAGGAACAGGCTGCCGAGCATGGGGTGGCCTCCCCTGGGGTGGATGCAGGAGGTGGGCGTGCCTCAGGAGCCTCTGCGATGCTCTTTATGGCCAGGCATGGCGGCTCACACCTGTAATCCCAACACTTTGGGAAGCCAAGGCAGGCGGACCCCTTGAGGCCAGGAGTTTGGGACCAGCCTGAGCAACCTGGCAAAGCCCCATCTCTACAAAAAATAAAGAAATAAAATTAGCCAGGCATGGTGGCACCTGTGGTCCCAACTCCTAGGGAGGTGGAGATGGGAGGATGGCCTGAGCCTGGGAGGTCGAGGCTGCCATGAGCTGAGATCCCGCCGCTGCACCGCAGCCTGAGTGACACAGTGAGACCATCTCAAAAGAAACCAAAGCGCTCTTTGTTCTCTGGGGAAGGGGCTGCCCAGCAGAAGGTGGTGGAAGGCATGAGGCCCTGCGGCCCTGACCTGCAGAGTGGGCGTGCCTGCCTGTAGACTGGGCGCTGGTCTGGGAGGTGGCACTGCCCCGCATGGTGGCAGGCGTGTGAAGCAAGGCATCCAGCCAGGTCCAGGCCGCCTCCCCACAGCCTCTCCGTGTGTCTGGCTTCTCACTGTGATGCCCGGGGGCGGGTGCCCTTGGCTCCTGAGAGGTGGCAGGCCAGCCCCAGCTCCAGCCCCATTGTGTCCACGGCATGTCCACGGCGTGTCCACAGTGTGGTGTCCTTGTTCTGGTTGCTGCAACAGCTCCCCTGAGACTGCGTGGCCTCACTCCACCCACTGCTCACGGTTCTGGAGGCTCGAAGTCCAAGATCAAGGTGCTGGCCAGTTCAGTTCCTGGTCAGGGCCCCTCCCTGGCCGCTGCGTAGTCTCAGGGTGGAAGGGGTCCCCCTTACAAAGGCACTGACCCCACCGGGAAGGTCCACCCCCACAGCCTCCCCAGCTCCCACAGGCCCCACCTCGTGACACCTCAGCCTTGCTCATGAGGATTCCGACACAGACCTCGGGGGACGAGCTCAGCCCACCGTGTGTCACGGTGCTGGGACAGATGTCCAGCTCATCTGTCTTCATCCCAGTCTTAGGAGCTTCAAGACAGAAGCCTTGGGCATTTACTGCAGTTTCCTTGGTGCCAAAACAAGACCTGGGTACAGGGTACCAATAAATGGACACAGAAGAGGTGCAAGAGTGAGGGAGAGGCCGGGTGGAGAGGCTGGGGGCAAGAGTGAGGGAGAGGCCGGGTGGAGAGGCTGGGGGCAAGAGTCAGGGAGAGGCCGGGTGGAGAGGCTGGGGGCAAGAGTCAGGGAGAGGCCGGGTGGAGAGGCTGGGGGCAAGAGTCAGGGAGAGGCCGGGTGGAGAGGCTGGGGGCAAGAGTCAGGGAGAGGCCGGGTGGAGAGGCTGGGGGCAAGAGTCAGGGAGAGGCCAGGGTAAGTGCTCCCCCTCAGTGGGCAGTGCTGTCTCACTCTGGCTGTGCCAGCTGTTCACCAAGGGTAAGCCAGAGTCCAGCTGGCTGTGATGGAGCTGAAGCCCTTGCAGAGGGCCAGCTGGCATCTGGCCACACCCACCCGCCTGCACTGTTCTGGCCCCCACCCATCCCGGGTTCTTGGGGAGGAAAGTGGCTGAAACTCCAGAGTGCCCAGCACTGCAGGGAAACAGATGTAAAATGTCCCTGGGTTTTGGCCAAGCTCCAGCAAGTAGGGGGAAGGTCCAGGGAGCTATGAGACCCCCAGGGCGTCGGTCACTGGGTCCTGCCCACCGGGCCAACAGCTCTCTGGCCTCCCATAGCAACACCCCGGGGTCAAGATCCCACCGCCTCTGTCTCCACAAATGAGGTGTCTTCATGTTTGCTAACCAAGCACAGGCAGCGCGGATTACCAGTTCCCAGGCCCAGGGCCTCAGCCATGCGGGGCTGCCAGGCGGGCACTGCACTGAGGAGGCCGCGGCTGCCCTGGCCACACGAGGGCCCCAGCTTGCCCTCCCTGCCTTCCTCCTGCCTCCTCCCACCGCTGCTCTTTCCCGGAGTGTCAGGGCTGGGTTGTTCCCCAGGTGAGATTCGGAGATAAGCCTGGTCCCAGGCAGTCCTGAGAGTGTCCAGGGCCACAGGCCGTGCTGTGCAGATGCCCCCGCCACACCCAGGGGGCTGTTCCTGGTTACCGGGGAGCATGGGCAGCCTGCGGAGGAAAGGGCTCACAAGAAAGCTCCGGGACAGCCAGCGATCCCAGCATATCCCGCCCCCTCCTACCTCATGCTGAGGCTGACCAGGGTGGGACCCTTGGCGCAGGAACCCCCGGCAAATACCAGCAGGCCCGGGGCTGGTGTCTGGGACGCTGCAGGACGCAGCGCGCGTCCCTCGCAGGGTGATTATGGTACAGAACACATGGTCCCGCACGGCCGGACACTTCAACACCCCCCAATGCCACTGTTTCAGAGGCCGCCCCTAAGGGAGGCACCCCCAGGACCCCGAGATGGGGCCAGGCCCCCGTCGTTCCACTCTAAGAGACCCCTGTGGCAGCCCCCACACCCTGGGTGGCTGCGGGACCTTCGCTCCCTCTCGTCTGGGCTGTGCTCCCCAGTGGCCTCCACATGCCACCTAAACCCCGGCTGAGTGTTTCTTCCCACAGATCACTGGCAAATGTCTTCACAGCCAGTGGCCTCTGACCCCTGCAAGCGAAGAGGGCAGGGTGTTTCATTCTAGCCTTGCAGCGTCCCCCGGATGAAACCACATTTGGAGCTGCCCCAGCCCTGGGGCCTGGGCTCCTTCCGTTCCTCCTCTCCTCTCCTGAGCCTGCCCGTGTCACAGGTTCTGTGGCCAAGGGGCCTGAGGGAGGTAAGGGGTGGGTGATATCCAGGTTCACGGTTCCCCTCCAGGCATGCCCTGTCCGGCTGTGAATCCCACAGACACGTCAGCCCTGGGAACACAAACCTCAGAGTCAGGCGCTCACCCCATAAGGCAGCTCTCACGCACAAACAATTGTGCCCTAGGTCAGCGCCCAGGAGGCCTGGCTGTGTGCCATTTGCAGAAGCCGCGAGTGTGTTTGGAGACACATTTCTCTGTGGCACTGGGACTACCCTCCAAAGGTCCACTTTTGTGAGAGAAGCAACTGTGCCACAAGGGAAAGGCGGACGCTCCTTCCCACCCGCCCACAGCACTGCGTCGGTGAGCTCGTCGGTAAGCACGCCGCCTTCCACTGCCCCAGCGTCCTTGCCTTTCAGTGGGTTGATCCTGAACACCTTCAAGGGCCTGAGCCAGGAGGAAGCAGCTCATGAATGGGAAGATACTCACCCCAGAGCAGAGCTTTTAGTTGACAGAACATCTGTGAGTTCTAGTCACTGACTAGTTTTGGTTTTTTCTGTGTGTTTCCTGGGTCTTTCCCTCCCGTTCTCTTCTTAGGACCAGCACATCTGTACCACGGTGGTGGCCATCTAAATCATGGCCAGCAATGGGGTGAGTGCCTGGAGCCCCACACCCTGGAGGCTGGGCTGGTTTGTAGCAGGTGTGTGGTCTGAGCTCTGGCACTCTGGGTGTGGCTGAGTGGACCAGGCTGAAGACTGGACCCAGCCTTCCTTCTAGGAAATGTGGAGTTGGGATTGAGAGGGGACAGAGCCTGGGAAGCGAGGGCTCAGCTGCACGCCCTGTGATGGCGCAGAGGGGCCCAGTCTGCAGCGTGGGGGTGTCAGGGTGGCATGTGGTGGGGTCCGGTGTCTGCGGCCAAGCACCGCTCCCGCCCACTGCCCCAACTCCGAGTCTCTGCACACATGCCCTGCTTCCGGCCGTGGCACCCGCAGGTTCCTGAGTCACTCCCACCTCTGCCATCCGACACGTCTTCACGATGCGGGGCACGTCTCAGGGGCCCCACCGTGGGCCCCAGGCGGCTGTGACGTGAAGCGCCCATCCAACCTCTACAAAGGCAGCTTGGCCATTGCAACGCCAGCCTCACTCAGAGAGGAACTTCATCAGACGCATGAAGAGGGCTTGGTGAGTGTCACACGGCTCAGCCAGGCTTCCCTTAGGTCACGGCATGGCAGCCGCTTGGGCCCTTCCAGGTCAGGAGGAGGAGGACCTCGGGACCTGGCAGCGGTTCTCAGCGCTGCTGTTCAGTGTGGGTTCCTCGGAGAGGCTTCCATCTCACCAGGGCGGCCGCCTCTCTTGTGTGCCTACATGTCTCTACTGTTAAAGGAACTTCATGCCTCGTGAGCAGGTGAGGGGCTTCCTGAGGAGGAGGCGTCTGCCTGCATAAGGGCCAACCCAAAAAAGAAGGTTGATTTATTTTGGGTACTGAGGGAGCCTCTCAGAACCCGTGGGATCTTTCAGGTCGTCACAATGATGAGGGGACACAAGTGGTATTGAGCAGACAGGCACCAAGGACACCAGGTCCCCCGCCGGGCACAGGACTCGCCCACAAGGCAAATGCTGTCCCAAGGGCCACGTGGCTTTAGCCCCCACCAGACGTTGACAGGTGGAAATCCTGCATTCAGTGGTCCAGGCCTGAACCCTCATTCTGCTCTCCATGAAATCACAAAGAATTACTTCTGCAGCTTTACATACATCACGTGTCAGAAATGCAACAGTGGAACAGCTAACACTTTGTGACGTTACTGAGAGGTTTTCACCATTTACAAAGTTATATCACATTGCTATGCCGCTCGTGACATGCGAGTCACAAGTGTGACGCTTCCGTGTCCGTCTGCTGTTTGTAGCAGCCACATTTGTGGAGATTTTACATGCACATGTCTGCACACACGCAGATACAGCCACTTGACCCTGATTTCTAAATTGTTGAATATACATAAATTGAATATTGTCTTCCTTCTTATACCCAAACTCATTTATTTCACTGTGTGTGCAGGTATAGCTGTTTTGAAAGTTTTACAAATTGAAATATACATATGTATATATACACAGAGAAAAAAAAATTCCCTTCATTTCTCCAGTGTAGTTTTATTTTATTTATTTATTTATTTATTTGAGACTGAGTCTCCCTCTATCACCCGGGCTAGCGTGCAGTGGCACAATCTCAGCTCACTGCAACCTCCACCTTCCGAGGTCAAGCAGTTCTCCTGCCTCAGCCTCCTGAGTAGCTGGGATTACAGGTGCCAGCACACCTGGCTAATGTTTGTATTTTCAGTAGAGACAGGGTTTCACCTTCTTGGCCAGGCTAGTCTCAAACTCTTGGCCTCGAGTGATCCGCCTGCCTCGGCCCCCCAAAGTGCTGGGATTACAGGTGTGAGCCACCACGCCTGGCCTATTCCTCCGTTATGTTATAGTTACATCATTATACTGATTATTTTTTTTTAAAGTGTGCTCTGTCTGGTAGATTATATAATCCATGTGTAATTTCACTTCAGGATAATCAAGGGATCCTTAAAAATCATTGTTAGGAAATGAAGGCGTTTGTCCATGGGGCTTGGCACGGGGCTGGGGCTGCTCACCTGTGGCCCCCACGCTTGCAGCCAGCCTGTGCCGAGGGCGCTGTCAGTCAGCAGGAAACACACACCGATTCTGAAGACTCACTGTGACAAAGACTCTACAATATCTCATCCATGTCTTCATATTGATTTCACATTGATTACACGTTGAAATGATCATATTTTTGATATATGAGATTAAATCTGATCCACCTGCTGCTGAGTTTATCTGCCACCCACGGGTCCACGGATGTGTCATCTGCTTACTGATTCATCTATCATCTCCCACCTCGCTACCCGATTATATTAAAAGCCATGAGTTGAAGCTGGTGCCTCTGCTGTCAGCCCCGCTGTTTGCCTTAGCCCGTTCCTGGCCGGGCAATCTCTGTCTTCAGTGCATGACACCCATACACCTGGTCCCCTGGTCCCCACCCCCAATGGGACAGAATGCTCCACCCTTGGAAAAGGAGTATGGGGCTGTTAGCACACTGGGCTCTGAGCAGCCCCCACCTGTCCCCACGCCTTGCTCTGGGCTTCCAGGAAGGGACAGGTTTCCTGCCCTTTTGCCCCTCAAGAGCAAGGCCACGGCAGCTCACGCTCCTCACCTGAGCCACACATGGGCACGGGTTTGCTTGGTTTGTGATAACTACTAGGAAAGACGTTTTCCCTCCCTCTCCCATCGGGAGGAGAGAGTCAAAAAACATTTTCCTGGCATTGAAACCATCTGTGCTATGAAAGCCACCAGCTGTGACTTCTCTCCAAAACCTGCTTCCCAGCCTCCTTCTCAGAGCCAGAGCGATTGCTGATAGGAAGTGGAGTGTTATTCTCAGGCTGTACCTGTGGCCCCCCCATTCCTCCACACATGCGTTCCTCCTGAGACCCTACTCTTGTCCCCACCGGGGCCGAGAGGGCACATCTGTCACTGTGGGCCCAGTGGAGATGGGGCAGTCCCAGCGGCCATCCCTCCAGCAGAGGAAGCGGTGGGCAGCTGTCTTCACCTCCATCCCCCTGTGAGGCGGAGAGGGTCCCCATGGCGGCAGCCCAGCCCCAAGGCAGGCAAGCCACAGGCCAGTCCCCATAGCTGTTCCGTGTCTCCTTTATGGCTGAGATCCCTCCGGTCTCCCCTGGCCTTGCAGAGGGGGAAGCTGGGCTTCAGAGGCCAAGCAAACCATCAGGAGACACAGAACAGGGAGGTGGTGGAGCCACCAGGGAAGCCAGAGTCCTCCTGGCCCCAGAGCCTCTGCTGGGAATCCTGGGGCCTTGCCTCGTTTGTGTCAAATGAGACGACAGGTGTGAGGCTGGCCCCCGACATCCCTCCCTCCCTGCCACAGCTCCTCATGCCGACTGTGGCAAACAACCAAAAACAGTGGTGAAGAAAGAGGGGGCGGGGGAGGGGGAAGAAAAGTTTCCAACTCCAGGAGGCAGAGGCGGCAGCTCTGAGTGAGGCCAGGTAGCTCTGGGGCCATACATGCCCAGCAGCGCCTCCCCAGAGGTCACAGGGGGGTCCACATGGGGCCCAGGCTGACCAGCGCCACCAGGAAGGAGGAGCCCCCACTGTGAGGCGCTCCCACCCCTGCCCTCCTGCCGATGTCATTTCTGCCGCCTACCGCCTTTCCCAAGGCAGGACCTTTGGGGCCTGGGGCGGCCTCTGGGAAGAGTCCAACGAGGACAGTGAGTGCCTGCCGTGACCCCTCCTGGCCGCACGCTGCAAGGAGCTTCTCTGTGAACCTGCCCCGCCCGCCGGTCTCCCATCTGTGAACCTGCCCCGCCCACTGCTGTCCCATCTGTGAACCTGCCCCGCCCACTGCTCTCCCATCTGTGAACCTGCCCTGCCCACTGGTCTCTGTCTGTGAACCTGCCTCGCCCACTGGTCTCCCATCTGTGAACCTGCCTCGCCCACTGGTCTCCCATCTGTGAACCTGCCCCGCCCAC
>NW_016107695.1:1677192-1694616 GCF_001604975.1 Cebus imitator
CTGCTGGTCTGGTGGGGGTCAGAGGTCCCATCCACGTTCCTGAGGGCGCTCTGCAATAAAACCAGGTGTATGGAGTCCACATCAAATCTGTTCATTTCCGTGCACATATGCATTATAAAGCAATGACAAGAAACACATTTTTAGGGAGGAAAGCTCGTTGCTGTGTTCAATCCGGCTGCTTCTTTCCCTCTGCCAGGGAGCTGGGCTGCCTCTTTCTGGCTGGGCCTCGCTGGACTTGCTGAGCACGGGTTCCAAAGCACAGTCCCTGCAGCCCCTGCAGCCCCTGCGCCAGGTGCCTGTGGCTGGGAGACACGCACAGAACCACCAGCAGCTTTGCGTCGCCTCCTTTAAACAAGAAGAAACACATGCAAGCTGGAAAAAAGAGCAGCATCTTGAAGTGCCCAAATGCTAGCGACCGGGGCCTGGGACGGGCGGCTGCAGAGAGTGGCCACCTGGTGCCGGAGCAGGAAAGTGGCTGCATCTAGCCAGCTCCTGGGACTCCGGGTCCAGGTAGGTCAGCTGCTGATCACTAGTACCCTTCACCTAGGGAAGCCGCAGGCCTTCTCCTCTCCCTCCTGTGTCCCGGGAATTACAGGGGTGAAAAGTCAGCCGGACAGTGAGTCTGACAGTCACCCTGAGGCGTGCTCTCGGCCCCCCAGGGCTGCTCTTTCCAAACCTCCCTTGTGCCGATGCTGGCTGCTCGCGGCCCACAGCTCTGCAGCTCCCTCGGGCCCCACTGGCAGGAGTCATGATCCTGGGGCTTGTCCTCCTGAGGGAATTCTGTCTCTTCATGTTTTCAGGACCAGTAGCGAGGGTTAAGCAGTACAGATGGAAACCACAAACAACAGAGAGGGAAGGTAGGGCTAAGAGGGGCAGTGCAGACCCCGGAGGCTGGGGCCCAGGCTCCACGAGGGACCTGCTGGCTCTCGGGCGCTGTGTACCCCACGGTGCCGCTCTGAGCTCACAGGTGGGCTGCACACCCAGCCCAGGCCACCCGGTCTCTCTGTGGGGGCTATGAGCTTTGGAATCCAAGAGTGCCACATGGTCTCTTAGAGGCAGAATCTAAACATGTGACCCAGTGAACAGCCCCACTATTCACCATGTGGAGGAAGCCAGTTGGCCATGACAGGGGAAACGTCCTACAATGAGAGACAGGGAGAGTGCCTGGAACATTCTGGCCCCCTGAGTCCCAAGCACCAGCAGCCCCTCCACAGCCTCCCAGGGCGTCCCTTCCAGGAAAGAGGAGCCCCCACACTGGTGGCCACGTGCCCCTGCCACCCCTGCCATCCTGCCGTGGCCTTTCTCCGGGCAGGGTCTGCAGGGCCCAGGGCCGCCTCTGGGGGCCTCTGCCTGGACCCTCAGCATCAGGAAGCCCGGCCCCAGCAGAGGCCACTTTGCGGCCGTGATGCTTCCTCGGGTGGGTCCTCCCTTCCAACCGGTCCAGAGTCTGAGTGGGGGAAGGGGCACTAACTGAGCTCCCCCAAACCACCAAGCCCAGATCTGGCCACAGCTGGGTGTCTCCCCCCAGGGGCTGCCTGCGCCCCACCTGGCATCGGCGCTTCATCTGCTGCATCCGGGCTCTGGCACCTGCCCCCAAAAGACCGGAGGAACTGGCGGCCCGAGCAGGCCCACCCGGCTGGAGGGCCCCAGGCCACGTGCGCAGCAGCAGCCTGGAGATCCTCAGTCACCCTGGGGGACCCCCCTGGTGAAGAGAGAGGCCAGAGCTGCCACCCTTGAGACACTGACCCCCCACCGTGAGGCAAGTCACACACAGACCGAACAAGCAGGCAACCAGACTGAGGCATGACGGCGCAGGAGAATAGCCACCCATGCCGTGGGAGGAGAGGGGATGGGAGGAGCAGTGGGGCATGAGTGGCCCTCGAGGACACGCAGGTTGGACGTGTGTGCATGTGTCCTGGGGTACAGGGTCCCCATCCTGGGGCATTTCGGGGTAAGCATTACGGAGGCAGTCCTGAAGGAGGTGGGTGGGTCTGCTCTTCTGGTTTGGGACATGGCCGAGGCGCTCCGACAAGGTCCCCAGGACGTCTGCCAGGAGTGCAAGACTGCGGTTGATGCACGCTGTCTCCCTCAGGGCCGCCCCGGTGGCCCCGGACACACCTGGAACAGGACAGGGACTATCATGCACCATCACCATTTGCACTAAGAAGGGACGCAGGAAAAGCAAAACCAGCTCCTTGGCAGGAGCGGCTTTTGGGCAGGTAGAGGGAGGGGAGGCCTGTGGACGGGACGGGACAGGTGCTAGAGCAAAGGCCCTTCAAGGCCCTGCTCGCGGCTCAAAGCAAGCTCCTGCTGGGAACTCTGTTTTCTCTTCCCAGAGGGCCAGTGTGAGGAACAGGACTCCTGGGTTGCCGGGCTAGGAGAACCAATCCCTGAGAATGTGACGGGGATTTGGAACTCCTCTGCGGAGGGGAACTGCCCCGCTTGCCCGGAGCTTCCCAGGCAGCCTGTGGCAGACCCGGCTCCTCCGGATCGCCGGCTTCTGCAGTGCCTGTGTCCACCCCTGGGAAACACCTGCAGCCCCTGCTCACTGACGCACTGGCTGCTGGCCAAGTCCACAAGCTGCAGTCAGGCCTGCACCTGCTCCATGCACTCTGCAGGGCCTCCAGGAAGCAGCTGTGCAGCCCGGAGAGAAGCACTGTGGCTCCTTCCTGCCCGTCCTGCCTCTGTTTGTTCCCTGGGGAGGGTGGCACTGCAGGTTCGGTCTGCTGCAAGGGGAGTGACAAGGAGGGAAACTGTGGCACAAAGCCATGAAGCTGTGCTTTGCCTCCGTCAGGGCCCTGAAGCTTCTGAACTGCACCCTCCCGCCCACGGTCCCACCCAGCAAGAAGCAGGATCTCAGCCGGGTGTGGTGGCTCATGCCTATAGTCCCAGCACTTTGGGAGGCCAAGGCGGGTAGATCATTTGAGGTCAGGAGTTCGAGACCAGCCTGGCCAACATGGTAAAACCCTCTCTTGGCTGTAATCGCAGCTACTCGGGAGACTGAGGCAGGAGAATAGCTTGAACCTGGAAAGTGGAAGTTGCAGTGAGCCAAGATCACACCACTGCAGCCCAGCCCGGGCAACAGAGCAAGACACCATCTCAAAAAATAAATAAATAAATAAATAAAAAAGAAGCGGGATTTCAGCAGAGGGCAGGGGATAGTGGCTTCTCCGGGGGACAATACGACAGGTTAGAAAGCCACTCTCTTCACTGTGGAAGGTTGAACTAATGCTTAAGTGGCCCAAGGAAAATCAATAATGCTGCTTAGAAAGACCTGGTAATTACGTTAATTAAATCCCACTCAGAAAATCTATGAGCCCTTTTAGAAAGAAATTCTACACTGTTTGACGATCTTCCACAAAAATCCTAGTAAAAGGATCTTCATTTTAATGCAAATGCCTTTGTAGTGTGTTATTCCAAAACAAGCTTCTTAGATTTTTTTTAAGAAAGCAAAATAACATTTATTCACTGTGCCAAATAGAAAATACCATTTTTTTAAAAGGGTGTGAAATCCAGTCTTACACCCCCACCACCAGCAGCCACGCCACCATGGTATCGGGGTGTTTTCGGTAGAGATTGTTGGTGCTCCCTAAACATCACATGCCTGTGCCTTGCCAGCCCCCTGCAGGTCCAAGGCCCTGTGCCCAGCTGTGGCCCGCTCTGGGCACCTCCTGTCAGCTCTCCTGTCACTTCTCCTTCCCTTGCTGGAGCAACCTTGGAGGCCCCATGTTTCAAGTGCCACGCTGGAAAGAAGGATGGGGAATGTTCAGCCACACTGGCCCTTGGCACGAGTGAGAAATGACCTTTCCCAAGTCAACCCACTGAGACCAGGTTTCGCTGGGACTACAGTCCCACATTCGGGCCCCAGACTGTGGCTCTCCAGGTGTGGTCCCCCCCGGAGCCGTGGCTCTCCAGGTGTGGTCCCCCCCGGAGCTGTGGCCCTCCAGGTGTAGTCCCCAGACCCGAGGCTCTCCAACTGTGGTCCGGAGGACCAGGCTCTCCAGGTGTGGTACCCAAAGCCCTGGCTCTCCAAGTGTGGCCCCCAGAGCTGTGGCTTTCCAGGTGTAGTTCCCCAGGCCTGTGGCTCTCCAGATGTGGTCCCCAGACCCATGGATCCCCAGATGTGGTCCCAGGAACCACGGCTCTCCAGGTGTGGTTCCCCAGACCAGTGGCTCTCCAGGTGGGGTCCCAGACCCGTGGCTCTCCAGGTGTGGTTCCCAGAGCCATGCCCTTGCGGAAACACACATTTCTGGCCCAGTCCCAGCCCTGCTGAGCCTGAGCATGGGTGGTGTGTGGTGTCTGCTATTAGGTCCCACCATCCTGCAGAGGACTGAATGCAGCTCCAGTCTGAGAGCCGCAGCCCGGACTCCACAGGCCTTCACAGTGTGTGCTCTTTCCGTGACATAACTGGAACCATCTGATCTGCTACATAGTTTGTAGCTTTGGTTTTAAACTGAAATCACTCTCATTGTTTCTTCTATGACAAATGCATGTACTCCAAGGCGTATGCATGCCCTGCTTTTCTTTCTGCATTATATTTTATTTAGCAGAATATTTCCCTCCCTCCAACCCTCAGTTTTTCTGCTCAGCCTAGGATCCCAGTGGCCTTTTGGGTCTGGGCTTCCAATTGTGAAAAGTTGTGGCTGCTATTCCCATCCTGGCTTCCAGGAGAGGTCTTGGGTGCTGCAGCCATGCTGATTTTTCTTTTTTCTTCTTCTTTTTTCTTTTGGGGACACAGTTTTTGCTCTGTTGCCCAGGCTGGAGTGCAATGGCGCAAATCTCAGCTCACTGAAACCTCTGCCTCCTGGGTTTAAGCGATTCTCCTGCCTCAGCTTCCCGAGTAGCTGGGATTATAGGCATGCACCACCACACTCAGCTAATTTTTGTATTTTTATTAGAGACAGGGTTTCACCATGTTGGCCAGGCTGGTCTTGAACTCTTGACCTCAGGTGATCCACCTGCCTCAGCATCCCAATGTACCAGGATTACAGGCGTGAGCCACTGCCCCCGGCCTGATGTTTTTCTTCGTAAGTGGGTTTTTCTATTACTTGCCGCTGCCCAAGCACAGATGGTGACTTACCAGTGCTGTCAGAGCAGGTGACTATGGTGAGAGTCATTGTAATTATCAGGTGAGACCGGGAAGAATCCACGTGCACCAGGGTGGGGTGCTTCACCCTGAGCTGCGGACCTCCACGAACGAGCTCCATCAGTCTCGAGGTGCTGCCAACCACCCTCCAGATGAGTGGAGAACACAGTGCAGGTGGAGAACACTGTGCAGGTGCCCCCCTGACCCAAGGCGACTTCTGGTCCTCCTCGGCTCAGGGAAGCGTCTCACATGAGCCACACACACTGACAGGGGCTAAAGCCAGCCTTGGGCACAATAAAACAGCAAACTTTTTCCTTTAGAGGCCTAACCAGCCTGTTACATCTGTAATTGCTTACCCTGAAATAATGGACTGTTTTGGAACAAAATCAGAGGTTGCTACCCTTTCCAACGTCAACTATTCCTTCATTATAGCTTCCAGGAACAATGTTTTCAAAAATATTTTGTGTATCAAATCTGATTTACAAAATAAAGGTTTAGCCCGTTTCCCCATGGAAGGAGATGAACTAAGCCTGCTGATCAGAGCTCCTTTTTTTCTTATCTTTTTAGGTGGAGTCTTGCTCTGTCTCCAGGCTGGAGTGCAGTGGCGCGATCTCGGCTCACTGCAACCTCAGTCTGCCAGTTTCAAGTGATTCTTCTGCCTCAGCCTTCCAAGTAGCTGGGACTACAGGTGCATGCCACCACGCTCAGCTAATTTTTGTATTTTTGGTAGAGACAATGTTTCACCAGGTTGGCCAGGATGGTCTCCATCTCTTGATCTCGTGATCTGCCCACTTCGGCCTCCCAAAGTGCTGGGATTACAGGCGTGAGCCACTGCGCCTGGCCAATCAGAGCTCTTAATCAGCAGGAGATAACATTTCCACCCCAGTCTGCCAGTCAAAGGCTCAAAGTTTGAGTGACTTTGTGTAACAGTATAAGCATTTCATGGATGACTTCCTTCAGCTCTGTGAAATATCCAGCGTGGCCGGCAGGCCCTCCCCTTGCTGCCTCGGGCCGAGGATGGACGCCTGTGCAGGCCCTCACTCGTGGGGAGAGTTTCCTCTGTCACCTCCAAGCTGCATCCCCACTGGGGCAAACCCAGCACATGTGTGTGGATTTTAAAATAGGCAACTTTGAGGAAAATACTTAATATGGGGATCCGCACCTTTACAAGAGGATTCATTATCATATTCTAGAAAATACTGATATTTACAAATGCAAAGGAGCTCATCTCTCCTAGCCTGAGTGGTGTGGCAAGTTCTTTCACTTCCACAAGCCTGCTTCCTCATCTGTGAGATGGCATGACACCCATCTGATAGGCTCTTATGAAGATTTTTTTTAACATACATTTGTTTGTGGCCGGGTGCGGTGGCTCATGCAGTAATTCCAGCACTTCGGGAGGCCAAGGCAGGCGGATCACGTGAGGTCGGGAGTTGAAGACTAGCCTAACCAATATGAAGAAACCCTGTCTCTACTAAAAACACACGATTAGTCAGACATGGTGGTGCATGCCTGTAATCCCAGCTACTCAGGAGGCTGAGGCAGGAGAATTGCTTTAACCCAGGAGGCAGAGGTGGTAGTGTGCCAAGATCTCACCATTGCACTCCAGCCGGGGCAGTAAGAGCAAAACTCTGTCTCAAAAAACAAACAAACAAAAAACACAAACAAACCAAAAAAGATACATTTGTTTGTTTAGTTTAATTTTGATTGTAAAAAATAAAGCCTATAATCCCAGCACTTTGGGAGGCCGAGGCGGGTGGATCACGAGGTCAAGAGATCGAGACCATCCTGGTCAACATGGTGAAACCCCGTCTCTACTAAAAATACAAAAAATCAGCTGGGCATGGTGGCGCGTGCCTGTAATCCCAGCTACTCAGGAGGCTGGGGCAGGAGAATTGCCTGAACCCTGGAGGCGGAGGTTGCGGTGAGCCGAGATCGCGCCATTGCACTCCAGCCTGGGTAACAAGAGCGAAGCTCCGTCTCAAAAAAATATATATATATTTTTTCTGTTTGTTTTACTTTTATCTCTAACAGCTTTAAGATATTAATGACATATGAGAACTGTATCTATTTAAGGTATACACCTTGATATTTTGCTATATATATACATTGTGAAATGATCACCCATTCCAGCTAATTAACATATGTCACCCCGACACAGCCACCTTTAAAGAAAGATCATTCCTGCAGCAAATTGAGACAAAGCATGAAAACATGTAAGGAACCATTCACTGACAGGGAGCACTGATGGGGCCACCACACTGATTCTACTCAGGACCTTCGGGCGTGGGGAGCTCATGGAGAGATGTGCAGCCTCCTGACGATGAGGCAGGTGCCGTTCCCGGTCAGAGGCCAGCAGCACGACCTCTATCCGGCCATCCTTGGCTGTCATCACCTCACGCTTGACCCCTGACACAGCTACAACGCTGTCTTTGGCCAGAAGGTCAAAAACATCATTATTATAAACTTCCACGATGGAGACTCCAACCTTTGGGATTCTTGAGGGATTTTCCAAAATAAGCCTGGAGGGAAACACACAGGGAAACTTACAGAAAGTCTCACAGAGTGATTTTCAGTGCAAGCCAATCACAGCCCCACACGCCCTAGAGGATGCTTAGTAAAATGCTGGGGTCTGAGCAGGAGGCTGCATGTCACTCACCCCAAGATCACCTGGGGAGAGGGGTGTGCTATGTAGGTTGTAGGGTGAATATGTGTCTTGGGAACAGTGATTTTATCAGAGTTATATTTAAACCAGCGCCTTTGCAAACAGTACACTGAAGACCCACAGAGACTCAAGGCAAGCTGCAGAGACATTTGGGCCTCTAGCACTTCCCAGTGATGGGGTTTGTTTATTTTAAAACGTTTTCCACTTCAGGGAAGCTTGAGTCCAGAGTTCTTTATTCCAATTCCACTTGTGCCTTCCACCTGAGACCCTCCTGCGAGACCCATAAAACCAACTCAGGCTCTTTAAAAAGCAGCTGCACATCTTACTTTGCTCCATGTTTTAAAGAACTACATGCTGACCGCAGGAATGTTTTTAAATAAAGATACTACACTTAGAGAGAGAGAAATAAAACCATAATCCCACAACAAGAAAAAGCTGAGCGCTGGCCCTGGACTCCCTCCCTTCCCTCTCTCCTCCCACGGGCTTTCTGGTTTGTCTCTTTGACAAAACACCCCTCCCGACCTTGTCAGCAAGGAACAAAGGCCTCTTTCGGTCTGCTGGAGGTGACCACCTCTCTACCACCTGCACAGCGGAGGCCATCCGACAGTGAGTCCTGCGCTCTTCCTGTTCCTAAGGCTATTCTGAGAATGCCAAGTGGACCCAGGGAAAAGCGAGCAGGGAGATTTCCCACCCAGGTGCTGCCAGGCTGAGCTTTTCATCCAGATCTAGAGGGGTTTTGTCTTCGAATGATAAACAGTAAAGAAAACACGAAGACTAAAATGAAAGAGAAAGTAAGTTAAACCCTCAGGTAAAAATCATGACTGGCAAAGCGTCAAGATTTGTATTTCACAGGCTCAGCACTGGGGTTGCTGAGAACATTCTAAGAAGAGCGTGTGCAACAGTGAAAAATGAAGTTAACTAAGCTAGAGATTTTATTTTACTTTTTATTTATTTGTTTATTTTTGAGTCTCGCTCTGTCACCCAGGCTGGGATGCAATGGTGTGATCTCGGCTCACTGCAACCTCTGCCTCCCAGGTTCAATTGATTCTCCTGCCTCAGCTTCCTGAGTAGCTGGGATTACAGGCGTGTGCTACCAAGCCTTGCTAATTCTTGTATTTTCAGTAGAGACAGGGTTTTGCCATGTTGGCCAGGCTGGTCTCGAACTCCTGACCTCAGGTGATCCACCTGCCTAAGCCTCCTAAAGTTCTGGGATTACAGGTGTGAGCCACCGTGCCGGGCCTAAGCGGAGATTTTACGTTCCCATCCTCTCCACACATTAGGCAAAATGCACCACAGACCCAGAAACTGAACCTCAGCACTTGGGCCCACCCTTTCATGTGACAGTTTGTCTCTTTGAGTGTCACAAAACCTAAGTTAGAAATTTCTCAGCTATGTAATACCGAGGAGTTAATTCAAAAGGTTCCCCACCAATAAGTACTGGGCTGCTGAGTAGATTCTAGGGACAATGGTGAAAACTGCAAGCTTCAGTCTTAGCCTTGAAGAAGCAAAGCGCTCAGCAGGTGAGGCACGCACGCACGGGACTCCAGGTTGTGCGAGAAACGTGTGATGCAAACGCACATGGCTCCCCTGACTTCCGGGGAGGGGAGTGAGGGGGGCGGGGCCGTACGTTGCCTCCATCCCCTGCTCCTGTGCATTTCCTGCTGGGTCATAATTACCACTCTAGACCACTTTTTAAGAGCATAAAATTGATCACATGCACCTTTGGGTCCCCAGTGCCTTTCCCGGTGCATGGCAGACGGAGGAACATCGCTCACTCCTGTGGGTGACGATGGCAGTGGAGACCAGTCAGTTAGGGCGTGGTGTCAACACCCAGGTGTAGACGGAAGGAGATGGGAGTGCAGAGCCAAGCAGCCCAGGCAGCGGCACCGCAGGAAATGCCTCCTCTGCTGACTTCAGCAACCTAAGAGCAGTCGTTTTCAGGGTGAAGGGCTCCTGACAACACTGATGTCACTGTAGTTTTGTATGATCTTCGGCACAGGCCGTTTGCGCTTTGATTCACAAACACCCCAGCTCACCCCTGGCCCCGGCCCAGCTCACCCCTCTCTGGGTCTCATGCGGGTCCACGTCTGCCCCAATTCTCATTTCTGCAAACGATGAAAGTGAGGTTTCGGGAAGTCAGGGCCTTGCCCAGGGCCACTCACTTGGAAGAGCAGAGATAGACTCAGACAGAGGAATTCCAGCACCACAAATCACTGTGCCATGGTGGGAGGCGCTCAGCACCACGACTCGGAATAGCAAAACGGAAAAACCATTTCAGAAATGAGGCACTGAAACACTGGCCCATAATGCCACTGGCCAATTGGTAATGCTGATGAGAGGCCTAGCTGCCCGCGCATTGATAATGCTGATGAGCCGTTTCTGGAGAGGCCCAGCCGCCTGGCCCGTTGCTAATGCTGATGAGCCGTTTCTGGAGAGGCCCAGCCGCCTGGCCCGTTGCTAATGCTGATGAGCCGTTTCTGGAGAGGCCCAGCCGCCTGGCCCGTCGGTAATGCTGATGAGCCGTTTCTGGAGAGGCCCAGCCGCCTGGCCCGTCGGTAATGCTGATGAGCCATTTCTGGAGAGGCCCAGCCGCCTGGCCCGTCGGTAATGCTGATGAGCCGTTCCTGGAGAGGCCCAGCTGCCTGGCCCCTTGGTAATGCTGATGAGCCGTTTCTGGAGAGGCCCAGCCGCCTGGCCCGTTGGTAATGCTGATGAGCTGTTCCTGGAGAGGCCCAGCCGCCTGGCCGTCTTCCTGATGGATCTTGCCTAGCATTTGCAGGCAGCTAACAGCCCTTCCCCATCTCAGCAGCCCTCTGCTGTCCTGGATGTGCTTCCTGGTAAAGTCTAGAGCCACATGGAAATGCAGCCACGGGATGTCAAGATGCCTGCTCTGATGGCCGTGCATCGTGTGTCTCTAAGCCCAGCTGAGGGTGAAACGACCTTGGAAGTACGCACGCAGCTCCCACCGGGAACATAAGGAAGCCAGCCTCTGGGACGCGCTGCCACGCCACATCTCCCCTCCCACCATGGTGTCCCCACTGTCACAGACAAAAAGAAACGCACTGGGGTGGGAGTTGGGGGACGTCTCTAAACTCCCACCATTCTCTCCCACTTCCTACCTCAGTTCCCAGCGCTCTTGCCTGAGGCTGTTTCTGGGCCCTCAGGAGTTTGCTTAGCAGAAGGAAGAATGACGCCTTGAATATTTAGTGACATGCGCCATCCATGCAAGCTGACTTTCTCCACTAATTTGGACAGCTGTCACGTTGTCAGTGTGGATGCTAAGTTTAGGGGCGCACGGAGCAGGGTCTCCTATATGTTGGGTGCGTGTGTGAGTGAGGGCAGCCGTGCAGGGCAGCCAGGGCCTCAGGGGAGGGGGACACCCTCGTCCAGGGAGAGCCTTTCTCCAGGATTCCCTCCTCCAGTCCCTGCTCTCCAGCATCTCTCCAAACGAGGCTGGGAAAGCCACCAGCAGCCGCAGCTCTGCCGTGTCCCGACGGGCTGACCCTCAGGCTCCCAGCTAATGGGGACCATCACCCCCTTGTGAAGATCCTTTCCCTGGGGAAGGGACCAGAGAAGAAATGGAAAGTGATGTCCCCAGCAGCAACCTGGCACTGCCCAGCATGTCTGTGACCCACACCGGGAGCCACAGGGTCGTGAAATTCTGAAACTGAATCAAACGCATGACGCAGTGCAGTACCCGAGACTGGGCCTTGGTTGCCTAAGTTAACAGCCCTTGGCTGTGTGTCTGCAGCGGGCTGTGTGTCCACAGTGGGCTGTGTCTGCAGCAGGCTGTGTCCGCAGCAGGCTGTGTCCATGGTCGCCTGTGTGTTCCACAGTGGGCTGTGTCCGCGGTGGGCTGTGTGTCTGCGGTGGGCTGTGTCCGCGGTGGGCTGTGTGTCCGCGGTGGGCTGTGTGTCCGTGGTGGGCCGTGTGTCCACGGTGGGCCGTGTCCGCGGTAGGCTGTGTGTCCGCGGTGGGCTATGTCTGCGGTGGGCTGTGTGTCCACGGTGGGCTGTGTTCTGAAGTGGGCTGTGTGTCCACGGTGGGCTGTGTCCGCGGTGGGCTGTGTGTCCGCAGTGGGCTGTGTGTCCGTGGTGGGCTGTGTCCGCGGTGGACTGTGTGTCCATGGTGGGCTGTGTGTCCATGGTGGGCTGTGTCCGCGGTGGGCTGTGTTCTGCGGTGGGCTGTGTTCTGCGGTGGGCTGTGTGTCTGCGGTGGGCTGTGTTCTGAAGTGGGCTGTGTGTCCACGGTGGGCTGTGTCTGTGGTGGGCTGTGTCCGCGGTGGGCTGTGTGTCCGTGGTGGTCTGTGTGTCCATGGTGGGCTGTGTCCGCGGTGGGCTGTGTGTCCGTGGTGGGCTGTGTGTCCACGGTGGGCTGTGTCCGCGGTGGGCTGTGTGTCCACGGTGGGCTGTGTCCGCGGTGGGCTGTGTGTCCACGGTGGGCTGTGTCCATGGTGGGCTGTCTGTCTGTGGTGGGCTGTGTCCATGGTGGGCTGTGTCCATGGCAGGCTGTGTCGCTGTGGCAGATGTTTCGCTCCACCAGCTCGCGCCCTGTGGAACGCAGATGTGGCCACACGACGCGTGAGCAGGACTGATGCGTGGCATTCCCCAGCGGGATGGGTACATGCGGGCATGTGGACCCCTCCCCCGAGAACGCAGAGGCCTGCGCTCCACATGGCCTTTTCACCGAAGGTCTGTTCCTACACACAGTCTCTCCCTCTGGGCCAGTGTCTCCTGGGCACAGGAGATGAGAACCAGAAACAGCGAGGTGCTGGCCAGCTTTGCTTCAGAAAGAATGAAGAGAGGCAAATTCACACATACATTGGTTTCTGTGCACAAATACTTAAAGAGTATTGATCTGAAGAGGCACTGAAATATTAGCTATTGCGGAAGCTCTCACATCTTGGTCCAGCCCTAGTTTTCAGATGTGAACGGGCCATTTGAGGACACACAAGAGACAAAAATCAAACCTTGGAGGGAGTGGGCACGAAGGGCCAGTCGGCTCCACCGCCAGCGTGCTGCTCCGAGGGGCTGGCCGCTCCGGGGACATGCCACCGAGAAAGCCGCCACCCTGCAGTGCAGGATGCACACACACGCGTGAGCGTGAACATCCTGCCACGTCTCCACCAAAGGCTGGAGGGCCCTGCCAGCCCGGGGAGGAGATCCTGAGGACATTCAGGCTTTCCTGCGCCTCTGGACTGCTGAGACGACCTTTTGCTCTTTTTCCTCTAGGACTAATTTTGTTGGTGAAACCATGACACTGGCAGTGGATCTCTTTCAGGAATGTGCTAACAGGTCTTGAGCCTCCTCACAGGCCATGTTGGCTGGACCCTAAAGACAAGTGGATGCGTAGACTCTTGATGGGGGTGGGGAAAGGCGACCGGAGGACAAGAATTTTCACTCTGTGCTTCCCATTTCAGGACAGAAAACCTCCATCTCCACCATCCCCAATCATCCCCCACCATCCCCCACTATCCTGCACCATCCCCCACCTTCCCCACCATCCCGCACCATCCTCCACCATCTCGGGATCTCTTTCAAGAAGTTTTGCCTTGGCCAGGCACAGTGGCTCACGCCTGTAATCCCAGCACTCTGGGAAGCCGACGTGGGTGGATCACCTGATGTCAGGAGTTCGAGACTAGCCTGGTCAACATGGTGAAACCCCATCTCTAATAAAAATACAAAAATTAGCCGGGTGTGGTGGTGTAAACCTATAATCCCAGCTACCCAGCTTGAACCCAGGAGGCGGAGGTTGCAGTGAGCCAAGATTGCGCCACTGCACTCCAGCCTGGGTGACAAAGCAAGACCTTGTCTCCAAAAAAATTGAAAAATAAAAAAGGTTTTGTCTTCATGATAGAATTTCAACATAATTTCATCACAGGAATTTGTAGCAATAATGCCCAGAAGTCTGGAAGTGCTTGGTAGTGTTGAATGTATCTGGGGAGATTATGGGGTTTGATCAATTTCTTCAAATGGCAATAATTTTTCCCACGTGATGACCAAGGTGCCGCCCACCTGGCTTCCGTGCCATAGTTCTCTGCCCCACTCATCACCGTCTGTGGTACCTGACGAGCTCCTCAGCCTCTCTGGGGATAATTCCTAAGTCCCCTGTGGGAGGAAAGGCAGGATAGGGTTATCGTCCGAATGGGATCCCAGCATGGTGTAGGTCTTCCCGCTGCCTGTCTGTCCATACGTCATAACACAAACTTGGTACCTAAAATTCAGAGCAGATTCAGTCAGCAAGACACACCTGGGGCTGGTGCCAAGAAGATTCCAGGAAACATTGTTACTCGTACGAGAAATGCAGTAAGTTTCGTTTCCTATTCCCCTGTAACTCCATTTCTTATAAATTAGGCTTTCATTGAACTACAACTATTTTTTACATAATCCATTGGTGTTGCTATCCTGTGGTACAAGACCGGATTAAAGAGTGTTTGCACTGACACACGCAGCATGGGTCCTTCCATCCCGGTTTCTCCCAGGTGTTTTCACCTCCCTGTTCGAGGGCTCAGCGTTCACATGGGGATTCTGACCTTAGCAAGGCCCCACACCTACACCTTAACTTTCTTTTTCTTTTTCTTTTTTTGAGATAGAGTCTTGCTCTGTCACCCAGGCTGGAGTGCAGTGGTGATCTCGGCTCAGTGCAACCTCTGCCTCCCTCCTGAGTAGCTGGGATCACAGGCGTGCACCACCACAAACAGCTATTTTTTGTATTATTAGTAGAGATGGTGTTTCACCATGCTGGCCAGGCTGGTCTGGAACTCCTGACCTCAAGTGATCTGCCTGCCTCAGCCTCCCAAAGCTCTGGGATTCCAGGCGTGAACCACATTCAGGAATGTGCTAACGGGCGAATGGCTTCACTGTAACTTTCAATGCAGCATCAGAGCTGCCCAATGCAAGTGCATGTCCCTAAAATCGCAGGTACCATATGGTGTGGTGGGTCCACATGGCGTGATGCTAGGTGGGCTGGCGCCTCAGAGCAGGATGTCCAGCCCTGACCACCCGTCCAACTCACCTGGGGAGATGAAGCAGGTCGTACACTCAGAAATTCTGACTGAACTGGTCAGCTGTGACTCCGACTTCAGCACGTGCGGATTGGCGGCGGACACGAAAACCTCCAAGTCCCTTCCCATAACGAAGCACAAAACTATTTTTTGTATGAAAACATATACAAAAATGGCTCGTGCTTATAATCCCAGCACTTCAGGAGGATAAAGTAGGAGGATCCCTTGAGCCCAGGAGTTTGAGACCAGCCTGGGCAACATAGTGGGACCCCTATCTCTATATTAAAATAACATGTTACCATCTTAAGTATTACTATAGTTAATGATGTTAGTACTCAATTACTTATGTTAAAGGAAAATACTTTCAGAATATCAAAAGAAAATATGTAAACTTTTATCTCATTTAACATACATTATATATAGTAAGTGTGATTTATTACCACATGTTTAACGTGGTATACCCACCACAAGTCAAACAAATAAAGGCTGCTGTTTTGATAAAATAGTTACAAGACAGTGTCCTGACTGACATCTAAATCACCCCTAGAGCAGGACAGGAAAGCAGCAGAGGCCGGTCCTGGGCTGACCGTTTGAGTCGTAGCAATAAGAGCCTGGAAGCCTCACGCTCCCGCAAAGCTGATCAGGCCTCTCTGTTCCCAGCCCGGATTGTTCTTTCCAGAATTAAAAAATCTGAAGGCATTCATAACAAAACCCCACTACATCCCCTGTCTCTTCCAGCTTCCCTGAGTTCATTTATGTGCCTTTCTTAGTGTGGAGAATATCTTTGACGATAACAGATAAATGGGTTCTTCCAGGGGTCTTTCAAACCATTTAGGGATGTAGAGGGAAAGGAAACTTCCTGAGGAAGGAAGCTGTAAACCAAAAATAAAATCCTAAGGCCCCCAGACAGCTGTATGGGCTTCCTCCTCGACCAGAGCACTCAAATTTAACTCAGAGTCCGGCTGGGGCCATGATGGGAAGTGGGGACCGGACAGGCCTCATCACGCCTTCCTGCACTGACATCAACACTGGCCTGACGTCTGATAAGAAACACTGACCACCTGCTCTCGCCAAACCTGAAGGCTTCCTCTGCAAAGGAGAACTTTGGTCTCCACAATCCTTCGCCTTAACCAGAGGCCCTGAGCAATGCATTTCTTAAAGGAACTTGACTGACGTCTCACGTCTCCCTAAAACGTGTAAAACCGAGCTGCACCGGACCACCTTGGGTACATGTTCTCAGGGCCTCCCGAGGGCTGTGTCACAGGCCATGATCACTCATGTTTGGCTCAGAGTAAATCTCTCCCAACATTTTACAGAGTTTGACTCTTTTCACCGACAAGACTCGGGACTTAAAATAACTCCATCTGTTTCGTGTTATCCTGGAAAGGCAGCTCTGGCAGTGATCACTCTAACCACAATGTGCTTTTTATTTCAGGAATATGCTTACTTAAAAGATGCCTACTTAAACAGAGACTACCCTATCATTTTCAAACACATTTTTTCAGTTGGGTATAAAGTTCCAGCCTCTGGGGGAAGAGTTGAAGCAGCTTTATCCTGATTGTGGGCGCGGCCCCGCCAGTGTGCACGCAGTCGGACACAGCAGCTTCCTGAGTTGACCCTACTCGTCGGATCACATGCCTTTGGGGTGCACAGCACACTGTATAATTAGGGTGTCTAGTTTCTTAAGCATGGCTGTGCAGAAGCCTTTGCTGGACAAATTTCGAGTCAAGTTAGTCTTCGTCAGGAACTTTATGGAGACTCCGCCACAAAACCGAGACCCTTCCAAAGGCCCAGGAGAAGGAAGTCTTGGCTTAAGGTATCTCCATGAAGTAAAAAAATTCATCATCCCTGAATTACGACCCACTGCCTTTGACGTCAGTAGTTGTGTATTGCAAGAACAGAAAGCAGATTCCCAAAGGGAAAAGTCCCTAGGTCTGATGTTAACATTCTTATAGATTTTATTAAAATTCTGAAATGTAAAAGAATCCCAGAGAGAATGGCAGCTGCTATCAGAGCTGAAGCCCACATGCAACGTAACTAAGGTGGAGTCTGGAATCCCAGGTAGATATACTCAGTTAACAAGCATTCTCCAACTCACTCTCGCCCCTTTTCCTAAGGTGCGGAAATAGTCTCCACGGATGCACGCGGCGTCCACGATGGGTTACCGTGGGTGTGCTCTGCAGTCCTGTAAAATGCTCAGACTCTAACACTACCTTCTCACTCCACACAATGAAGCCTATTTATATTTAAATGTGACTATGATGACTGGCCTTAACAATATTTTAACTCACCCATCCAAGAGCAGTATTTGAACTCACCCATCCAAGAGAGACACGAGTAGGGGGCATACATCTCCAAAGACCGCGCTCTGAGATGCTGCTGGACCATAAACCCTGAGAGACCAAGTGAAAATTCTGCACTAATAGAAGACGCAGAAAGCGACCCTACAGGCGGCTCAGAAACCCGGGAACTCAGTGCCCGGTGTACCTCCCACCCCCAACACCATCAAGATTCTTCAGCAAAAGATTAACTTGTGTTATTTTTCAACATAACAGAGGTTAAGAAAGAGTAAAGATACTGCTTTCTGCTATAAAAATATAATAAGCATAAACAAAGTGACAAGTGCTTGCAAGGGAGGGAAGGAGGGAGGGAGGGAAGGGAGGGGAAAGAAAA
>NW_016107695.1:1694938-1723871 GCF_001604975.1 Cebus imitator
GGGGAGGGGAAAGGGAGCAGGGCAGGAGAGGGGAGAAGGGGAGGGGAGGAAAGGGAGGGAGGAAGGATATAATTATCCCATAACTAAATTAGCTCTACTTGAGAGGACCCAAAGATAACAAAGTGAAAATCACACTCAGCAGTATATGATACATGACACTTGATTTTTATGTTCCCGCTCTTAAAAGTCTTGTTTTCCTCAGCTCCAGGTCAGTTCAGCAGAGCTTTAGCGGATACCAGGGGACTGGATGTCTGCTCTGAAAACGGAACCTCACGTGGCTCTGGGTCCATCAACAGGTACAAATAACACGAAACAGGAAGTCACATCTGAAAAACGCAGTTTCCTGCCCAATCTGAACACGCGGACTCCCTGGCGGCTGCCAGCACTGCCGCTTGGCTGCCCTTGGTCAAGCATGCTGTGACGGGAGCCTCCGTTTCCTGAGCTGCAGGTTTTGACTTAGCTGGAACCAAGTTCTTTCCTTTCTTCATTTTCAAGTGTGTCCTGAGGCTCAGTGGCTCCACGTCATCCCCAGCGGTGGGATTAATTTTACACGGAGGGGTTCCCTTATGAGGTGTCGCCATATGCATGACGCAAAGGGAGACCTGCCCATCGGTGGGCAAAACCCCTTCTCAATGTGTGGGAAGATACTCGGGGCCGAGATCTTTTTTAAATTTTCACTGAGAAAATACACCAAGATACAAAAGTTAAAGAAAGGGAAAGTGAGACCCCAGTGCACATCACCCGGCTGCAGACCCGGGACCGGCCCTGCTTCTCACTCTGAAGCTGCCTGGGACCCGTTTCACCCATGAAGGCCAGCACCTCTGGAGAGGATGGTGACTTTAGGACATAACAGGATGGCCATGGCCACTCCTTAAAAATGAACAGTCATTCCTCAACGCCAGCCAAAAGTCAGTGTTCACATCTCTCCAGTTGTCTAGTCAGTTTATTTTTCCAGTCAGTATCTTGGAAATAATAATTCAATCAAGGCATACACACTGCACAGAGTTGACACCTTCTGAAGTTTCTTCATCTATAGCAAGGATTGACAAACTTTTTCTCAAAAAAACTAGATAGTAAATATTTTAGGCTTTGTGAACATCTTCCCTTTAAAGAATACTGGAGTTTTTCCCAGAAATAGGAGGGAAAAGTCTGAGATGCCTGCTACCTGCAATACTATTTAATATTGCATCAAGCTATGATTGGCTTATGCCATCGGAAAAAAGAAATCCATTAGAGACATAACAGTCAGAAGAGAAAAGGTAAAACAATCTCTACTTGGAGCTAATATGGCCCTAAATCTGAGAAATCCAAAATCAAATAGCAAAGAAAATTACTAAATCAATAAAGTAATTTAACAAAATAGCAGGTTATAAAATCAATGAGAAAACATCAATAGCCTTTATATACACAAAGTTAGAAGATACACTGGGAGATGAGACTATTTGTGATAGCAAAAAATATACACCTGGGAATAAACAAGAAATGTTCTAATCCTTCAGAATAAACTTAATAAGAAATGTTCCAATCCGTCACAAGGAAAATGATAGAAGTCTGCTGAAAATACATAATTAAATTCAAATAAGTGAAAAGTCAGGCCCAGCGTAGTGGCTCACCCCTGTAATCCTAGCACTTCGGGAGGCTGAGGTGGGCAGATCAGAGGTCAAGAGATCAAGACCAGCCTGGCCAACATGGTGAAACTCTGTCTCTACTAAAAATACAAAAAGTAGCCAGGCGTGGTGGCACGTGCCTGTAGTCCCAGCTACTTGGGAGGCTGAGGCAGGAGAATCACTTGAACCCAGGAGGTGGAGGTTGTAGTGAGCTGAGATGGTGCGATTGCACTCCAGCCTGGGCGACAGAGTGAGACTCTGTCTCAAAAACAAAAACAAAAAAAAAAAAAAAAAAAAAAAAAAAAAAAAAGAGAAGAAAAAGAAAAAGTCACAGTATGTTCCTGAATAGAAGAGTCAACACATGAAGATGCCAGTTTTTCCAAAGTTGGTTTATAAATTTATGCCAATTACTCCCAAAATACCATATATGCCATCAGGTTTTTCTTGGAGCTCCACAATTTTATTATAGTTTTTTTTGACAAAATGAAAGAGTGAGAATAGAAAGGAGCCCTGGGAAATGGAGTAACTGGGATGAGGCAGGCTCAGACACTGGAACCTTCTGTGAGACTCTCTCTGTGGCAGCTTGGTCTTGACGTGTGAATTAGTAAGTAGATCAAAGGAAGAGGGGAAATCATAGAGGCAGATACAACTACATGTGGCAATGGGCTGTAAGATAAAGGGGCATCTCGGATCCGCGGGGAGAGAGGTGTTTTAATAAGTGGTGTTGCAGGCTGGGCCTGATGGCTCACGCCTATAATCCTAGCACTTTGGGAGGCCAAGGCGGGCAGATCGTTTGAAGCCAGGAGTTCAAGACCAGCATGGACAATGGGCGAAAACCCATATCAATATCCATTTTTTAAAAATAGATTTTAAAATATTATTTTAAATTAATATTTTTAAAACTAAGCAGTGCTGCAGTAAACAGATAACATGGGGTCAATTCTTTATAAAGTGGACTGGGACACATTCTCAACAGACATGAGTTTAATGAAAATAAATCAAGCCAGGCATGCCCCAGCAGAGTACACGGGTATGTTCTTCCACAATCCAGCAGCCTTTGAACCTCTGACTCATGTAAAAGGGTTAGCAAACAACAGACTGAGAAGAGTAGTCTCTGCTTAAATTTCTCGGCTCTACCAAGTGCTCCCGGAAATAGAGAAGGAAAGGTCGATCCTCGTATAGAACACAGCTAGAGAAGTGAAGAAGGCACACAAAGAAAGATGCAACTGACGGAACCACACGAAAAGCTCAGCTTCACTCTGAAGAGAAGCTACACAGAGAACCCATTTCTCACCCACAGATGGGAACAACCCACGGATCTGACGTCGAGCTCCGTGGCGATGAGGAGGGAAGCTGGCCTTGCCCGTGCAGCTGTGTGGGGAGGAGGGGTGGTTCTGGTGCCAGTGGGAAGCTGACGCTGGGGCCTGGCACTCCCGGTACCCACCACCCCGTCATGCCCGGCCACACGCAAGGCTCCTGTGCTTGCAGCCTCTCCTTCTCACTTTTTTCTCCATGCCCTTTACCATTTTCCTCCAACCTGGAATCTCCTTTTCCTTTTCCTTTTTTTTTTTTTTTTTTTTTGGAGACGGTATCACTCTGTCACCAGGCTGGAGTGCAATGGCGTGATCTCGACTCACGGCAACCTCTGCCTCCTGGGTTCAAGAGAGTCTCCTGCCTCAGCCTCCCAAGTAGCTGGGACTACAGGTGTGCACCATCACTCTGCTAATTTTTTGTATTTTCATGGACACAGGGTTTCTCCATGTTGCCCAGGGTGGTCTCGAACTCCTGAGCTCAGGCAATCCGCCCACCTCTGCCTCCCAAAGTGCTAGGATTACAGGCATGAGGCACCGCACCAGCCTCCTTTCCCTTTTTCTCTGCCTGGTCAACTCCTGGTCAGCTGAGCTGTGGAGCCCTGGGTCCAGGGCCTCCCCCATCCCTGCCTCCCGCACCCCTGCCTCCTGCCCCGCTGCTGTGTTGGTGGCTTCCGTGCTCAGCGCAGCCTCCTGGGCACTGTCCCTACAGCTCTAGGTCTTGGTGGCAAAACTACACCTTCCTCTCACCTACAGCCCTTGCGTCTAATAGGGTGCCTGGCACATAACAGGTGCTGAGAAAATCCTTGAACTTGAATGACTGTAGAAATGTAACACAAATGTGTGAGTGAGGAATATCATATTGTAAATTCCTGTTCTACGAGAACACAGCCAGGCGTCCGTCAGCTTCCTGATAAATGAATTTTTCTCGGAATAATAACCATTGCTTACTCTTTTTCTCCTTGCATTTTGAATCAATGGCATTACTTTTGGTTTTTGTTTTTTTAAAATAATATTTTTATTTCACTTAGGAAATAACCTTCTTCTGACCCTGAGCCTATTAATAATTTTTTCTGAATAGTAAGAATTAAACTTTTCCCTAATACAAATTTATTTTTAAAATAGGTTAAGGGCTGAGAGTGTTGGCATTTTTTTTAATGGAAATAAAATATTTTGACGTGTTAGTCCCATAAAAAGCTGTTACGAAAACCAATAGCGTTCTGATTTCACAAGAACCATCTGCTCCACTGTTTATAAAAACAAGATGAGACTGAATACTAAACGATATTACCCCAGAATAAATTCTTGCAGAGACTTAAAGTCTCCCTTACTGCTATAGACAGACAGCAAGTGGCACAAATGCTTCCATTGTTCTGGAAGCACAATTTTGACCTTTCCCTTCGACCCTGAGTGTCCTCAGCGTATTCATCTTGATTCGGAGCCTTCTGAGAAGACATGTGCCGACATCAACCATGCGGCTGTTCCACTTCCTTCCTCCCCAAAACAAGGTCACATGACCCCTGAGGGTGGTGTCCCCACCGCAGCGCCCTGGGCTGTGCTGCTCCCCTGCCTATGCAGGAGCCTGGTGCCATCCAAACACCAAGACCTCCTGTCCGAGGCCACCACTTACTAAAAGCACAGCTGAACTAGAGCCGAAGCTTCCCCCTCTGGCCCTCCTGGGACGGTCAAGGGCCTGGAAGTACTTGGAGACTGTCGAGGGCCACATGAAGGTGACGTGCGTGACTGAACGCCACCCAGCTCAAGCCCTAGCAGCTCTGTGACTGTCCTGCCCACAGGAACTTCTCTGTCACTGGGCACTCAGCCATGCACTCCGTGGGAGTCTGGCTGCCTTGCAGGGGTGACCCATACTCACAGCCCGTGCATAAGCAGCGTGGGAAAGGATCATACTGTCAACTTTCTATTCCCAGTCCCACCTGGCTTTATTCCTTCTCTGCAGCTTGGTGCTAAGCACCCAAAAGTGCTCATCAAATCCTTCAGCCCTTCGTGCATTTGGCTGTAAACGTTCAGCCCAATCCTTCATCGGCAGGTCACATGCTTCCTCAAACTGGCTCTTTTCCTTCCCAAGCCTCAGCCTAGGGTGTGTGACCGCAAAGTGCAAGGATTGGAGGTGGGGTCCGGAGGAAGGAAAAAGCTTTTCCCACAATGTATGAACCACTGACGCCAGCTGACGTGGTCCAGCCATCATCCAGCAAGCCACGGTTTTAAACGCGATTTGAACGAAATCCTCATTTCTTGGGATTCAAGGTAAGCCCTTGTCCCAGCCCTGCTGGGCTCCGGCTCTAGCTGGTAAGTCGACGGTGGAAGTGGATAGTATAATGTGCCAAACACTGTTCCAAGAGATGAAGCAGGCGCAGGATATGAGAAGTCGTCCAACCGAGGGATGCAGGGAAACCGAGAAGGATTTGTCGTGAAGGGGACGTTCCTGAGCGACACCTCCAGGTCCTTCATCAGCGACAGTTCCCGAGTCTCGGATGAGTCTCTTGGGGATGACTGTCCTACCTAAACCTCCAGAGCTCGAGGCCATGCTCAAGGCCTCTTCCCCAGAGGTACTTCCCTCATTAGCTCTGCTCCATGACAAACGTTCTTTCTCCCTCTTTCTTTCCCTTTCTTTCTTTCCCTTTCTTTTTCTTTTCTTTTTCTTTTTCTTTCTTTTCTCTTTCTTTCTTTCTCTCTTCCTCTCTCTCCTCTCTCTCTCTCTCTCTTTCTTTTTTTCTGGAGACAGAGTCTCACTCTGTCACCCAGGCTGCAGTGCAGTGGCACATTCTCAGCTCACTGCAACCTCCGCCTCTCGCGTTCATGCAGTTCTTCTGCCTCAGCCTCCCAAGTAGCTGGGACTACAGGCGTGCACCACCACGTCCAGCTAATTTTTTTTGTATTTTTAGTAGAGAGGAGGTTTCGCCACGTTGGTCAGGCTGGTCTTGAACTCCTGACCTCAGATGATCTGCCCACCGTGGCCTCCCAAAGTGCTCAGATTTCAGGCGTGAGCCACCACGCCTGGCCCCCAACATTCCTTTCTTGTCCATCCTTGGCCAATTATGTCAGCTATTTTTATTGTTTTACCTTATTTTGACAATGTTGATATTACTTATCATTGTAAAGATCTCCCAAGCACCCCCATCCAAAGGCTAGTTCTCAACTACAGTATAAAACCCGTGGAAGGAATCAGGCCAATCCCCTTTCCCTCCTCACCTAACCCAACACCAGATTACTCTGAAGCCCAGTTAAAAAAAAAAAAGAGAGAGAGAGACAGAGAGAGATTTTAACTTAATTTTTTCCCCTGCGTAATAGAGTTATCACGAGACACCAAAACCTTTTAAAAAGATTTTGCACCGGGCGCGGTGGCTCAAGCCTGTAATCCCAGCACTTTGGGAGGCCGAGGCGGGTGGATCACGAGGTCAAGAGATGGAGACCATCCTGGTCAACACGGTGAAACCCCGTCTCTACTAAAAATACAAAAAAAAATTAGCTGGGCATGGTGGTGCGTGCCTGTAATCCCAGCTACTCAGGCGGCTGAGGCAGGAGAATTGCCTGAACCCAGGAGGCGGAGGTTGCAGTAAGCCGAGATCGCGCCATTGCACTCCAGCCTAGGTAACAAGAGCGAAACTCCGTCCCAAAAATAAATAAATAAATAAATAATAATTAAAAAAAAAAGATTCTGCCTGATAATTTTTCAACTAAAGAATGACATTAATTCAAAGATTTAAAGTCCCAAGTGGTATTATAAAACAAAGTAAAACGAGCAAAAAACTTAGAAACTGCAGAATGAAGCAGTGCAGTTTCACTTTGATTTGGAACACCAAAGTCAAAGAGAAAACTCTTAAAATCATCTAGAGAAAAAACTGATAATGTTGAACTTTACCCATGCTCCAAGATCCTGAACAACTGTACAGGCTAAGAAATCCCAGCACCATCTGTAATTTCCAGAATGGCTTACTGCAAAGAACCTCCCTTTGCTACCGGACTTAGATAAAATGCACAGATGCCTTAGATAAGACGTCTCAGGTGAAAAGTGGAACAGTGGCTGCCAGCTGCTGAGGGAGGAGAAATGCACAGGTAGTGTTTAACGGGTATGGAGTTTCAGGGTGGGATGACAAAAAATGTTCTGAAGATGGACAGTGGTGATGGTGGAACCAGATCATACTTTATCCCATTGAACTGTTTACTTAAAAATGGTTAAATGGTAAACTTTTATGTCATGTATATTTTTTACAGTAAAAACTTTTATACATAAAAGCACATGAGCTGCATAAATAGAAGTAAGTTAGCACAGCATGTAAACTCATGTGTCATCTGAAGCAAAGAGAAAGGAGAAACGTTCACCACAATCTGCCTTCGCGGGAGCTTCTCTGAAGCAGTGGAAGCTGGGGAGGGAGGGTCAGTTCTTGCTGCTGCTTCTGATGACTTTGACGTTGGGACTCAGATATTTTATAGAAAATAGGTTTCTCCAGCTCTTCCAGAAAAATTCTCTTAACAGCATGGAAGGTAGCTATCTCAGAATACTACCTTCTGAGTCGAGAGGGCAGCACCAACAATTAAAAGAGTAAAACTGTTAAAGTCAGCTGTCTGCATCTGTGTGGGTTTATTTCCAGACTCTCCGCCATTGCATTCATGATGTGCCTGTTGGTGTGCCTCTATCACGCTGGCTTAGTGATTTTATGTTTTTAAATCAGGTAGTGTGAGTCCTCCAGCTCTGTTCTTTTCCCAGGTGGTTTTGTTTATTATAGTTCCTTCACCTTTCCATATACATTTTATCCTCAGTTTTTCCATCTCTACAGAACACCCTGCTGTGATTTTGATTGCCATTGCACTGACCACCTTTCTTTTCAAAATAGCTTTATTGAGATCTAGAACAGCATTCCTTTGATTAATGTTAGCATTCAGGTAAATATATTTTTTCTATTATTTTTCCATCTCTTAAATCCTTTCTCCTGACATTTATTTTTGATTGAGGATTTTTAATAATTCCATTTATCTTGTTTTTTAGCTTATTGTAGATACCTCTAGGCTTGTTATTGTTGTTTTTGGTGGTTATTTTAGGGTTTTCCACATGTAACTTAGCAGAGGCTGCCTGCCATCGGATTCTGTCACCTAACACGCAGAATAAAGACCCCACGAAGGTACACCCAACACCCACTCCCAGCCTTCGTTCTGCTGTACACACACATTCTGTGTCTACATGTGTCATGAGCTCCACAATATGTTGTTATTTTTCTTTAATTAGTTACGTAGATTTGGAAGACAGTTTTTTTTTTTAATAAGAAAAGAGTGCTGTGCATATGCCCACATGTCCTGCAGTACAGACCCTGTCACACACTCCTTGCAGTGAGTCTCTGCCGATTAATTCTTTCAGCTTTTCCGTGTCTGGAAATGTCTTTGTCTTTGAAAGACATTTTCACTGGCACAGAGCTCTGGATGAACCGTTTCCTGGTCCGTGCTTTAGAGGTGCTGGTCCTCTGTCTTCCGATTTGCACTGCTCCGTGGAGAAACCTAACAATATTTTCATGTCTGACCCTGCGTCTTCGACGAGTGTTTTCACGCTGGTGATTTCATGTCTGGTTTTAAAAGCAATCTGATTAGGATGTACCTTGGTGTCAGCCCTGCCCCCGGTGTTTCTTATGCTCGGGATGCCTTGAGCTCCTTGGATCTGTAGGCTTACGGTTTTTATCAGATTTTTTAAATCTGGGGACATGATTTCTTCAAACAGTTGTCTGAGCGCGCTGTCCTTCACCTTTTGGGACTGCGATTCCCTCCGTATCCAGCTTTCCTGGCGCCGGGATCACTTCCTTTTTAATTGTGGTAAAAAATACACACCGCGGAATTGACCATTTTCACCATTTCAAGTGGGCCATCCAGGGACCTCGGGTCCATTCCCACCGCGGGGCTGCGCCGCGTCCCCGGAGCCGCCGACCGCGCCGTGGAGCTTCCCGGGTCTCGCCTTGGCCTCTCCGCGCGGCCTCGCCGGTCACCGGCTTCTCCGCCTTCCCAGCCAGAACATTCGCATCTCCTCTACGGCATGTTTTTCATCTCCAGAAGTTTTATTTGGGTGTCTTTTTAACTTTTCTTACGTCTTCCCAGCACGTTTGCATTTTCCTCCACGTCCTGGAGCACACAGACTCATGATCACCGTTTTCGCCTCCCCGCTAATGCCGTCATTTCTGTTACTTCTGGCTCGATTTCTGCTGCCGCAGTTTTCTCATTAGAGCTGATATTTTCCTGCTTCCTTGAGTCATGTCTGTGACTTCTGCTGTCACCTTGCTAGTTACTCCGACTCGAGTGAGCCGTGTTTCGACGCCTAATCCTGGCCATTCTTCAGCTTTGCTATGGGGTGCCAGCGGTTGCTTGGGAACAACCTGACCCCTGGAGCCTCGCGTTTCAGTTCTTCCGGGTGGCGCCGGGAAAGCAGCTTCCCTCCACCCAAGGCTCGTGGGTCCCTAGGTGCTTCTGCCCTGGCGGGAGCATTCGCCATCCCCAGGCCTGTACAAGCTCCGCAGACTTTCTCCCTCTGCTGGTTCGTTCCCGGCCTCGTCCTTCTTCCCTCTCCTGCGCAGGTCAGTGCTCAGCTGAGGCTTGAGGGGAACCCTCTGCCCATCTCCAGCTGTGACCCTATCAAGCGACACAGACTGCTGCCCGGGAGAGGAGGAGGCCACAGGCACTGACGTCCCTCCGAGGAGCAAGAGGGCAGGGCCTGGGAGCTGGACCACTCGCCCGCCCTTGGTAGCTGAGGGAGGATGGCCAGGGCTTTCCAAAGGCCAGGCACCTCTGAGCCTTTCCAGGCTCTCCGTCCACCCTGGGAATACACCACGACCAGGTGCCGAGGAAGACCTCTGACAAAAGGCTTATAGTTAGTTGCTGTCATCACAATGAAATTACTATCAACAAACTGGATACACAAAAAACGCTGATTTATGCAAAACAATGAACATATGAATCACAGATGTCCCTCAACTTATGATGGGGTTAGAACCTGAGAAACCCTCTGTAGGTTGAAAATACTGCACATTGAAAATCGTTTAATACACCTGACTTACCAAGCATCACAGCTCAGCCTAGCCTGCCTTAAATATGCCCAGAACACACACATTAGCCTACAGGTGGGCAGAATCACCAAATGGAAAGCTCATTGTACACTGAAGTGTTGACTGTTTCACATAGTTTATTGAATACTGTATTGAAAGCAAAAAACAGAAGGGTTGTAATGGGTGCGAAGGCACAGCATCTACTGAATGTGTACCTCTTTCCCACCTTCCTAAAGTTGAGATATCTATGTCAGGAACAGTCTGTACTTATAATCACAGTTAGTCACAATGATAGGACAAATTGGACATTTCATTACTCAAACCCTAAGGCAAAATTTATATTTTTAAGGTGGAAGTTTGCCTTATATGACATCTTGAAAAGCAGTTACCTTTCAAAATGGTATGCCTTATTAATTGGGAGGGGACCAGGATGATCACATTTCACCAGAACTGTTTCCTGAGAGAAATGGGTGAAACGATGTCGTAAGACTTCCTGGGCTGCGTTAAACGCACCCCCCACGGACGCAGCCATCCCGACCACCCCAGCAACCCCAGCCGCCACCGCCTGCTTCTCTAAACAACTCAGTTTGCCTGAAGCCCATCCCCACGCTTTGTTTACGTGCTGCGTTTGGCTGCTTTTCCTCAAGGGTAAAGTTGGATGATTGAGTCGGAGACCACATGGCCTTCAAAGACGAGAATATTAACTTTCTGGGCCTTTCCCGACCAGCTTTGCCAACCCCCATAAAGGGGAATGCACCACAGAACTCAATCTGCCACAGGCTGAGGGTTCAACATCCAAATCACCGCCTCTAAGGGCCCTTGGTCGTGCGTTTGAGACATAAGGTTTTCATGTGGCTGAAGAAATCACACCTCAGTCACCATCAGTTATAACGGGTGGAACTAAAACGTCCATTTGGGTTTTTGTTTGTTCTTTTGAGATGGAACCTCGCTCTGTCGCCCAGGCTTGAGTGCAGTGGCGCCATCTCGGCTCACTACAACCTCCACCTCCTGGGTTTAAGCAATTCTCCTGCCTCAGCCTCCCAAGTAGCTGGGATTACAGGCATGTGCCACAACGCTCAGCTAATTTTTTTGTATTTTTAGTACAGACAGGGTTTCACTATATTAGCCAGGCTGGTCTCAAACTCCTGATCTTGTGATCCTTCTGCCTTGGCCTCCCAAAGAGCTGAGATTACAGGTGTGAGCCACCGTGCCTGGCTAAAACGTCTGTTTTAAAAACAAATTTTGATCTTGCTGGACTGCATTCTTCAATTATAGTGTGTGTAAGAGAAGCAAAGGCATTTTTCAGAGGAAATCTGAACTTAGTTTCACCTAAGCAAAGAAAAGATGACCTAGCTTGGTTCCAGTTCTGAAACAAAACGTGTACTCATGAAAAAGCAGGGGTAATAAAAAGAATTAAAACAATTCCAGTGGCGAACAACACACAGGCATTTGGTTTATTCCATAACAGTGTTTAGTGGATGACACCTTCACACCTTCTTGTGTGTGTGTGTGTGTGTGTGTGTGTGTGTGTCTGTGTGTGTGTATCTGCAATAACAGGTCAAAGAAGTGGCCTATTTTGTAAAGACAAAAGCTGTGAGATTCAACAGCTGTTTCTAGTTGTTGCTGCTGTTATTTGTGGGCAGCGGTGGGAGTGGGAGCACTGGGCGGGGCAGTCGTGGGCGGCTGTGGGAACATTATTGCATCTGGATTCTGTGAGGTCTCTGACATGAAATGCTGATATGATAAACAGTGAACCTTTACTGTGTTGCCAAAGGTGAAAGGCTTCTGGAACCCCCGGTGTGCACCTGGATGGGCAGGTCAGGAAGCAGTGACTGGACACCAGCCTCAGCCCTGCGCTGCCGAGGGACAAAGCCTTGGCGGTGCCTCGGAGGCAGCCTTGGGTTGCTCACTGCTCCATGCCCACTGCCAGAGTCCGGTCTAATGGAATAGCACCCTGGCTTCCCCCAGCTGCCTCTGCCTCCGGTCCAGCACCCCCCCCCACCTGCCTCTGCCTCCGGTCCAGCACTTATGTCGGGGCTGTAGAATCTTTCCCAAATGCAAATTAGAAAAGAAGAAAGTAGATGAAGTCACCCAAGCCAAAGAAAGAAAGTTAAGGGGTAGGGAGTGGGTGATGCAGAATGTCACCTGTTGCCAGAGGTCGCTGGAGTCCTTATTTCAAATTCTTGATTGGATTTGGTAGACTGGGAGGTCACTTGCTACCATAGTTTGTATCCAGTTTCCTAGGATGACTCTCGGGAGAACGGGTGGGGACGCAGATGCGCCCGCGGTGGCTCTGGCAGTGCCGGGAGGGGCCGCTGGTGGCCGTGGGGCCGTCCGTGGTCTCTGTCGCAGCACAGCAGCGGTTGCCAGGATGTGGAAGCTGTGCGTGCCTGCGCTTTTACACAGCTTTATCATGGAAGAAGCTTATGTCTCCACTGAGTATCTACTGCGCAGTTACTGTGTACCAGAATCTGTTTCGGGACCTGCACGTTCTTACATGATAATGTCACATCCCCTATGCCAGAGGCAGCTCTTCAGTCCTTTAGCACTCAGGACACCAAAGCATAACCTCCGACATCCCCCAGGACCAGGCTCCCGAAATCACTGCGAGAACAGACCTCCCACTTCCCAACCCAGCCGCCGGCCGAGGCCCCGTGCTGCTTTCTCGTGGCATAGTGTCATTTCTCTGCTGTCCACTGAGGTGCTGCTCCTTGATGCTGTGCAAGAATGTGATCCCAGTGCTCCGTCCGAACGCACAGGAATGCACACCCCAAAGCATTTCAGTGCTGTTTTCAAATGTCCAAGTTTTAGCCACAAAGAAAAGCAAATGAAAAACACAAAGGGCCACAATGTCTGACCCAAAAGCTTAAGGGCCCCGTACAAGAAACATGCAGAGCCACGAAAATAAGTCTGAGTCCAAAGGTCCCCGTCTGTTTAGAACTTCATTCCACAGTGTGAGCTTCGATCTTAAACGTCTGAAACTATTCCAAGTGAAGTTTAATTTTTCCGCACAGCTTAAATGCCTTCCTGCCTGTCAAAAACCCTCCCCACTCATGCTACTAATACCCCTGAATCTCACAGGAAGGATCCATTTCTCTCGGCTTTTCAATCAGCTTCCTTTTATCCAAATTTCCAGGCTCTTCACAGCATCCTTCTTTTCAAGATGGGACTGCCCATCTGGAGCCATTTTCCTGAAGAGGCCGCACACGCCTGCAGGGGGATGCCTCGGCACCTGCCTCAGGAATCACAAGGTTCCCATGAAATATCCTGTGAAAAGCACCTGGCTGAGAGCCAGTAGTCAGTACAAGCTGTTTTCCTTACATTTACCTGCTTCAGCATCTATTTTTAATTTATATCCAATTTCCCAGGATAACTTTAAGAGCATTTAGGGCATAACATTCTTTGTCATCAAAGTTTAGAGCTAAAAGGGCATGTAATTCACCCTCTCCATTTTAAAGGAAGAAATCTGAGATGAAGCGGATAGAGCAAGAAACCAGAATCCAAAGTTGAAAGGAGAATCCACAGTTTTCACACTGAATGTCGTTCACGAATCTCCACTTTGACCTGTGACTGTGGCAAAGGGTGGTCCCGGGGCTTGCGGGCTTGTGGGTGGGAGGAAAGTTAGCGGGATGGAAGTGCAGGGCCCATGCCATGAGGAGGCAGCAGCCCGGGCCCCCCCACAGCTCTGCCGCCCCCCCAGGCTGCTCCCCTGGGCTCCTGGGGAATTCCTCCTGCCTATAGGGAAGGCTGAACCCAGGAAACCGTTTCTAGCCTGCACTCTCCCATGGCACTTGCACGTGGGCACAGGGCACTTCCTTTCTGAAGTATCCAAACTCCCACTGTAGAACTAACTTACACTGCTTATTACTGAACTAACGAGGACTCACAGGACGAATGTCCATTTCCTTGTCTTGTAAACGAAAAAGCAGGTAGAGGAATGCACTTGTTATTATCTTCGTGTGTCACTAATAATGTTATCATGAGGCCTGAGGCCTACTATGACGTTACTTCACCGGGTCTACGGTTCCTTAATTTAGGTTAAATTAAGTACTCATGAAACCAGAAAACGTGAGGAAGCTTTGCTGTGAAAAAACTGCACTCCCAGGGACATTATGCAAAAGTGGATCATTTTCCAAACAAAACACAGAAGCAGTCCCCGCTGCGCATGCCACACACGCAACAGAGCCCGGCAAGAGCGAACATGGCTCCGGAAAGCACAGGTGCCTTTTCTGGAAAGTGTGCACTCAGAAGCAGGTGACGACAGGTCCTTTCTGTCCAATCAGCTTCCAAGGTAAGAATCACTGATTGGTGAAAGAAGAAAGTAAAATATAAAGAATTGACGTAAACTGATGGAAACCAAAGGACACTTTCTTCCTTAAATCCTCACACCTCCCAGGAAAAAATACCCAAGTCTTTCTCTGACTATGAGTCTATAACAGCCACACAGACGTGGCATTTTCACAATTTTAAATTCTTTACAACTGGTTCATATTGGCCAGGTGCGGTGGCTCACACCTCTAATCCCAGCACTTTGGGAGGCAGAGGCAGAGGTGGGCGGATCACCTGAGGTCAGGAGTTTGAGACCAGCCTAGACCAACGGGGTTTTTAGTGAAACCCCATCTCACTAAAAATACAAAATTAGCCAGGCATGGTGGCACATGCCTGTGATCCCAGCTACCCGGAGGTTGAGGCAGGAAAATTGCTTGAACCCAGGAGGTGGAGGTTGTGGTGAGCCGAGATCGTGTCATTGCACTCCAGCCTGGGCAACACAGTGAGACTTCATCTCAAAAAAACAAAAAGCAAAAAACAAAAAACAATTGGTTCATATTTGTGAAACTGAACGTAGACCCTGAAAGAGCTCCTTTCAGACCCAGAATTTGAGGACTGGAAAGAACAAATCTTCAGCAGGCCTGCAGAGGTCATGTGACCAAGGCCACACACACAACCTCAGTTCAATTTCCCTTGTACCTCACCAGTCACAGCACAGGTCCCAGGCATGGATGAGACCAGCATCATGGAATGAGTTAGGAGTGCGCGTTTCATTAGTTGATTCACTCAGGCGACAGACACTATTGAGAGGGGACCCTGCCGGACCCTGCCTTGAGTCTACATGGTGACTGAGGAGACAGAAGCCCGGCCGTGCTGAGGCTTATAGTCTAGTGACTGGGACAAATCGGCCCACAGACAAGTACATTAAACACCATTAAGTACCTTGAGGGAAAATATAGAGGCAATAAGATTGCAAAAGGGAGTGGCTCAGTTTAGACGGCGACACCAGAAAAGGCCTCGTGGAGAAAGCGGGGTTCACCCTGAAAACTGAAAGGGGGTGCAGGTAAGGTGAGAGAGGCAGAGAGGAAGGGCAGCTGAGCAGAGGGGAGGGGGTCCGCAAGATCTCCAAGACAGGATGGAGAGGCGGACAGAGGTCGGATGCCAGGAGGGGAGATGTGTTTCCTTAACTTCCTCCAGATGCCCTGAAGAATTCCAAGCCAGGAGGTGACCTGCTGCAATGCGGGATCACTCCTCACTGCCGACTGGATCAACAATCCCATCCGGGAGGCCAGGTGCAGTCCCAGGACGTGCGCGGGGCCTGGGCAGCAATGGGGAGGAAAATGGGGACACCTGAGACACACCCGAGAAAGATTTTTGCTACAGAATTGACAAGAGATGGTGAAGGATTAAACAAGGCCACACTTAACGGTGACCCAAGTTTCTGGCATGAAAAGCCAGGTGGATGGAGCTGCCTCTTGCTGAGCAGGTGAAAATGAGAGGAGCTGATCTAAAGAAAACAAGAGTTCAGCTTGTAGGTTCTAGGTGTGAGACAGACATAAGCCACGCTCGCACATTCAGTAGGTAGTAAGATGCATGAATTTGAAACTCTGAAAAGACACCGGAGTTGCTGTTCTGCTTTTAGTCCACACAGCAACTGCTCCTTTCAACCACAGAGTCAGGGACGCTCCCAGAGGCAGAATCAAAGCACCCAGGAGGCACCACACATCTACACGCTCCCGGCACATCTGCACGCACCATGCCCATCTACAAGTTCCCAGCATGTCTGCGCACTCCGTGAGAGCCCAGGCTGCTTGCTTTGAATATCAACAGTCCTGCTGGTGGTAGTTCAGGGCCCAGTTAACCTGAGTTAAAAAGAACCAGTAATGAATTAAGGACTGTGCAGTTTCTGGCCATTAAAAATTTTGTCTTGGATATCAAATCTATCAATCCTGCCAACTGCCACTACAAAAGCATACAAAATATGCTTTACATCGGCTGCAAATAGCTAAGTGTCATTTGACCCACAGGCTCTGCTGACTAACTCAAAAATTCGAGTTAGTAACTGTTAAGCTTAACAATAAGGGAGAATCACAGACCAACAAGCAGTTCAACCCCAACTTGATACAAAGCCAGAAATGTGTTCTTCCATGTCTGATTATCAACTCAGTGGATATAAATTAAATAAAAAATGAAAATAAATAGCCTTTAAAACAGCTGCCAGGAACTACAGCATCAGCCAGATTCTCCATCTGAGACTGATTTTATTAATAGATGGAATCCAAAATGATTAAACGCTGAATTAGATTGCAAACAGAAATGAAATGCCGCATTACACATCCAATACAAACTCAAACTCTCTTTAGACTTTGGAAATACAAACATAATGTGGGAGCCAAGAATCACAAGGCCACAAAACAGATCACTTCCTTTCTCAGCAGATTTGATGGCATGAAGCCCTTTAACAAGCAGGCCTATCAAATTAAAAAACAACATCTTGTATTCTACTGATTTAAAAAAAAAAAAAAAACATAATCCAAAATGCCCCAATAAAATGGTATTCTATTTTGACGGGTAAGATGGAAAACCTCAAATATCTGAATCTGAATATGCAGCGGAACTTTGGCAGGAACAGAGAGGACTGCCCAGAGAATGAATAAAGGAACAGGGAACGGTAATAGCAAACACAGCCATGCTAATAATCCTAACAAGCCCTCCCCAGAGCGGCAGCCAGGCCTCAGCCTCAGGACACATTTCCTCCCTGAAAGACACCTCCAGGTTCACCAGGAGGCACACAGGAGGTGGAAAGTGTAGAAAGGCAATTACTAAACCACAGATACTCCTCTGTGTGTTCACTTATAAAAGGAGAGGATTGATAAGGTCCTGTTAACTCCAAGTCCTGATCTTGAGGATTTAATGTCTCCTTTTGTTTGACTCAGTAAGACTGGTGCTTAAGGCATCAAGTGAGATAAAGAAAATATTTGCATGGTGGGAGTGAAGTAAGCAAGACACTGAGGAGGGACAGCTGGTGCTCAGCTCCCTCCGCCCAAGGAAGGACCAAGGCAGTGACTGCATAGCCAAGCTCTGACTGTGTGGAAGGAAGAGCTAAGATCTGGCCAGAGTGTGCACACAGCATGGGAGCAGAGAGGCACCTGTGTTGACTGGAAGTCCAGGAGGGCAGAGTATACAGGCACCTGGCTGCTGCAGCCGCATCTCCCCTGCCTGGATCAGATCTGCCTGGAGTCAGGAGGGACTTCTTGCAGGGAAAAGGGAAATGGCAGATCCCCATTGGGCCCCCGTCACCACAGAAATCACGCACAGTTCTTACACAGGGAAATCCTGCAGTCCTCACAAGCCCTGAGCCATTTGGGAGTGGCAGGGAATTCACACGGCTCCATCGCCCCAGATTAGGAGTATAGGTGTGCAGTGCTCACCCCCAGCCACCCTGTGAGCCAAGCTGCTGCAGCACCACATCATCTTGAGGCCAGAGCCACCTCTGGAGCATGCCCTGCTCTGGGGTCAGAAGCCACGGCCATCCTCTGGCCCTGGAGCTCCCTCCCCATGACGCCAAGCCTATACAGGTGGCTGAATGTCACAACCCCAGCTACATGGAGACTTGGCCCAGGATTGGCTGTGACTCTGGCACTGCACAGCAGGGACAACCCTCATCACTGCCCCCACCAGCTAGAGGAGTAGCCTGGCAGTCCCACCCACAGCAACCCTGCCCTGGAGTTAGCCAAGCTGCTGCTCGCCCTTCCCCAAGCGGGAGAGGCCCCTGAGTCTCCTAGTGGCTGATTCACCTCCAGGTCAAAAGAGGGGCTGTGCACCTGTACTCAGGACCTGAGAAACAGCCCCACAGTACCCCGACAACCAACAGACATGCCCTTGACTGGCCTAACAGCTGTATGTCCCCAGTAAGAGCCTGAGAAACAGCCCCTTGCGCCATAATCAGTGGGTTTATCCCCAAACCAGCCATGCAGCCTTGCACCTGTATCCCAGACCCAAGAAGTAGTCACACAGGTCACCCCTGGCAGTTATACCCCAGGCCGGCTGAGCAGTCATGGGCCCTTGTCCCAGGCCTGAGAAGCAGCCCTGTGAGAAACACCACCCCTGGCAAACACCCCCCCAGGCCAGCCAAGCAGCCATGCAGTTGTGGCCCAGAAACGGGAAACAGCCCCTTGAATGGATCCCAGCAGACACATCCCAGACCAGCTGAGCAGCCTTGCATCTGTGTCCTGGATCAGAGAAACAACCTCATAGGTCACTCCTGGCAGGCACACTTCCTGGCCAGCTAAGCAACTGTGTGCCCATGCTTCTGGCCAGAGGAACAGCCATGTGGCTCCAACTCCAAGGAGCCAGATCCCATGCTGGGTGACCTACTGTGTGCCTGTGTGTACCCCCAACCTGAGATATAGCCTGAGAGACTACCCTTGAAAAAGCCTCGTCACTATTGCCACAGACTCCCTCACTATAGGCCATTGAGAAACTCACAAACACCTCTAGTGTGGATTACAGCTAAAGGAACTACATGGACATTACATTACTGTGTACACCTAGAACCATGCACCCCAAGTCTTTCCTCCTGAAACCTACTCTATAAAATTGGAAGAGACAATTTTTCCACCAGATGTTTAAAAGTCAATGTCAGGGACACAGCAACCATGAAAAAGGAGGGAAATATGTAACCTCCAAAGGGAAGTAATAATCCTCTAGTAACAGACCCCAATTATAAGGAAATATATTAAATGCCAGAAAAAGAGTTCAAAATAACAATCTTAAGGAAACTCAGTGAGATACAAGAAAATACAATTCAATGAACATAGGAAAACAATTCATAATTTGAATGAGAAATTCAATAAAGAGGATTATAAATAATCAAATATTAGAGCTAAATAATTAAATGAAATATATGATACAATAGAGAAATAAAAATTTTATTTCATTGAAATAAAAAATACAATAGAGAGCTTCAACAACGGCCTAAACCAAATAGGAGGAAAACAATTCTAAACTTGAAGACAGGTATTTTGAAATAGCACAGGCAGACAGATGGAGAGAGAGAGAATAAAAAATAATGAAGAAAGGCCACAGGATCCATGGGACAGCATTATGTGAATCAATATTTGTATTGTAGGCATTCCAGAAAGAGAAGAGAAAAGCTGAGGAAAACATGTTTAATAATAATATAGCATAAAACTTCCCAAGTCTTGTGAAAGAAATGGACATCTAGGTCCAGGAAGCTCAAAGAACCTCGATGTAGGTCCTCTCCAAGGCACATTGTAGTCAAATTGTCAAAAGTCGAAGAATTTTAAAAGCAGCAAAAGCAAAGCATTAAGTCACATATAAGTTCATTAAATCAACGGTAGATTTCTCAGCAGAGACTTTGCAGGCCAGGAGAGAATGGGATAATATAGTAAAAGCACTGACTAAAAGGAAAAAATAATTCAGCTAATAATATTATAACCAACAAAGCTATCCTTCAGAAATGAAGGAAAAAATAAAATCTTTCACAGACAAGTAAAAACTGAAGAATTGATTAACACAAGTCCAGACTTACAAGCAATACTCAAAAGTGTCTTACATCTGGAAGTGAAAAGACAACAACTACCATCATATAAAAATACAAAACTATAAAACTCACTTGTATAGCCAATGCACAAAGAAAGCAAAAGGAATCAAACTTACTACAGAAAACCACCTAAATGCAAAAGATAAACAATGAGAGGAAGTAAGAAACAAAGGATATACAAAACAATCAAAAAGCAGTCAATAAAATGATAAGAGTAAGTTCTCGCCTATTAATAATAACCTTGAATGTAAACAAATTAAATTCCCCACTTAAAAGATACAGACTGGCTGAATAAAGACCAAGACCCAACTATATGCTGTCTACAAGAATCTCAACTCACCTCATCTGTAAAAAGACACATAGACTGAAAGTGAAGGGATGGAAAAAAATATTCCAAGCAAAAAGAAACCAAAAGCAATCAGGAGTAGCCTTACTTATGTAAGACAAAACAGACTTCAAGTTAAAAGCTGTAAAGAGACAACAAGAGGGACATTATACAATAAGGGATAAATTCAGCAAGATAATATAACAATTGTAAATATCTTTTCACTCTCTATATAAAGCAAATATTATTAGATCTAAAGGGTAAGACAGACCCCAATACAATAATTACTGAGGACTTCAACACCTTACTCTCAGCATTGGACATAAAATCAACAAAGAAACATTGGATTTAAGCTACATCACAAACCAAATGGACCTAGCAGACCATTACAGAACATTTCACTCAACAGCTACAGAATACATTTTTTTTTCACCAGCACATGGAACATTCTTCAGGATTGACCACATGTTAGAACACAAAATAAGTCTCAACAATTTTGTTTGTTTTTGATATTTTGTTTTGTTTTGTTTTGAGACGGAGTTTTGCTCTTGTTGCCCAGGCCAGGCTGGAGTACAATGGCACAATCTTGGCTCACTGCAATGCCCGCCTCTCAGGTTCAAGCAATTCTGCTGCCTCAGCCTCCCAAGTAGCTGGGATTACAGGCATGTGCCACCATGCCTGCTTAATTTTTTGTATTTTTAGTAGAAACATTCAGGTTGGTCTTGAACTCCCAACCTCAGGTGATCCACCAGCCTCAGCTTCCCAAAGTGCTGTGATTGCAGGTATGAGCCATGCACCAGGCCTAACAATTTTTTTTAATAAAAATCACATCTCATATCTGACCGTAACAGAATAAAAGTCCAAATCAATAACAAGATGAACATTTGAAAATATACAAATACCCATCAAAATCAAGCTACATGCTCCTGAATGACCAAAGAATGAAGGAGGAAATTATGAAAATTTAAAATTCTTCACAACAAATTAAAATAGAAACATATCATCCTAAAACATATGGGACACAGCAAAAACAGTATTAAGAGGTAAGTCTGTAGCAATAAATGCCTACATTAAAAAACTAGAAAGATTTCGAAGAAATGACATTATGATGCACCTCAAGGAACTATAAAAGAACAAATCAAATCCAAAATTAATAGAAGAAAATTAAGATCAGAGCCACAATAAAAGAAATTAAAACAAAAAAATACAGATCAATGAAACAAAATGTTAATTTTTTAAAAAGATAAAATCAACAAGCCATTAGACTAACAGAGAAAATAGAATGAAGACCCAAATAAGATCAGAAACAAAAAAAGAGCTGTCACAATGGCTACCACAAAAGTATGAAGGATCATCAGGGACTACCATGAACAACTATATGCCAATAAATTCAAAAACCTAGGAGAAACAGATAAATTCCTGGATACATATAATCTACCAAGATTCAACAAAAAAGAAACAGAAAATCTGAAGAGACCAATAACCAGTAATGAGATTGACTCAGTAATAAAGTCTTCTAAAGAAGAAAAGTCTAGGACCAGATAGCTTCACTGCTAAATTGGACCAAACCTTTAAAGAAGTATTAATACCAATTCTTCTAAAACTGTTTAAAAAAAAAAAAAACTGAAGCAGAGGGAATTCTTCCCAACTCATTCGACAAGGCCAGCACAGCCCTGATACTGAAACCAGGTAAGGACAAAGCAGTAACAAAAAACCACAGCTCAACATTCCTGAAAAACATAGTCACAAAACTCTTTAGCAAAACACTAGGAAACTGCATTGAACAGCACATCAAAAAGATGATACACCATGATGAAGTGAGATTTATCCCAAAATGCAAGGATGATTCAAAATATGCAAATAAATAAACAAATTGGGTCACATCCATAGAATGAAGGACAAAAATCATATGATCATTTCCAAAGATGAAGGAAAAGCTTTTTGAAATATTCAACGTCCTTTCATAATAAAACTTCTTAATAAATTAGGTATAGAAAAAAATAAAGACCATATATAACAAGCCCACAGCTAACATATCAACATCGTTCAGCTTTTTCTCTAAGGACTGGAATAAGACAATGATGCCCAGACTTACCACTCTTATCAACATAGTACTGGAAGTCCTAGTTGTAACAGTTAGGCAAGAGAAAGAAATAAAGAGCACCTAAATGATAAAGAAGGGAGTCAAATTGTTCCTGCTTGAAGATAACATGATCTGATATACAGAAAAAGCTAAAGATGCTACCAAAAATCTTAGAACTGATCGACAATAATTCAGTAAAGTTGCAGAATATAAAGTTAATATGCACAAATCAGTATTATTTACATGAACAATGAACTAAATACAAAATAAATTTAAAACACACTCCCATTTATATACAATAGCTGCAAAAAATTTAAAATACCTAGGAATAAATTTAGCCAAGGAGTTGAAAAACCTCTAAAAGGGTAATTATAAAACACTAATGAAAAACTGAAGAGGATGCAAACAAATGGAAAGACACCACATGCTCAAGAATTGGAAGAATTAAAATTGTTAAAATGACAACACTACCCAAAGCAATCTAGAGATTTGATGCAATCCTTATCAAAACACCAATGACACTTTTCACAGAAATTGGAAAAAATTCTAAAATTTGTATGGAACCACAAAAGATTCCAAATGGCCAAAGAAATGCTGAGAAAAAAGAACAAAGCTGGAGGAATCACACTACCTGCTCTCAAAATATACTACAAAGCTGTAGTAACCAAAATAGCATGGCACTGGCATGAAAACAAACACATAGACAGACTAGAGAATCCAGAAATTAACCCACATATCTACATCAAACTGATTTTGCCAGGGACAGTCATTGAGGAAAGGTTGGTCTCTTCAATAAATGGTACTAGGAAAACTGGATATCCATATACAGAAGAATGAAACTAGACCCCCACTTCTTACACTGTACAGAAATTAACTCAAAATGGGTCAAAGGCCTAAATGTGAGACCCAAAGTGATTAAACAACTGGAAGAAAATCTATAGAGGAAATGCTTCAGGAAAAGATTTTATGGGAATCCTTTTTGGCTTCAAGGAAGAAATTCCTTCATAAGGTAGGCCAAATCCATACAGCATTTGGACAGATGTAAACTAAAGAGAATGTTCCATCTAAGGAAAAGACAACGAATTCATGAGGTTCCCTCTCAGGCCATTTAAGGTAATCATATACATCTGTATATAAAATCACCATGTTGTTGATGTTGAATGCATACAATTTTTGTCAGTTTTACCTAAATGAAGCTAAATAAATCAATCAATAGCTAATAATTTAAATAAATAACTTTAAAAGTTTTTTTCCCCCCCTCAGGGACATAGTAAGAGCAATTTTAAGATACAGCTTTAACATTTTTCTTGGCCTCTTTTAAAAATATAAAGCTATCAATCCATTAACTAAAACTACTTTTAAAAAAAGAGTTTCTAAAGTTTACAATAGGTAACCATCATCAGACTGATTCAGGTGACAGGCCTCGTAGAAGAGCAAAGGGACATATGGTAATCAGTGCGACACAAAATCATCTTCCAAAAGGCCAGTGTGACCTACATGACCTGAGGCTTTCATGTTAATTCAAAATGACCAATCTTAGTGAAGGGTTTAGCATTTCATATGCTTTTAAAATTCATTTTGTGATAACCGTAATAAGCTAAATGAAGGAGAAGCCCAGCATTTTTTAACTGTTCTCACTGGGGACTTTTTAACATACCCAGAATTGGAGGAAACGGCATAGCGTCCTCAGGTGCAATCGTCCTGCACTGAAGGCGGTTCACATTCAGTCAATCTTGTTTTACACATACTCCTGCACAACCCACCTCCTGTTCCTCAGCATACTTTACATTCAAAACCAGAAAACTGATCATTTTATCTATAAGTTCTATAGTCTGCATTTTTAAGTGATAAGAACATTTTTAAAGCACAATGGCCAGGTGCGGTGGCTGACCTCTGTAATCCTAGCACTTTGGGAGGCCAAGGCAGGAAGATCACGTAAGCCAGGAGTTCAGGACTAGCCTGGGCAACAGTGAGACCCTCCCATTTTCCCCCATCTCTAAAAAAAAATTATAAAATACAATCACCACGCCATTCACCACACCTTATCAAATTAATGTCACATGGAGTGTGGCAGAATATGTCACCCTAAAGTGACATATACTTAAAGGTTCAAGACGCAGAGTGCTCAGGTTTCCCCTCTTCCTCCTGCACTGAAAACAGGACCTGACCCTTCCCATGAGAGCCCCCTCGCTGGGCCGGGGGTAAAGCCCGTTCTCATCAGTAGATGGGATCTGTGATGGGTAATACTGAGGAGTGTCAACTTGATTGTCAGATTAAAAAATACAAAGTATTGATCCTGGGTGTGTCTGTAAGGCTGTTGCCAAGGAAAATGAACATTAGAGTCAGTGGCTGGGAAACGCAGGCCCACCCTTACTCAGGGTGGGCACCATGTAATCAGCTGACAGCTAAATATAAAGCCTGCAGGAGAATGTGAAAAGAGACAGGCCTTCTCCCACGCTGGAGGCTTCCTGCCCGTGAACATCGCACTCCAAGTTTTTCAGTTCTGGAACTTGGACTGGCTCTCCTTGCTCCTCAGCCTGCAGACAGCTATTGTAAGACTTTATGATTGTGTGAGTTAGTACCTAATAAACTCTCCTTTATATGTACATCTCTATTTCACTATTTCTGTCCCTCTAGAGAACACTGACTAACAGAGGGTCGAAGCTGAGCGGCTCTGCACAGACACATCTATTAACACAGCCCTTGCCTTCCCTCCATCTCCCATCTCGTTTGGTGGCTTGTCCACAGTGGCCTCTGCCCAGCCCCGCATGGCAGCGTGCAGGCTGTGCCACCCCTCAGGTCTCATTTCCCGGGAGGCTCTGTGTCAGGCAGACCTCACATAAGAGTCCATGCTCTTCCCATCAACCTGCCTGAGGCCAGTTTCATGGTCAGGCCCTGTCAGGGACCCTAGGAGGGCAGAGGAGAAGGTTCGACCCCCACACACTCAGGACACATTCAGACTTCCCCCAGTGTCCCAATAATGCCAGGCTCCAAACCAGGATTCGCGGGGGCTGACTCATCTCATTCTACTGTGTCCCCCCTCCCTTAAAACAAAGTCATTATTAGAGAAACCGGGCAGTCTGCTCTGGGAAACGTCCTCATTCTGGCTTTGGCAGATGGTTTTCTCTACTGTAAAATGATCGTCCTCAAGAAGTGCTTCATCAGTCCCGCGGTGTTCCACCCACCCCACCCAACAAGGAACACCATGCCTCTGCACCCCAACCTCAGGGAAGCCGAGAGTGCTTAGAGAGTTTGAGGCGGCTCCTGAACCCCCATCATGAAGATCCCACCAACCCCCGACCAGCATCCTCCAAGGAGCCTGGAGTCATTCTTTCATTAGGGGTTTCAAATGATGGCTTTCCAGTTTTGTCATCTGCTGAGCTTATTGCCTAGAATCTCCTGTTCCCTCAAAAGCACAAACCTGCCCTGAGCATGTTTCCTCCAGGAAGGACCTCACAACTGTTTTTCTTTTTTCACCACTTTTTAGAATAATGAGTTGATGTTCCAGCACCCAAAACGGTAATGCGAGGTCTTTTTTTAAAAAAAATCATTATTATGAACTCAAGATTATAAAGATAATGCTGTATTTCAGTCTGCTTCCTTCCTGCGTGGAGGGAGCGCCTGCAGCGGGCTCCACGTTCTGGGACAAGCCCACCATCCTGTGGCCTCCCTCGCTGTCCCAGGTTGGCAAGCGCCCCACGATCCTCCCACCCACCTCCTCTCCCGGCCCAGACGCCGGTTGTCTGCTGAGCGTTTCTCCAGAGTGAGCCTGGTACTCGGAGACCCCAGCCAGGGTGCTGGGTGGCTCCCTGTGACTCCTCAGCATTCTCATGGGTAAAACTAAAAAGCACGGAGGCTTTCAGGAGAAACGACCATGCCTGATTCCAGTTTAGAATCACAAAGTTCATACTCGATATCACCGATTTTATATTTATCTCTCTTTTCTCGGTGCTCTAAATTTTAGAGCTTGTTCATATTCGCACTGATTGATCATTTGGGCTGGAAAATAAATGGAAGTGAAGTCACTTCCTCACATAGAACTACAGGTCAGGAGCTGGTTTCCCAAGAGGAAAGCATGTCAAATGCTTGATTAATTTCATGTTTCAAAATAAATCAAGGGACAAAAACAATTCTTCTTAATTAAGAAAGCCTAAAGAGAATCGCTAGAACCTGGGAGGCAGAGGTTGCAGTGAGCCGAGATCACGCCATTGCACTCCAGCCTGGGTGACAGAGTGGGATTCTGTCACCAAAAAAAAAAAAAAAAAGCCTAAAATAAATTATGTTCTATTCAGTCTATGAGTTTCTCTCCGTAGGGATCTGTGGGGACTGTGGAGCCCACCATGAAGGAAGCTGTGCCCCGAACACAACTTGCCAGAACTGCATTCTCATGTCCTCAGCAGCATGGGCCACTGCTCCAGAGGTGGGGCTGAAGGAAGAAAACAACATTGAAAATACACATCAAGAGGCAAGGCTTTCTGATTTCCTAACGTTCAGACTCTAAAACACCCCTGCGTCTCTCCGCCGTCATCTCTGCCTGCGTCCTGCACTCTCTAAAACACCCATGCATCTCTCCACCATCATCTCTGTCTCCGCCCTGGTGTGGACCCTGGCGTGGCTCCCCTTCCCTCCCTGGCGTGGCTCCCCTTCCCTCCCTGGCGTGGCTCCCCTTCCCTCCCTGGCGTGGCTCCCCTTCCCTCNCCCTGGCGTGGCTCCCCTTCCCTCCCTGGCGTGGCTCCCCTTCCCTCCCTGGCGTGGCTCCCCTTCCCTCCCTGGCGTGGCTCCCCTTCCCTCTCTGGCGTGGCTCCCCTTCCCAACCTCTTCCTATGTGCATGGATCCACCCTTCCATCCTTTTCTAAAACTCCACTTGTCGTTTTTTTTGACCTTATCCTTTTTATGTTCTTCACTCTCTACTTTTTATTTCTTTTTGTGTCTTCCCCACCCCTTTTATTTTCTCTGGAAATTTTTCCTCTGATAGCCCTGTTCTTTATTTCTCGTTTTCATCCTCCCTGTCTGCCTTGCATGGAGAGTCAGCCACGCTCCGCAATCCATGCTTAAAGATCTCCTTTACATGCAATTCAGAGCGGTGGTGATTCGGAACGTGGGGCTCAAACTCCTGACCACAGAGGCCTGTAAGAAACCAGGCTGCACAGCAGAAGGTGAGCAGTGAGCAACGAGCAAAGCTTCTCTGTATTCACAGCAGTTTCCCATCATCACCGCCTGAGTCCACCTCCTGTCAGACCAGCAGCGGCATTAGATTCTCAGGAGCACAAACCCTACTGTGAACGGCGCAGGCGAGGGATCCACGCTGCCCACTCCTCATGAGACTCTAATGCCTGATGATCTGTCACTGTCCCCCTTCACCCCCAGATGGGACCCTTTCGTTGCAGGAAAGCAAGCTCGGGCTCCCACTGAGTCCGCATGGTGGTGAACTGTATTATTGTTTCGTTGTATATTACAGTGTGATCACAGTAGAAATAAAGGGTGCAATGACTGTCATGCAGTTGGACCGCCCTGACACCATCCCCGCCCCCGCCCGCCAGTCCGTGGACACACTGTCTTCCATGAAGCTGGTTCCTAGTGCCACAAAGGTTGGGGGCCACGATCTACAAGACAAGCTCGTCAAGCTCTACCCTTCAGGAAATCAGGCATCTGCAAACCATCGTCAATCTAAAACAATGCAACAGGTTTCAAAAAAAAAAGCTGGTGAACAGAAGCAACAAGTTTCTGCGGCCTCTGAGGAACCTCCGAGAAGCTGAGCAGCCCAGAGCAGCACCGTCCAATAGGGAGGGCTTCTGTGACTGTGGAAACCTTCCAGCTGCCCATCTCTCTCACCTGTTGAGGCCACACACCCCAGATGAGGCTGGTGCAGCTGCAACCCCATTTCTGACGGGATCTCATTTGCATTCATTGCATGTATTGGCCTGCTGTGGTGGGCGGCTCACAGGGAGGCTGGTGGTGTGACAAGAGCCGAAAGCCATCGGGAGGGGCCATGTCAAAGGCAAGTTCAGGAAAGCTGAGTATCCCTCAACCAAACATCTGAAATCCCAAATGCTCTGAAATCCCAAATGCTCCGAAATCCAAAACGTTTTGAGCACGGAGATGAGGCTCAAAGAAAACGCTCACTGGATTATCTTGCTGAACGGGGACATACCAAACATGAACATTTGAAAATATGAGAAGATTCAAAATCAGAAACGCTTCTCTGGCCCCACCTGCTTTGAATGAGGGTCGCACGGCCTGTCTACACCACATTGACACACTCCATGGGCCAAATTTCCTGTCCCTTGACAGGTGACTCATGGCGGCCACCAGTCAAGAACGTGCAGAAAGCACTAGGGCCAGCACAACCAAGTCTGAAATCTTCAAAAAGAAAAAGCTTCAATGACTGTCAAAAGACCTGAATTGCTTGTTTCCCACTGTGGGACCCGCCAAGTGCTTTCTCCAGACCTTCTCTAGCTAAGTGCTAAACTGCAGGACACAAACGCGGGTAAGACTCAAAACAGCCTGAGCGAAGCTACAGAGTCAGGAGCGGGTGCCGAGTGACCCCCACACACCGGTGGATACGGCCAACCCCACGGCAGCAGGGACGCTGGGAAGCGCAGCCGCTTGGAGTGGTGGTAGCGACAGGTGTGGCCAGCCATGGGAGTGGGGAGGGCTGAGTGTGGCCAGCCATGGGAGTGGGGGGGCCAGGTGTGGTCAGCCATGGGATTGGGGAGGGCCGGGTGTGGTCAGCCA